>NC_137958.1:2042500-2412185 GCF_963924665.1 Micromys minutus
TTCATTATGTTCATGTTGTCATGGTCATTGTCATCCATGCTGTCCAGAAAATCCACAGCTAGGCTGTAACTTCATCCCATCTCTTTAAACATGGATCCTTCTTGGAGAGATCTGCTGGTATCAGGCTTGACATGAATCATATCCTGGACCTACAGAGAGTGGGTCTGTTACAGAAAGGTGAGTGAAGGACCCATTGTGGATGCTGTGGAATGAGCACAGAAGAAAGGGATGCTGGGATACTAAGAGGCAGCAAACTCCGAGGTAGGTAGTATCATATCTTAGCTCCACCTGAAAGAGAGCTGAGTTTGCCCTGACGATGGAGTGGCCCCTGCAGAAAGAAGGCCTGTCCCTAACATGAGTTTAATGCATCCCACCGACATTCTTTTGTAGCATCCTTCATCCATGTCTTCTGTGATCCTACCTGGCATACCCTCAGCTGTATCCAGCCCTCACAAATCATAAACACTTTGTTCCCTCTACATGGACTCAGGATATGTATAGAGATGTCTCCCTTGAGTCACTAGTGAATTAAGAGCTGTATGTGGAAACAAAGAATAAAAGGACCTAGTTTTTCTCCCAGGGAACCTATTCTATTAGCCAGAATGTTACCCTTTTTAAATTATTTTACGATTTTTATTGACATGTATCAATTGTATATTTCAGTGGATTCCCTGACATACTTTGTGACCTTTATGCTGGATTCACTGACCAAATTCAACCTTTGTTTATATGGCTTTCCTCCCCAACATTCTTTCTAATCCTTAGTAACAACCCCCTATACATGCAAGTTCATGTGCAAGAAAAGATGTCCAACTTCTCTTTTGTTTCAGTGCCCGGGTCATTTCATTTACCATAGTGACCTGTAATTCCATCCATTCTCCTGCCAGTGACAGTACTAATTCCCTGTGGTTGGATAATACTGCTCTGTGTGCACAGAGCATGGGATCTGTCTACACTCTTCTATCCAGGAGCACCAAGTGCCTTTTAAGATGAGATACGTGCATAGGGCTGAGATACGGGGGGACTGGGGGGTGAAGGGGGAGGGAGGCTTTGCTTTAATGAGTTCATCTCTTTTGTAAATACACCCAAAAATGGGGTATCTGGATCAAAGGAGAGTATAATTTTAGGCATTATAGAGAGGTCTATATTACTTTTAATAAGTTTACTAATTACTAATACTTAAGTGCTTTCTTTCAACGCTATCACCAACATTTGTTATTCTTATTTCCAGAGAAGTATCTTGGTGCTAGGGATAAAAATCTATAGTTTTGGGTGTACAAAGAGTGAGTTCCGTGGGGTTAACACTCCACTGGCATTATTTATTTATTTATTTATTTATTTATTTATTTATTTATTTATTTATTATTCATTCATTCATTTGTTTATTTTATTACATATTCTTTCTAATTAGGGTCAGATTATAGCTCTGTACAATTTGTTTTTTATTTTATTTTTTTAATTGAACAACTTTATTTTTAAAAAGATAACTGTACATATTTTAAAAGCATTTTTGAATAAAAGTATACAAATACATCTTTGTCAGTACTCGATTTTTTTAAAGGTTTGATAGTATGTATTAAAATCTTACTAGTTACAAAGACAATAAAGTACATGTAAAACAAGATGTAACCTGGAAATGGACAAAGTTTTCTTGGTGTGTAAAGATTAAGCATAATGATTTTTCATCTTTTTTTTTTTTTTTTTGGCCTTTGTTTTTCTTGAACTTCATATAGTCTGTGAGTTGTTTCTGGGGTGTTCAGAGCTTTTTGGAATTAGTATCCAATTATCAGTGACTGCATATTATGTCTGTTCTATTGTTACTGGGCTACCTCACTCAGGATGATATTCTCTAGATGCATCCATTTTCATAAGAATTTCATGAAGTCATTGTTTCTGATAGCTGAGTAGTACTTCATTGTGTAAATGTACCACAATTTTTGTATCCATTAATCTATTGAAGGACATCTGGGTTCTTTCCAGCTTCTGGCTATTATAAATAGGGCTGCTATGAACATTGTGGTGCATGTGTCTTTCTTGTATGTTGGAGCATCTCTGGGGTATATGCCCAGAAGTGGAATAACTGGGTCTAGTGGTAGTACTATGTCCAATTTTCAGAGGAATCACCAGACTGATTTCCAGAGTGGTTGTACCAGTTTACAACCCCACCAACAGTGGAGAAGTGTTCCTCTTTCTCCACATCCTCCCCAGCATCTACTGTCATCTGAATCTTTGATCTTAGCCATTCTGACTGGTCTGAGGTAGAATCTCAGGGTTGTTTTGATTTGCATTTCCCTGATGGATAATGATGTCGAGAACTTCCTTAGATGCTTCTCAGCCATTCGATATTCCTCAACTGAGAACTTTTTGTTTAGCTCTGTACCCCATTTTTAGTAGGGTTGTTTGATTTCTCTGGTGTCTAACTTCTTGAGTTCTTTGTATACCTTGGATATTAGACCTCTATCAAATGTGGGGTTGGTAAAGATTTTTTCCCAATCTGTTGGCTGCCGTTTTGTTTTGTGGCAGTGTCTTTAGCCTTACAGAAACTTTGCAATCTCATTAAGTCCCATTTGTTGATCTTAGAGCACGAGTGATTGGTGTTCTGTTCAGGAAATTTTCTCCTGTGCCTATGTGTTCTAAGTTTTTCCAACTTTCTCATCCAATAGTTTCAGTGTACCTGGTTTAATGTGGAGATCTTTGATCCACTTGCACTTGAGCTTTGTACAAGGAGATAAGAAAGGATCTGTATTCATTCTTCTACATGCTGAGTGCCAATTGGACCAACACCATTTGTTGAATAGGCTGTCCTTTTTCCATTGAATGTATATAGCTCCTTTGTCAAAAATCAAGTGACCATATATGTGAGGGCTCATTTCTGGATCTTCTATTCTATTCCATTGATCCACGTGCCTATCTCTGTATCAGTACCATGCAGTTTTTAACACAATTGTCTTGTAATATAGCTTGAAGTTAGAGATGGTAATTCCCGCAGATGTTTTATTGTTGTTGAGGATGGATTTCGCTATTCTTGGTCTTTTCTAAGTCCAGATGAAATTGCACATTGCTCTTTCCAACTCTATGAAGAATTGGGTTGGAATTTTGATGGGGATTGCATTGAATCTGTAGGTTGTTTTTGGTAAGATGGCTATTTTTACAATGTTAATCCTTCCAATCCAGGAGCATAGGAGATCTTTCCATTTTCTGAGATCTTTCTCGATTTCCTTCTTCAGAGATTTGAAGCTCTGTATAACTTGATTTACATTTATTTAATAGTGAAGGATACTGAGCAAATTTTTCCACATAATTATTAAGAATATTTCTTCCTACTGGGTAGTACTGTTTGAACATCCAGATTTCAAATTTATTACATTTTTGGTTTTCTGCTTTTTTTAGATCTTTGTGTATTAGGGATATTAATTTGTTTTCAGGAATAGCTGGCAGGTGGTTTGTCGTTTCTGACATCTGACACAGTTTTCTTAGCTTTGCAGTTTGCATTTGATGCTGTGCTCTGTTCCTGGCTTGGCTTTGACTCACTGCGATGGTTGGGCAGTTATCTGGATTTTGATATTAACGCTACACGTACCAGTTGGTTGACACCATAAATCAGATTTATTTCCACTGGTGTCTTTCTGCTTTCTCTTCCCCATTCTTGTCTTAGTTCCTGTTATGATATGAGTGATTAGTACCTAAGAAATTTTCAATTTAGCTCAGATTACCCAACTGTTATATTCTTTCTCTGATTCAGATGTAGGTGTTTGGGGGGTAAGAGACTCTTCTTTGTATACTCAAGATTCTCAACACAGTGCTTAGTACAGATTTAATACAGAGCTCCTTAAGGGTTTCAGGCGTTTACAGTGAGAGTTGCTAATCCCAAGGCTCCCTAACCTTCCTGGAAAATCAATCATCTAAGTGGGAAAGGGGTATGGACCAGGTAAATATCCATCATGCAACTTTGTATGTAAATATTTTTATTGTAAAGCAGACGAACCAGGACAGTTAGTCGTTGGGAATGCATTTCTTCCCTGGCACAGGTTGTGCACAGAGAGCATCTATGGCCTTGGGTTTGTATCTCTGCTGTTGGCCATGTACCCTGGAATCTCTGATGATCAGACCTGAAATCCTTCGGACCAGTTACCCCTGAATTCAAAACTTGTTATTAAGCCAAATCTTCAGTGATTTATCTTAAGGCCTCAAGTCATTTGACATTCATCTATACAGAAATTATAACCATGTATAGAAAACATCTCATTTTATATAAGTAAAAGTCAGGGTATTTTGCTATTGTTTTCTTTTTCATTTTATTTTTACTTATTCACTTTAAAACCCACTCATTGCCCCTCCGCCTAGTTAACCCCTCCCCTTCTTATCTGAGCAGGTGGGGTCCCTCTTGGGTTTCCACCCTGGTACATCAAGTCTTCATGAGGCAAGGCACTTACTGTCCCGTTGAGGCCAGACAAAGCAGTCCAGCTGGAAGAACACATCCCATGTACAGACAACAGCTTTTGGGATGGCCTCCACTCCAGTTGTTTGGGACCCACCACGAACACAAAGCTGCACATCTGTTACATATGTGTAGGAAAGTGTAGGCCCAACTCATGTATGGCCTTTGGTTGGTGGTTCAGTCTCTAAGAGCCCCACGGGCCCAGGTTAGTTGACTCTACTGGTATTCCTATAAAGTTCTGATCTCCTTTGGGGCTAAAATCTCTCCCCCAAACATTCCACCAGAGTCCCTAAGCTCCAGCCTCTGTTGGGTTGTAGGTGTCTGCAATTCTCTGAGTCAGCTTTCAGAGGATAGCCATGCTAGACTCCCGTCTACAAGCACAATAAGTATCATTAATAGTGTCGGGGATTGGCACTTGCCTATGTGATGAGTCTCAAGTTAGGCCAGGTTTTAGTTGGCTGTTCCTTCAGTCTTTACTATGTCTTTGTCCCTGATTTTTTTGTAGACAGGATAAATTCTGGGTCAAAAGTTTTGTGGGTGGGTTGGTGTCCTTATGGTTCTACTTGGGCTCTTGCCTGACTATAGGAGGTGGCCTCTTGGGTTCCAAATTCCCCCACTGCTACGAGTCTCAACTAAGGTCACCCCCATTAATTCTAAGGTACCTCCCCTATCTCAGATCTCTGTCAAGTGTTCTAGAAGCCCCCCACCTCCCTGTTCCTGTCAATTGCAGATTTCCATTTATTCTCATGGCCATCCAGTCCTCTCTCCTGTCCCTCTCCACACATGATGCTGACTTCCCCATCACCTTCACTATTCCATCTCTGACCCAGTTTCCTCCCTCCATCTGCCTACAATGACTATCTTATTCCCCTTTCTGAATAAGGTCCAAGCATTTTTTTTCTTGGTGCTTCCTTTCCATTTAGCATCTTTGGGTCTATGCAATGCATTATGGGTTTTATTTTTTGGCTAATATTCACTCATAAGTGAGTACATATCATGCATGTCCTTTTGAATCTGGGTTACCTCACTCAGGATGATATTCTCAAGTTCTATCCATTTTCCTGGAAAATTCATGATATGTTTGATTTTAATAGCTGAATAGTATTCCATTGTATAGATGTACCATATTTTCTTTAACTCTTCAGCTGAGACACAAGAAGACGAAGTATTTCTATTTATGGATGATACAGTATACCTCCAAAAATTCTACCAGAGAACTCCCACAGCTAACAAACAGCTTCAGTAAAGTGGCTGATTGCAAAACTAATTTAAAGAAGGCAGTCAAGTTTTAAAGTGACCAATACATAATTGATAGAGAACTGGTTCCTGGGTTCTGTTATTTTCTTCCTAATCCAGCAATAAGTAACCCCAATTTAAAAGGGATTTTATTTTTCAATGATGTAATAAAATGCATAGTAACTTTTTTCCTTTTTACGTCAAAATAGACATTTAAATTCCATAGAGTTCAGGAAATATCTCTTGAAGTTTGCACCTTGTATGTAATTGAAGATTGCTAATGAGTTGATGTTTTAAATTACATGAATTGAAACAAAAATACTGGACCAAACTGATGGATATTTCCTCCTTGTGTCCAGATCTGAAAGAGCCATACAGGCAGAACCCGAGAGTGGGTATTTTAATAACAATTTCAGTCTTGGTCTTTTTCATGGACAAGTTATCAGTGCAGGAGATATGGAGCCTGTCCCATTGTGTGCAAAGATGAATATACGCAGCTATAGATAAACCATGTTGAACATGACCAGAGACTTCACAGTTACTGGGACATGCTGTCCAATTTCTCTCTCTTTCTCTCCTCTCTCTCTCTCTCTCTCTCTCTCTCTCTCTCTCTCTCTCTCTCTAATAAACACATTTACAAAATCAGCTTCAGAACAATCAGAAGCAGTTAAGGGAGAGTAGCCACAGCTTAGACATGCACTTCAGAAATAGCTGCCCTTGCATGGAAAAATGTAATTTTAAGAAAGCAAAACTGTTGCAAGAGAAACTTCTGTTTCTGTCATTATAAAGCAATTGAAAAAAAAAATCAACAGGCATTATTCGAAAGATAACCTTCTTACAAAACCATTTCAGGGTGCCAACCTTATTTCATTACTAACGGTCCTTTCCGACGCCATTGTCAAAACTCAATTCCCATTATCACCACAGATCAGAACGCAGAACCCACCTCATGCCGAGGTTTTGGACAAAAGTTGATAAAATGCAAGTCATATTTGTTTGCAACCCGATCATAGGTCATCACAGCCTGCCCAAACTGAGAGCTGAATTTTGTTTCTTTTCAAAACACTGCAACACAAGGGCTACATTGCCCCGGTATCTTGATCATGATCGGCAGCCTGAGGTTTCCAATTGCTCGGTAACAATCGGTTTCCCTGGTACAGTTGCTAGCATGGAGCAAGGTTAATTGGATTGATAACATGGCAACATCCAAATGGCTGCATATTTTAGCATTTCATTTACTGGAAGTTGGAAAGCATTCTTCATTTCCTACATCATTTCTGATTAGACACTATCAATCCCAGAATTTTAGCATTTGACCTTGTGGATTTGACCTCCTCCCCCAAGTGTTCAGCCACTTTGGCGCTGACTGGGAACTAATTCAGATAACATGGCAGGGCCAGCACATTTTATTTTATGGGGAGGGAGTGGCAGAGACGGTTTTCCATGAGGCAGTACTGGCTGGTTTGTTTTTCTGTCATTGTTCAAGAACACTGTCCCTTTAGTGCCCAGAGAAAGGGAAAGTTTATATCTGAGCTGACAGAATAGTTGGTGAGCTCTATGGGTGTCAGCTCCAGGTGCTCACCAAACACAGCTGCATTATAACAATGGGCAGCCTGCTACATGCAGGTACGGCTTATTCAGGCTATGGCTTGGTGCATGCATTAAGTACCATCTATAATCAGCTGCAATGAGAATCTGGCTCCAAAGCTCAGAGCTACATCCAGGCTACCGTAGCCTGCCATGGGATGCTCGCTGCCAGTGCCTACCTAGCCTGAGAAGGTGGGCACATTACCTTGCCTGTCATCCAGCCAGTGTCTGTGGGGAGACTTTGGCTTCCAAGTTCTCCATGTGAAAAGACATAGAAGGTTTGACGTCTGCCTCCCTTAGAGAAGTTCAGAGCTGGAATTTACAAGACAAGGGGTTATGTTATATGCTCTGCTTGCTGTCAGAGATACTTTAGGCTAGCATTCTGGCATGCATGGTGACCTGAATAGAAGGGACAGAGTAGGGATGAATAATGGAATTGTTATGTAAAGAGGTGTGAGTAATCTTTCCTGTGCCTTCCCCCAGTGTGTATCTAAAGGATGACTTGAAGTAAGAGTTCTGAGTCGGAAGCCACAGAGTGTCTGTGGCTAAGGAGATAATGGTGATACACATGCTTTATCATTTCATTAATCAAGATAATTGTGTAGAATGTGTGAGTGACTCTCCTTACTGTGGCAAGGAGCTTACTGGAGGAAGGCCTTTTCAGCTCATGGTTCAAAGATAGAATCCATCATGGGGAAGAAGTCATAGAAGAAGGAGCTCAAGGCTCAGGTCTGCAATCAGGAAGCAGAGAGCTTACATTTTTGTCTAGATCCTAGCCCGTAGATTAGTGCCATCATATTATCCAATGCTGTTTCACAGACAAGAACTAGAGGGTTAGTAACCTTCCTACGGTCTCACTCCTAGTAACCAGGAGAACCATGCTTTGGTGTCTAAATTGTAAGCCTTTATTGTTTGCTCCGATCCAAAGAATTTTTAAGAAGCACTGGGTACTTCTCCATCCTTGATCACTCAGCCCATCAGGGGGTCTCTCAAGACACCCAGGCTGGGCCAGCCCTGATGGCTATGGTTAACTTCTTTATTTTACATAGAGTGGATACAGCTGGATAGTTAGACCATTGGTCCTCCAGCCAAACTAGTGTTAAACTATTTTCCTTCTTCCTCAAGACACTGTGGACTTTACAAATGCCCTTCGGCATCTTCCAACCCAATAGACCCTTTCACACCCATCTTTCCTGAAGACTGCTGGTTCCATCCCAAGGGCACACTTAGTAGCTTCTAGTGATGAACACTCTCTACCCAGTATTCACAAACCATTGACAGGCTAAGCTTTTTGATGTGATATATCTAAACCCTAGAGCAATGCTGTTTGCCAGTGAAAGGAGCAGAGAGCGATGACATAGTCCCTGTAGGGTTGGCAGCATAGCAACAGTCATTTCTTATAGTAGTTGCAAGAACGTTTTTGAGGAGAATGCAGGAACACTTGACACTAAGGTTTCTGTAGTACCAACATCACTGTAGAATGGAGCAGTACCTGGGACCTTACAGGTGTCATGCAGGGGAAGCCTGTTCCACTGTGAAGTGGTCTTGGGTACAAGTAATTATCAGTAAATGTTGTTTCCTTCCTCCCTCCCTCCCTCCCTCCTTGCCCCTCTCTCTGTCTGCCTCTCTCTCTCTCTCTCTCTCTCTCTCTCTCTGTGTGTGTGTGTGTGTGTGTGTGTGTGTGTGTGTATGTGTGTGTGTGTGTTTCTCTGTGTTGCAGACTATTTATTTGAGGGGAAAAACCATACTTGGGCACTGAGAACTTGGTAAGTCAGGAGTGCAGCTTCAGGCTGTTAAAGGAAAAGTTGACTGTGCTCTAATGAACTCCAAATGTGTTGATGTGGTAACAGAACTGTTGTGTAGGAAATCAGAAGCATTCTCTGGAGAGCAGTGCTTGGCACACAGGAGTAGGAGCCATGTCAGTCACTTGGGATGCGCAGAGGTAGCCCTGTTCCCAACCTGTGTAGGCAACAGCTCCCAGGAGTCTGGACCCCTTCTCTTTGGAAAATGAGCTGTTCAACTTATTTTTAAAAAGACTTCTATATTTAGTGGATATTTGCTGACACGTATAGTTCCAGTGATCCCCCTGGGTTCACTGTAATGTCAGGGAAGCATCTATGTGACTGGCAAGGTCTCCAAGGAAGCGACATTGCCAGATGTGACTTCCAAACCGATTTACATTGTTTTATCGCTAGTCAGAGTCAAGGTCCTTAGCTGTGGGTCCCAAACCTGCTCTATTGTGTCTGCTTCCTAAACCGTAGACTACAATCTGGCCTTTAGATCTTCTCTTCTGACCCTTTCCAGTTCCCTATCGAAGGCCCTTAAACCTCTGCTCTTTGGCATCTCTCCAGAACGCCCATGTTCCGGTGATTATCATGTCATGTCACTGGTAGCTTCTTCCAAATGCTGACCCTGCCAGTACAAAAAACAAAAACACCACGTAGAAAAGGAAATCTGTCACAGTGAATGCCAGTGAAATGAAAACCAATCTCAGGGAGAACCAGCCCCAGCCACTACCTCCTTTATGTCCCAAATTAATTAGACCTCAATGTAAGTGCCAACTCTGTAAATTAGGGAAAGAAAGTGCAGATGAGAAACTTTGTAATTTTGAACAAAGCAATGGTTTCTTAGACCAGACCCCCCCCCCAAAATTACTAGCAAAGAAAAAGCTATGTATCAAAACACAATTTTTAAATCCTCTCGATGAGAAAGCATCATTAAGAACACTCACTGGTCAAGCCCAGGTCCTATGAAAATGTTTTCAGTAGCATCGCATATAAAGAACTCTCACAACTTACTATAGAAAGCAAAAATAAAATAAAACCAAACAAAATGTGAATGGCTAGAGAAGTAGTCAAGAGTTAGGTGTAAATTGTTTGGAATCATCAGTAACCAGGGAAGAGCTGAGTTAAACCCAGGCAGTAACAGTGTAATCAGAAATGCAATCAATGGGAGCTGGGAGCTTGGGCAGAGGGCTATTATAGGCAATGGGCATTCTGGAGAACTTTCCGATAGGTTCTTACAGCTCTAAACACAGCAAATCCAGCAGTTCAACTCAGTATTGCCCCAAAGAAAACACTCATATATATGATCTTGTGTGCATGCATGTGTGTCATTGTGCCCGTGTGAACATGAGTGCATGTGAGTTTGTGGGTATGTGTGCACATGTGTGCATGTGTGTGAATGTGTGCCCTGTGCACATACATGTGGATGTACATGTGCATGTGCACATATGTGGACATGCATGTGCATACATGAGTGTCAGTGTGTGTGTGTGCACATGTGTGCATGCATGTGCATGTTTGTGCTGTTTGCATTGCACATATGCATGTATGAGCTGTGTGTATGTGCGCATGCATGAATGTGTGTCCTGTGCATGTTCGTGTGCATGTGTGTGTGCATGTGTGTACTTTTATTAAGAATGTCACTCTACCAAAGCTGAGTATTGGAGGAGACAACCAGAAGCATATGCCCGCTACCAAAAGACTGGCTTCTCAAAACAAAAAGAATAATTCACACAGCACAACTGTGCTCAGAAATGCTGAGTGTGCAAGGGAAGAGCAAGTCCTGTGTAAATCCTCTCATCAGTTCAGAACTAGTTATTACTGCCATGCTGTGGTGGGAATAAGACCGCAGTGCCTCTGGGTGGGATAAAGGGATCAGAAGTGGAGAAGTTAGGAACAGGAACGTTGTAAAATAAAATGAGTATGTTCTGTATCTTGATAGAAATGTGAATTCCATTAATGTATGTATTTGTTAAAGTTCACTGACATATGCAGGTTAGAACTGTGCATTTCACTGAAAACTATAATTCAATAAAAAGGTTTTTTTTTTTTTTTCTAAAATAGAACAGCCCCTTCTGGTGCTATTTTATATTTCCTGTAACTCTTCAATCTTAACCTTGATCTTCCTGGTCTTGTTTCTTCAGTATGTGACAGCAATGGGTCAGCCTTCTTTCCTTTCCTCAGCCTTTTGCCTCATCCTGATACTCATTTATTCGAAGCAAATCCACACACACTCAAGACCCCAAGAGTGAAGTGTCTCTCAGCGAGAGGCAAACAGTCTTCCCCAGCCTGAAAGACCATTCCTCGGCGTCTCACAGGCTGCCTCTGCCTTTGGCACTCTACCTTGAGCCTCCCGTGAAGACAGAATAGACAAATCACATTCCTGGAGGTATGGTGAGACCCTCGAAGGAAAGGGCTAGCCTGGCCTACAGCACCATCAGAAGGCTCTGGCATGGTATACTCGCTTTCTGGAAACAGGTTAACAGCTTTGGCTTAAGTCCTGTCACAGCAGATGGTGAATTCCCACTGATCACAGCTAACTTTGTTTGCCCACGGGCATCTAAGAGCATGTCAGCTTTGGTTGGAACGCGTTAATAAAGAATAACAACTGTGGGCTGGAGTAAATGAACTGAGCCTGTAGATGACAAAGTCAGAAAATGACCTCTTGCCACAGTTGTTAGTTAGGACTAGAAATCCAGCTAGCTCTGTAAGAAAATATGGAGATTTATGCTTAGACCTAGAACTGCCTAAATGTAATAATACCAGCTCCTATGATTTCTTTTCTCCTTAGAACAGGCCTAACCCAGACTCAGAAAGGAATGTCATTAGTAAAACTGGAAAAGGCACATTGTGTCCCTAGCAAACTTGCATTGCTCAGCAGACAGCTATGCTAGTGGCCTTATTAAGAACATGACAGGGGTCTGACTAAAACATGTCCAGTCGCTATTGTTTGGGCCAGGCACTTTTATTGTCCTGGTGCTTTTTTATTGGATATTTTTTAATTGGATAGTTTTAATTTACATTTCAAATGTTATTCCCTTTCCCAGTTTCTTCTCCAGAAACTCCCATTCACTCCCTCTCCCCCTGCTTCTACCTCTTTCTACCTCCCTACCCTGACATTCCTCTACACTGGGACATCCAGCCTTGGCAAGAGTAAGGGTGTCTCCTCCCACTGATGCCCAACAAGGCCATGCTCTTCTACATATGCGGCTAGAGCCATTGGGTCTCTCCATGTGTATGCTTTGATTTGTGATTTAGTCCCCAGGAGCTCTGGGGGGTCTGATTGGTTGATACTGATCTTATGGGATTGCAAAGCCCTTTGGCTCCTTCAGTCCTTTCTCTAACTCTGCCATTGGGGTCTTTGTTCTCAGTTCAATGGTTGGCTGCGAGCATCGGCCTGTGTATTTGTGAGGCTCTGGCGGAGCCTCTCAGGAGACAGACACCGAATGGTTGGTTCTAATTGCCACAAGTAATTTATTGCTCTTTTGAGCATTTACCCAGTGCCTAGAGCAGAAGCCCAGGTATGCCCTGTTATTCCTTGCAGCCTACTCTTCCAGAAATACCCTGGATTAAGTACTTAAAATGACATATATTTAGGAGGCAGGAGAGGTGGCTCAGTGGCTAAGAGCATAGGTTGTTCTTCCAGAGGACCTGGATTTGAGTCCCCGAAACCACACGGCAGCTCACACTTCTCTGGAACTCCAGAGTTCCTGTGCCTTCTTCTGGCATCTGTAGACCGCAGGCAGTCACAGGACACACAGCAAAACAAGCTTATATATACAATCTTTAATTAAATACATATTTATAGAGTTGGCCTATAGGTAAATCACTAGGCCAGTTTGGAAGTTATTTCTTTGCCTAAATTGTTATGAAACATGGTCCAAATAAATTATTCTCTGAGTTCAGATATAGAAAGAAAGCCATTCACAACAAAGGGAAAAGGTCAGAGAAGTCTCATGGAAGGCATGCAATTGAATTTGATTTTGAAGGATCATTTGATCTGGTTATGCGGCAGTCAAAGGCACTGCCCTGGGTGAACAGCAAAGGCAGGAGACCCGCACAGGGCCTCCAGCTTGTCCTCATTCTTATGAATGGCCTGGTCCTACATTCCCCTGATGCTGTTCTCAGAATCTTCTCATCCCAGCCTTCCCTGCCGTTCTTTAGCACGACCTCCCTTGCATAGAGGTCATAACCCAGATTCTCCTGACCCTAGCAAACCCAGAATAAGCACCACCTCCTGTTGCTTTAAAACACCCTCTACAGAACACACTGCTGAGGAAAATACTCTCAGTTGTTGAATTCCCCATTTCTTGTAAGCTCTATGAGAATGGAACACTCTCTGACCATTCATTTCTGTATTGTCAGTCTCCACAATGGGGCCACTGGAGTAAGTGCTGAGCGAAAGGATGAGTGAGTGAATGAGTGAATGAATAAATGAGTGGCTGAATGAGTGAATGAATGAGAGTAAATGAAAGAATGAGTGAGTGAATGAATGAAAGAATGAAAGACTGAGTGAGTGAATGAATGAATAAATAAAGAATGAGTGAGTGAATGAACTACAAATGAACTACAAATGAACTACAAACTATGAATAAGAGCTACAGCATTGCAGACAACTTAGTTTAGGTGCAAAGAGAGCCAGGGAGGTTGAAGACAGGAAGTTGTACCAAAGCTTGAAAGAAAGTCCTTAGAGGAAGGTCACTGAGCTGGCTATCAAAATGTCCTCCTGTCTCCGTGAATGTAGATAAGAGCAGTGATACATGTAAGTTAAGTGGCCACTGTACGAAGCCAGTGTGCTCTTTGGACGTCAGCTGTGACAAGCTCAGAGCCACACTTGAAGGAGATGAGAGTCAGTCTAGTGAGCTCCTTAAGACAATGAGAAAAACAAAAACAATAGTCCTAACAAATGCTCCAAGGGAGCCGGAATTTACCGAGGGCTTCCAGAGTGCAGCAGCTAGTGACACCCTCTGCACCCATCCCCAACTTCACCAGAAAATTCATGAGGGAATTAATCACTTTTCATCCTGCAGGAAAGAAAATTAAAGAATGGAGAGACTTAAAAATGGAGAGGCTTACAAATCAGAGAAACGTGAGGGGAGGTTGTCAGAAGGGAGCCAGGAGTCAGGGGTCACGAGTGTTTTCTAGCAGACTGGTCTGACTGTCTCCCTTTTGAGCACTCTCTGGGTAGGGTAGCCTAAGAGGCTGCTCTGCTCACCCAGATGTCAGGAAGTTAGAGATATGAGTCCTACAAGGATGATTTAAAAAAACAAAACAAAAACAAAAACAAACAAAAACCAGGAAACCAGAGCCTGTAGTTCCCTTTCTTCTGTGTGGTTATTGTGCAGCCTGGGCCCTGCAGGGTTTCATGCAGGGAAGACTGTGCCCTGTCAGCACATACAGAACATGTAGCTTGGGCCTTCACTGCAACTGAACTGCACGCACGAGACAGCCTACCTCACCTTATTCAGGAACCCCAAGACTTGCAGTAGCCCAGAGCCACCTCCAACCAAAACAAATGAATGCTACTGACTGGACAGCTGCAGTCTGCCATGTGGTTTTAACAGTTCTGAAAGGTGCCTTGTTCTTTGACAGGTTCATACATGTATACAATGAGTTCTAACCCTTTTCAACTCCCATTACCTTCTCTTATCTTTGCTCCTCCTGATAACTCCTTTCTTCTTCCCAGCCTTCTTCTTACTCTGTGTGTGTGTGTGTGTGTGTGTGTGTGTGTGTGAAGATTGATGTTAAGCTGATACATGATTGGACAGTGATGAGGTAGGCAGA
This sequence comes from Micromys minutus, assembly GCF_963924665.1. Classification (NCBI taxonomy): domain Eukaryota; kingdom Metazoa; phylum Chordata; class Mammalia; order Rodentia; family Muridae; genus Micromys; species Micromys minutus. The sequence continues at coordinate 2,057,330 of NC_137958.1, forward strand.
GAAAAGGTAGAAAAATGGAACAGAGGAAGAGAAACAAGTCAAGATGAAGCAGGAGAAAGCATCCCTAGATCTTGGTGGCTGTAATTGGCAATAGGTACATATAAATATTTTTAAGGGATTTTATAGGACTTTTTTATCTACCTAGAACAGTTTGTGTTGTTGTCCATTAAATGTAATTCTACTGTGTAGAGAGTTTGTGGATTGAGAATGTAAATTGAAAAGCTAAAAGCTAAAAAAAAAAAAGAAAGAAAGAAAAAAGAAAAAAAAAGCTTAAAAAAAAAAAAACCTTGACCTTTAAATGTAAGTTGTACACAACTATTGCCACTTGAAAATATTCTAAATAACTAGGTTTTTCTCAAAGTTAATTATCTTGGGTAGGCTATAAAACTAAATTAGTCTTTAACTCTATCAGAAATCTGAGAATGGCCAAATATCCAAAAACATAGGAAGCCTAACATGGCTTCTAGAACTGAGACAGGTTGTAGAGACAATTTCCCACTACTCCAGTCCCCTGTTTGCAACATGTGAGAACAAGTCTTCGGCCTTTGGCCCAGGATCATTGACAGACCTTGAAATGCAGAAATATTGAAGGGCTGATAACTTTGGCTCAGCAAAGAAGTGTCTTGTTCTGAACAGTATTAGTCTGTAGATGAAATAGGCAGTTTCTGCCCAGTGGCTGCCTAGCCACAAAGTATACCTCACCTGGAGGTAGAGATGTTAAAAATTTTTCATTAAATCTACCAAAGGGGAACTGTAAGGAACAGATGTGTCTTAACAAAAGATAAATAACTTTAACTGTCATAATTTATAGATTTCTGACATTTTTGAAAACCATCTAACTACAAAAAAGCAGTTCTAAACTGTTAAGCCTTGAATACACTTGGCCATTTTTAATTGAAATGTCTATAAAAGCACCTGTTTATTGACTCAGAACCATGAGTTTGTTATCCAACCCTTAACTAGTATTGTTTAATCAACTAAAAACAGTGTATACACTTTAAATCTGTATCAAATAAATTCTATAGTACTGTAAAGATTATAACTTTAACTTTGTATGAATTAGAAAGATTCCTACCAGTGAAGATGTGACTTTTTCTTAGTTAATAAAAGAAGATTATGGCTGTACAAATCTGGCTAATTTCTCCCTGTAAAATTTTGACCATTTCTAAATTCTTCATAAAAACAATCTTACAATAACCATTTTCACACACTCCCAAAGTCCAGGGTATTGGGTGACAACTCATCTTAAGCTTCTTCAAGCTGAATATATGGGCATTGAGAATTTAGAAGGGGGAGGGGAATGAGGTAGCTGGACAGGCCTCAAGAAGGAAAGCCACACTGATGATTGTAGCAGACTCTGATGTCTGAAATCAGTCCAGGTCAGCATTCTGATGACCAGCTTCACCAAAGCTGCACACTCTGTAATATACATAAAACTCAACAGAAAACATTTTATTATCGAGATACATTTTCTTTGATCCTCTTGAAATTAGTTGTTCAGGTTGTCTACCTCTATCAAGTCTAATCTATATAACTCTGGAAGGCACACAGAGCCAAACACACTTTTTAAAAACACAAAGACAAAACCTTTCTTCCAAAATTGTGTGTCCCTTAGTTGGCAACTAGAATGTCTTGTATCTTGTATTCTTTCCTAGAGAAATAATATAAACACAACACTCAACATCAAACCCATTCTGAAACAATATAAACAATTAAGATAATCATAAATCCTCATTACCTGGCATCTGATAAGCCACATGGTTTTAGTGGGGTAATTCACACACACACACACACACACACACACACACACACACACACACTTACTATCTCTTACAAATCAATAAGTAAGCAATTTGTAAAGCTAGAACCTTAGGCCAAAGTGTTTTGATCTGTCCATCTCTCAGTCTGAAGCATCAGATCTTCATTTATTAATAACTTCTCTAATATATGTCTGTATTCACTCTGGTGTACAGACTTCTATCAATATGTGTGTATGTGTTTGTGCATTAGTATGCATGTGTGTATGTATGTTTGTATATTAGTGTGCATGTGTGTGCATGCATGTTTTTGTATATGTGTGCACATGTGTATTTGTTCATTAGTGTGCATGTGTGTTTGTGTATGCATGTGCATGTATGTGTACATGTATGTTTGTGCATTGATGTGCATGTATGTACATGTGTACATGTGTGTTTGTACATGTATGTGTGAATACATGTGTGCTTGTGCATGTGTGTGCATGTGTGCTTGTGCATGTGTGTATGTAAAAAAGAGAGAAGCAGCGAGACACAAAGACCGAGAGAGGGGCAGAGTGACATATTGAATTTGAATAGGCTGTGCATAAGAATAAGTTCATAAGCATTACATCATGAATAGAGAAAGGAATCACGAGACCCTACCTCTCCCTGAGGGACGATTGACAGTTAATGCTGACTAGAGCAGGAAGTGTCATGTTCTTCAATGGTGTGACCTCTGATAAGCTTCTCCAAGCTCCAATAAATAACCTCTCGCCCCCAGTCAAACAAGCAACCCTACTAAACCCAATGGCCGTTTCTTCTTATTCCTATTTTTCTGCTGCTCCTCTCATGAGTGAGGTTAATGCACAAGTTAAGCAGGGCCTCATTCATGAGCTGCTTTATGTCAGCATCAGCTCATAGTTAAACTCTTTTTATTATTTTTTAATTACGCTCTTAGAACCTCAACTTCCTCATCTAAAACAATGAACATTTCTTCTGTGCAGAACCAGGGTGGCAATCAAATGAAAGGATTGTGTAAGCACCCAGTGCCTAGGAGTTCATTGTGTGTGGGGGGGGGGTGGGTTTCAAAACTCAGATTTTCTCCATGACTTAATGATAAATTGTGTCACACAATAAATTGGCCAAATCAAAAAAATGCATTTTCTCAAGGATTATCTCATGATCTGCTTGGCCAAGCTGCTGCTCCCACTTTCCTTTAAGGACAGAAGTCACTCCTGGAGCCCTGACTCACCTGCTTCTTGCCCTTTAACCTGCTTTTTCCATTCATGTCAAAGTACATTATTGCAAAGTCCTTACCTCTCCCGTAGTGGCCTATTTTTATACAATGTCCACATTTTAAAGTGTAGTCTGCCACAGTAGAAAAACTAATCAGTGTGCTCTTAGAAACCAAAATCCATGTCTATATGTTTTAAAGAAACAATGAATAAAAACAGAGAACATGGATTTAAAGAGATTAAGGAGGGATGTGTGGGGGGCCTGGAGGAAAGGAAGGAAGAGTATTGTCCTTATGATTCCAAAAATATAAGTTAAGTCATTTTTTAAAAGGTGAGCACGGTAAATAAGGGCCCACTTTATGCTGGTCTGTGAGGATGCTTCTCTTTATAATGGGGCTAATTTTCTATTGGATTACAAGGCTGCACTTGTCTAGATAAATAGGCATTAAATGGCAACTTCCTGTTAGCCCCTGTGCCACCTTATAAATAAATATTCCAAACACATGCTAAGTAACGTAGTTCAGGCATAAAAGAACACATACTAGATATTGCCAAAGCTTACAGTATTTTTTGATAGCAGATGTAGGGGTAAGGAAACAGAGATGTGGAATCAAAGGGGGAGCTCAACCACAACTTTTGGGGTGATTATGCACAAGTCAGCAAAACTTCACTCTGGTGTCAGTTAAACTGAACCTAATGGGTTAGATGTTCTGAGCCACAATAGTTCACATGCTGAAACCCCAGTCCCTGGTGTGAGGTGGCGAGATGATTGGAGTGTGGGAAGTATCTTGGAAAGAGGTGAACGAGGTTCCCCAAGAACTGTGTTAATCCCATCATGACAATGTCCCACAACCTTAACGTCTTTTGCACAAAATCATTTCCTCTCCTCTCCATTTGGAGCCAGGGCTGACCAGATGCTAGTCACCTTGTTATACCGCCTTGTTACAGCATCGATGGGACATTTTATAGCAGCAGAACATCAGACTAACATAGCAGGTGGCCTTCCTATTTGTGGATCATTCCTTTAGCAATGGGACATCTTGTTATAGCAGCAGAGCATAGACCAACACAACAGGTAGTCTTCATATTTATGGATTAGGCTGTTAGCAAAACATCAGATTACCTTGGCAGCCCACGGTGTGAGCAGCTCTCTGGCATCAAGATGTTCATTGCTAGTATCCCCAGCTGCAAGTCTACACAAAAGCCACCCTTCCCTTCTTCCACCATCACCCCACAACTTCTGTACCAGCATTTTGTGCCCAATGCCATACAATCCCAGATGCTATTACAGAACACCTTCACGGTATGCTGGTCACTATGGAAAGTAATGTCACTTTCTCCTGAATTTCAGAGCAATGATATAGAAGGTTTTGCTCTGGGAAAGAGGATAGAGGACATATACTTTCAGGTGCACATATTGGCTTCAGCTGGTGTTTTGCCAAAAAGCGTGAGGGAATTTGTCTAGACTCACTCAGGGACAGGAGCAGGACATCCATCAGATAGGGCCTTTCTTTGAATCTTTCTGTCTAATCACAGGCTCAGTCTGCTGGCGGGGGAGGGGCAGCAGTATCCAGTTCCCCATGCTGGAACCTGGATGGGCTTTTTCTCAGGCCAAGAAATGTCCTTTCTTCTGGCTTCAAAGAGTTTACAAACATGTTTATGAATTACTTACTTTTTTGGAACCTATTAAATTAGGAGTCTCTTCTCTTAATATAACAAGCAGATTAAAAATCGAGTAATTTCATGGTCTACAGAGACGGAGAGATGTCTGTTTAATTCAGTGAGGCTTTTCTATAGCATGTATTCATAAACCAAAAGCGTGTTTGCTATAAACAAGGGGTTAGTTTGCTGCCAGGAAGGTGGCAGTGGGAAGAGTGCCAGCAACCTTGTCCGAAAATAATGAAGCCACTGGATGCTACCCAAATGCTCTGGGTCTTGGGGCAGAACCAAGTTCTGCGTTAGGAGAACTGTGTTCACCATGAGAGGACACTCTGGAGGGTCCAAATATGCTTGCATTAAACATATCACAATCCAGAGAAAGGTTCACTCTACCACTCTCTGACACCTACTGATCATGACTGGTTATGTTCACACTCTGAGCTGGACACTTCCAGAGCCAGACATATAGCCAAAGTCATTTAAGGATTCTGAGAGCACTGTCGTTTCATTGAACATCTAAGAAATCCAAGACGTTTAATTCTTCCGTGCAGAGGGACAATTATTCTTGTTACTCTAGAGATAAAATGTGTGAGGACTATGGGCCTTGAAACTTGTTTATGGGTCACACAGCTGTAAGAAGCAGGGACTGACTCAACTTGAGTTCAGTCTAGTAAGAGAGTCTCACATTTTCACCTTCCTTAGTGTCCAGGTCCCTGTCACCACCAGTGACAGAGAAGAGGAGCAAGACTGAGCCACCCCCTGGGGCTTCAGTAAAGACTCAAAAATACTCCCTGTGACCCACAAGGGTCACAGCTGTGTAAAACAAGAAAAGAAAGTTGATTTGTCTCAGTGTGTGTGTGCGCGTGCACTCGTGTGTGTGTGTGTGTGTGTGTGTGTGTGTGTGTGTGTCTGTGTGTCTGTGTGCATGTGTCTGTGTGCTCACTCACACTGGTGCAGCTGCTGTTGAGTGACAGCCATGCTGTCATGTACATAAGGGTGCAACCGGAGGGTTCATTTATGTCTTAATTTTGTCTGCACGTGTTCCATATCCCTGATAGAAGGTTTCTTGAAAAATATTCTGGTGCCAAGGGAAGGTGAGATTTTTTTCTTCCAGTGTTGGAGCACAAAATAACAATGTATTAATTAAATAATTATTAATAACATCTTATTGAAATAACTTATTTTGAAATCTAATGTTATCTGGCTGAAATTGCTTTGAAAAGATTCTCCATATTACCTATTTCTCCATATAAAACAAGCTTCTAGATGGTCTACCTGACAAGCCCTGTTAGTACCTGCCCACCAAAGTCTTGGTAGGTGCACCCGAGAGTCCTGCCTTGTGGTAGGCTCTGACAGCTCCTGCTGTGCCCTCACAGGGTTGGACCAGTAATGCTCTCAGGAGCATCCTTTATCCACCAGGACTGAAGGGAGTGATCTCCTATCATAAGAGCTCATTCGACATACCTTCCATACCTTGTGCCTGGCTCAGCATTCCAACTGCATTCCCTTGGCTCCCTGTGCTTCCCACTTCTTTACTTGACTTTTCTTGATCTACAGCCAAAGAAATCCTCACCCTAAGATCCTCAAGTGCATTCTCAGATTCTGACAGAAACACCTGCAGATGGGTTGGGAGAAGAGTTCTGCTGGTCAAGTCATTTGTCACACAGGCATGAGGACCTAAGTTCATCTAAAATACCCAAGAGAAAAGAAGACTGTGCACCGCTAAGACCCCAACCCTGAGGATGCAATGATGGGCAGGTACTTGGAGTTTACTGGATGACTGGCCAAATAACTGAGCTCCAGATTCAGGAAGAGAGATCTCATCTCAACAGCTAAGGGGATGAGCAATTGGAAACACACCTCATAGTAACTGCTGGCCTTCACACTCATGTACATATATGGCACGCTCATCTATGTACACAGAAGCATACATGAAACCATACATATCCTCCCTCTCACCATCTCTGTCTGTCTGTCTGTCTGTCTGTCTGTTTATCTGTCTGTCTGTCTGTCTGTCTGTCTCTCTCTCTCTCTCTCTCTCTCTCTCTCTCTCTCTCTCTCCTTCTCTTCCCTCCCTCCCACCCTCCCTCTGCCTAACCCTCCCTTGGTCCCTCCCCTCCCTGCTTTGCTCTCACTTCACATTACCCTTGGATCAAGTTCCAAGAGCCAGTACAGAACATTAACCTTTGCCCATGGGGTCTCTGAGGTTTAGTTTCTTAGTGATACAGTCTGCTGGTGGACTCATCTGAGCATTACCCACTCTGGGACCAAGGAATCGATGGCCTTCTATGAACAAACCCTGGCCCCTGTGGTAATGGGATATTGAAGGCGAGAATTTTGCCTTTGGCTGTCTAATTACTGGGTCCCTCGACTGTTAGAAAATATGTTCCCCAGAGCAGATGGAAGACTGTATCTTGGCTAAGAGCCACAAAGCTCATGGGACAATGGTCTCACATTTTGTCTCTATATGAGACATCACTTTAAAGACATTTTCACGAGACAGTCATGCTTAGTCTGGCCGTGGGAGGAACTGTCAAGTTCCTGAAACCATTCCACATTCTTTGGTCAGGAGTTTTGTTTGCTTCAGGGTCAGTAGCTACTTCTGGACGTAGAGAATAATCATTGTGTGGCCACTGTGGCTGTAAGATATGCAGCAGTATGGAGTTAGAAGCAGCCAATTGACCTACCCCCCCAGCTGAGCAGCAGAGAGCAGACAGCATTGGTATGCCATGGTGCTGGTTAGTCTGTGCTGTTCCAAGATGCATTTTCTGTGAGACCAAAGGTGCCACCACTTCCCAAGAACTTCCCTACAACACGTTGTAAATTAGTGATTCTAACAAGATTCATTAGTCTCAGTAGTGTGCGGGATATTGAGTAAGATCAGCAAAGTTCAGACTCAGCCTGTCACTTGAGACAATGCAATTATCCTTCCTGTGAAACAATTTTAAAACTATAAATTTAATCTTATTGTATTAAAGACATATCAAGATAAGAGTATCCAGTGGTATAGGAAAATAGTTTCAGCTAACTAAGTAAAATATTTTAGAATGTTAAATATGCATATATATTAGAGAAAGGGGAATTGAGTTAGAAGATAATTTAAACTGAATACATTTGAATCTAATGTAAGGGAAACATAGTAGACATGACACAGCAACATCAGCCTTAAGCAAGAGCTGAAGCAGAACCATGGAGAAACACTGTTACCAGTTTTCTAGGCTACCTTCTTTAAATATTCCAGCCCACAGAGGACATGAACCCATGATGGGCTGAGTTTTTCTGAATCAATTGTCAATCAGTCAGGAAAGTACCTCATAGACATGCTCACAGGCCGACCTTATGAAGGCAATTCTTCAGTCGAGGCTCCCTCTTCCCATGTACATCTAGTTTTGTGTCAAGTTGACAGTGTCCGTAGTCCATACCTTGCATCTGATCACAGCAGTGATGCCCTAATGCTCGGCACCGTGGGCTTGAGCACCCTGTCTGGGCTAGAAAACATCAGGAGACCAAACTGAATCTTTTTAATGCTTATCTGGTTTGCCCTAAGTTTTTAAAGAAAGTTCTAGACATTGCCAACATCTGTCCACTCCTGTCTCCTTGTTCTCCCCTTCCTCTGAGTTAATGTCCAAGTGGTTCTTCATTTCCACTGCAGAACACAGGATTGATCATGTAAGTGTTTCCTCACCAAGGGACTCATGCCCTATTATCCAATGCTTGTACTCACAGTGCATCTGAGGCTGGCTTTCTCCCCAGAACCAAGCCTTAGAAATCCCATAAGCTGAAGGGATGTGCAAATTCCAGGTACTTTTTCTCGAGTGGGAAAACCCTAGTTGTGGTGACCCTGGTTGTGTTGAGAACTTTGGTTATGTTGGATTTGAACCATATTAAAAATGTCCAGAATTCCTTGTACTGAGTTCATGTAAATGGACAACAGGTGACTGGAGGCAGGAATGAAGGGAGATGGAGACATCTGGCTTGTACCATTCTCCTTTTCCTTGAGTTTTGCTAAGACACCTCTTGCCAGCTCCTTCCCCAGGTCATTGTGTCTTCAAGGCACATTCAGGGGTGATAAGTTAATGACTGAGAGAGAAGGTACAATCCAAGTCTACAACAACATATAGCTAGGATTCCAGACAACATATTAGGAAACATCTAAAGGGACATGACAACTTGCTCAAGTGCTTGTCAGGTAACACAAAGACACTGTTCAATTAAATGATCAACACGAGTTAAATGAACACAGAGTTCTAAATTAAAGCCAAACATGTGAGGACAAAAGCATATTGCTTAGCTTGGAAACCCAGAAAAGAAGTCTTATTCTTTCTAAGGAAACAAAAAGAAAAGTAAAAAAGAAGGATAAATCCAAATAAACAGAAAATTGGATGGCTAAAATGATCCTTAGTATGATAGAAGTCGGTCAGTGTGAATCGGCCAGACTCGTAGAGCAATGGCAGCTTGAAGACTGGGCTTAGCAGAAACAAGTTGGTATTCTTTTCTCTGTGAGAGAATTCTTGAAACAAGCAAACACCATGGAGACAGTTGGGATAAATGAAAGATAAGGTTGAAGTGACAGAAAATATGTCACAGCAATCAAAAAACAGTGGGGGCTGGGAGATGGCTCCCTGTACTAAGTGCTTGCTTGAGAACCCAGAAAACCTGGATTTGGTTACCAGAACACACACACACACACACACACACACACTCACACATGCATACATACACATGCATGCACACATATTCACATGCATACACATATGCATACACACACATACACTCACAAACACATGCATATGCACACATATACACACAAACACACCTGCATACACATGTATATACACACTCAGACACACACACATATATATACATATTACACACATATACATACATACGTACACATGAATACACACATACAAATACATACACTCTCTCTTACAAACACATATGCATACATACACACATATATACACACATATATACACACACACACTGGCACACACCAACTGTGATGGTATGCTTGTAATCCCAGTGCTAAAGAGATAGATGCAGGTGGAACTTGGGAATCACTGGTCTGCTAGCCTACACTACTTGATAAACTCCAAGGAAGGGTGAGACCCTGTCTCAAAAACACAAAGTGAGAGCTGAGGTCATTCTCTGATCTCCATGTATACCTGCACACACATGGCACTCATTAAAACAGGCAATGGAGGCATATGAAAAGGAAGACAGTAGACAAGCTATAGCATCAGCATGTGCACATACAAAATGCAACCATATAGTGTGTGGTGGTTTGACTCATGGGAAGCGGCAATATTGGGAGGTGTGCTCTTGTTCGAATAGATGTAACCTTGTTACAGGAAGCGTATCAGTGTGAGGGTGGGCTTTGAAGCCTTTTCCTATTCTCAGGCTCCATGCAGTATGAAAGAGGGCCTCTTCCTGGCTGCCTGCAGAAGACAGCCTCCTTCTGGATGCCTACAGATCAAGATATAGAACTCTTAGCTCTACTAGAACCTGTCTGCCTGCACACTGTCATGCTTCATGATGATAATGGAGTGAACCTCTGAAACTGTAAGCCAGCCCAATTAAATGTCCTTTGTAAGAGTTTCCTTGGTCATAGTGTCTCTTCACAGCAATGAAAGGCCTAAAATACATGTTCAATCAGAGGTGGCAGACCACTAAATAAGGCAATAGTTTTAGTTTGAAGTTGAGACTACGTAGTCCCCAACTGTAAGAATCCTCAGCTGAACATTGAAGAGAATTTAAGAAAATCTTCATAATAAATACAAACATGTGTCTCAAATGCAAGTCTTGAAAAGCAAATATCAAGATACATATCTTTAAACCAGTTTCAGAAAAAAAAGGAGTATTTTTTTTAATGTGAGAACCATGTCTTCTCCACACTGGAAACCAAAGAAAGCATTGCCACAAAGTGCAGAGATGAACTAGCTGCCATCTCAGATGTTCTCTTGGGCAAAAATAGGCATCCACATAAAAAAACGTAGGCATCGGACTCAGAGCCCTGTACAGCAGGAGATATGTACGTGGTCAGAGAATATCCTTAAAATGTCTTCTGTTATTAGTTATCAGGAATATGAAAATAAAATTATGACACGGTGCCAGTCCACATGACCTAGGTGGTAATCACATCTTTATGTGTCAGGACCAAGTGTGCCAAGGTTTCAAGGCAACTGGAACACTCGTCAATTTTTGGTGGGAATATAAAATAAAATATAAAATGATATATCTGACAAATTTAGTGAGAAAAGGTGTCACAGTGTGTGGGTAACATTTTATCCCACGCTAATGCCGGTTCCCTCGGCGACTGTCAGGCACTGCGGGGATCTCTAACTTGGTGGCTCCATGCCACCTCTGAGACCTAAGGCATGGTTCACTCCACCACCCCTGCTGCTTCTGTGGATACGGCCACCCCAACATGATCCTTTACTCCGCCACCCTGTACAAACATGACTCACAGCCATTAAATCATCCAACAGATTTATATGTTAAATTCTCAACCCACAAACCCTCTACACAATAAGCTCACAAATAGCAGACAAAGATACAAACTGCCCATCCAGAAAAGATAAATCAGACCCATAGAAGCCCTTAGAAATAATCACAACAACTTCATTAAGATAGAGATGGGCCAAGAGAAACATACACATCTGCCTCCATGTTGCCGCTGGGATCCATGCCTTCTGCCTCCTCTTCTGCTCCTCTAGCCTCTTCCCTTCCTACTTCTCTACTGTTCAATCACATATTGCTTTAGCATAAACCTACATATGTGTATTATGTATGTATGTGCATGTGTGTGTACATGTGTGTATGTGTACGTGTTTAGTAAAACTTAATATATGTGTCCATATATCAGTCATTTCATTTCCATTTATCTACTCAAAAAAATGAAATCAAGTGTTTACCAGAAAATTAAACAAGCATATCCAATAATAGTTTTTTGTAAACATCAAAACAACCAAATAGTCCAACATTTTGCCAGTAAGAGGATGAGAAAACAAGGTGTCTTACACAATGGGCTACTACGCTGGAGGAATAGTGGTTTCTACTGACATTACAACCCTATGTTTGAATCTCAGAAACACCATGCTGCATGAATGCTTTCCACAAACAGCTCATAATTTACCTCTACTGTAAAGAGCTAAAACTTCCCTGAAATTCTTATTTTTGTAGCTTGAAATTATAGCATTATACTGATTATTAAACTTTAAAAATTTAGAGATTTGTATAACTAAATCAGGAGACACTCTATGCCTTGTAAAATGTTACATGAGATTCTGCTCATATTAATGTATAAATTAAACGTAACTGTGATAAAAGTTCCAGGTTTATTTTTGATTTATGTGGTTTATATTTAATTTTTGTGTGGAGGAATATTCAAGAATAAATGAGTTAATTTTGAAAAGAAAAGAAAAACTTATACAGCACATTTTTTTGGGTTTTTTTGCCCCATTTTTTTATTGAAAATTCTCTGCATTTATACTTCAGATACCATCTCTTTCCCACAATCCCATTCTCCCTCCCCCTCCCATTGCCTCCACGAAGGGGCTCCCTCTCCCAACCACCCTCTCCCACCTCAGCACCTTGATGTTCCCTTACACTGGGAAAAGGAGCCTTCCCTGGATCAAAGTCCTCTCCTCCCACTGTTGTCAGAGAATGCTGTCCTCTACTGCATATGTACCTTGGGCCATGGGTCTTTCCATGCAAACTCAGTGGTTGGTGTCTTAGACCCTGGTAGCTGTGGTGGGTTTGGATAGTTCATAATTTTGTTCTTTCCATGGGGTTTCAGACCCTTTCGGCTACTTCAGTCCTTTCTCTAGCTCCTTCATTGGGGTCCTTGTGTTTAGTCTGAGGGTTAGCTACAAGCATCCTCCTCTGTATCAGTATGGCTCTGGCAGAACCTTTGAGGATGCATCCAGATCAGGTTCTTGCCAGTAAGAACTACTTGGCAATAGTGCTTAGGTTTATTGGGCGCATTTGGGGTAGATGCCCAGGTGAGGCAGACTCTGAATGATCTTTTCTCAAATCTCCGCTCCTCTATTTGTTCCTTTATTTCCTCCCATAAACATTTTGCTCTTCCTTCTAAGAAAGACTGAGGCATCCACCTTCTGGCCTTTCTTCACTTTGAGTTTCATAAGTTCTGTGGGTGGTTCCTTAGGTATTCCAAGTTTTTGGGCTAGTATCCACTTAATCGACAAATGAGACCTCATGAAATTGCAAAGCTTCTGTAAGGTAAAGGACACTGTCAAAAGGACAAAATGGCAGCCAACAGATTGGAAAAAGATCTTTATCAATCCTACATCTGATAGAGGGCTAATATCCAATATATACAAAGAACTCAAGAAGTTAGACTCCAGAGAATCAAATAATCTTATTTAAAAATGGGGTACAGAGCTAAACAAAGAATTATCAACTGAGGAATATTGAATGGCTGATAAGCACTTAAAGAAATGTTCAACATCCCTAGTTATCAGGGAAATACAAATCAAAACAACCCTGAGATTTCACCTCACACCAGTCAGAATGGCTAAGATCAAAAACTCCGGCAACAGAAGATGCTGTGGATGCAGAGAAAGAGGAAACTCCTCCACTGGTGGTGGGACTGTAAACTTGTACGACCACTCTGGAAATCAGTCTGGCGGTTCCTAAGAAAATTTGACATAGTACTACCTGAGAACCCAGCTATACCATTCTTGGGCATATACCTAAAAGAAGCTCCAATATCTAACAAGAACACATGTACAACCATGTTCATAGCAGCCTTATTTATAAGAGCCAGAAGCTGAAACAAAACCAGATGTCCTTCAGTAGATTAATGGATACACAAATTGTGGTACATTTACACAATGAAGTACTACTCAGCTATCAGAAACAATGACTTCATGAAATTCTAGACGAATGGATGGAACTTGAAGCTATCATCCTGAGTAAAGTAACTCAGTCACAAAAAAACATTCATAGTATGTACTCACTTATAAGTGGATGCTAGTACAGCAGGTTTCTTATACCATAGTATAGTAGTAAACAAATTGTGATACAGTAGCCCCTCCCTTTATCCTAAGGGTACGTTTGTCAAGGCCCCCAGTGCATATATGAAACTGCTGTAATGCTGAACCTAAATGTACTATGTTTTTCCGACACACACACACACACACACACACACACACACAAAGATATTAACAACCATAATGTAACAGAACCGAACAATTATAGCAACATACTAGAATAAACATTATGTGAACATGGTCTACCTTGAGTAGATGTTTAATGAGATTGCACTGGAAAACACCAAAAGAAAACATTTGAGGGCTGTCTGTACAAAAGAAAACACAGCTCCCTGCTCCTAAACATCATGCCAAACACTCAGGAACTGCTGTATTGGATCAGCTTATTGAAACCACATTTACTAGGATCTTCTAGAACCATAAAAACAAACAAACTTTCTGGAAGTGTGTGTGTGGACCTCTCTCTATCTCTCTACTACTCTGTTTCTGTCTCCCTTCCTGTCCCTCTCTGCTGTCTCTCTATCTCTCTGTGTCTTTCTCTCTCCTTCCCCCTTTCTCTCTGTCTCTCTCCTCCTCCACATCCCCTAAACTCTGAAGACCTTCATTTTCCCTGAGACATTGTCCTTGTGAAACATCCACTCTGAGAACCCCAGCAGTTCTGTTTAAACAAGCATCTGTTCCCATTGTTTTTTCATAGCTAGAAGTAGAAGGGAGTAGTTGGTTCTATTTAACACGTATCTTAGGTTAAAAGAAATCTTTCCTTAAAAAAAGAATGCACACAAGGGTTTCCATCCATAATATTATCAATTACAGAGGTAGAAGGTCCCACCTGTGTTCTCAGATTTGAAACCTGACAAGAGATTCAAAGATCAATGATCACTTAGTTGACAGTGGTATAAATTTGGCACCAGCCAAAGGCTCTATTATCTCTAGCCTACAGCTTTACTTACAAATAATGATTTTAAATAAAGCCTTTGTTTTGTTTGAAGTGGTTCCTTTTTAAATCTGCATCTGAGAAGAGGACAAAGATGCTTTCTGTGAGGACAGTGGTGGTGAGAATTTGAAAAAAGGAAACTAGATCTGCAGCCATAGGTAGTTCTGAAGCATCCGAGTGTTCTTCCAGAATAAGGAAGTCTCTAATCAGTATCCAGGGGTTTGCTTTGGTTTGGTTTTGTTTGTTTTTTAGGCTATGAGGCTTCAGAACAGCTGTGGCACCTTCTCCATCCTTTCTCTTCGCTGTGGTTCTATGATGTAACCAGGACAGCTGTCTGTCTGCACAGATTCTACTGTTTGCCATGATAATTAAATAGAGTGATGTTTCCCTTGCACCAAGGAACACAGATCTAACTAAAGTGCACAGGCTCACTCCAGCACACACACACATGCAGAAACTCACTCCAGCACACACACGCATGCACAAGCTCACTCCAGCACACACACACATACACAAGCTCACTCCAGCACACACACACATCCACAAGCTCACCCCAGCACACACACACATGCACAAGCTCACTCCAGCACACACACATGCACAAGCTCACTCCAGCACACACACACGCACAAGCTCACTCCAGCACACACACACATGCACAAGCTCACTCCAGCACACACACACATACACAAGCTCACTCCAGCACACACACACACACACACACACACACACACACACACACACACACACATGCACAAGCTCACCCCAGCACACACACACACACATGCACAAGCTCACTCCAGCACACACACATGCACAAGCTCACCCCGGCACATGCACACACACGCACAGGGTAAGTTAAAAACCAACACAAATAGTGAAAAAACTCACTAGTATTAAATTACATAGCAGAAAAGATTCCATATGATCCAGTTGGGCATTTCTTTCTGAAATCATCAAAAACATCAGCATACCCAAATTTAAAACTACCTGAGTATTGTCACTGTGAGATAGTCTAAGGTAGCTTTGGTGACATAAGCTTGTAGTTCCAGATACTGGATAGTCTGAGTCAGATGGATCAGATTTCTGGACCCAAGTTACAGAGAAACTTAACACCATTCTAGCCAAGTTTTAGCCTTTGTCCCCAGATTAAAAGTAGGACTTTACAGGTATATAGTTCTGTAATAAAGCACGTACATAGCATTTGATAGTCTAAATTTAATCTCCAGTACTACAAAAATAAAAACTGCAAACTGATAATATTTCTAAAATTATTTATTATTTAATACATTATTTCAATTACTTTCTAATTAATGTGTTTAAGGTATATACAAAGTATAAATGAATTTATGTCTATATCTAATTATATATGTACAAATATTCCAAAACTCAGAAGACATTCAAAATTTAAAATGTTTTTGTGCCCAAAAACATATTTAACTGATAGCATACACTGATCAATTGAATAGATGCTTGATCAATATCCCAAAGACTTTAGTGAGTATTTTTAGTGAGAGAAGACTTTTTGCTGACTAGCCAGCTATAGATCTTGAGTGTAATACAAGAGCTAATTTTAAGCAGAGTTATGTTTAATTAAAACAGGTCACACTTGATGCTTGAGTAACGTTTGATATTAAAGTCCATGTAAGGCATGGCCACTGAGCATGGTGACAATGACCGGGTAAGGACGAAGGGACTGCAAGCAGCGTGTCCAGAAGAACAATGTGCTGATTCCTTGGGACATGAGCTTGTGTAGGCAAAGCAAGGACCAGGGTAGGCTTGGCAACTGTCGACTTGGTCCTGGTGAGTGGGGATGCAAATGGACTGTGGACAGGAGCCCAGAGGACTAAAGTGGACAAGTCATTTGAGATATGGTATCACATCCAAATATGGATGTTTGCGGAGTGCTTGTGGCTGGCTTCTTTCCTGAATCCAATTGATTGAGCCATTAGAATTATGAAGAAAGAAAATGCTGCTGGGGTCTGTCTCTGAGGCATGGTAGATGATAATTTTCATTGGGTTCTTATTCAACTCATGATTTAATGAGAGGCAATCATGAAACCCTTCTTTTAGTATAATCATATTCCTTGAATCATTTTTTTCCCCCACAGTGAACACAAATTGAAAACAACTGATTTGCAGGAAGTATGGAGTGGTGCATTTCCCCACGTCTGTGCCTGAAAGTTTTACTTCTATACAGCCTAAGGCTAGCTTCTAGAAGCTATTAAGCAACTATGGCTTCCTAAAGAAGCTTTGAAAGTTAACAAAATTTCCCCAATGCCCTATCAGACCAATCTTAATAATATAAATCAGTCTTGCATTAAATGTCTAACTGAGTAAATTTTAGTCATAAAAAACCATCTGCAGATTTACTTAGAATCTTTTACACTCTAGATAAACTGAAAAATCGACAAGCACAAAAATACTATCAGCCTTTCAATACCTGGCCTAGAACATACTGGACATAAGGGGCCTTTCCAGCCCATGTGTGAGGAGATAAACTGCTCCACAGGAACAGAGCAGCACCACAAACTTGCGGTGGAGAAGGGCAGATTAAACTCCCTACAGCCAATCAAATCCCTCAGAGTCAGAATGGCAAATGCCTCCCCCTCCGAGGAAGATGCTGCAGCTGAATCGGACCACGCCTTCAAGCTGTATCTAAACACGGCCTCAGAATCCTCAGCTGCAGCTGACAGTCCTATTTATAAGAGCAGTTCTACTACATCATCCATCTCTCTGCCTTCCCTGCAGGAGATCCGTACTTGCAGTGTGCAGATAGTAAATGGCTGGAGTCAAACATGGACTGGAAGAGCTCGACTAGCCCTCTGGAACATAGCACTTCGGCCCGGGTGTTACACATTTCCTCGTCCTTGAAGCAGTTCGCAGGGTTCCGTGAAGGAGCTACTAGGTTCGAGAACAATGAAGAAATACTGTCTGCCCGCCTTCTGGGAACACACACACACATCAATATAAGACTTTTCCATTCTCAACTTAGAGATAAATGTGAGATAAAGTCAACATCTAACTCTGAAGACTGTAAACTGTGGCCGTACAGCTAAGGTGTTGAGGACAATCATGGTGTGGGTCCTGTGAGGCCAAGAGAGCTCTGAAGCCTGTGACTTCATACCATTGTTTCAGTTCAGTTCCTCCTGGAAAGGTTGGCATGCGATCCAGTTACCCAGCAGCAGGAGGACTGGGGCATCCAGTGACATTCGGAAAGTTCTCGAAACTAGGTACCGGTGTAGAGGCTCTGAAGTGACAACACAGAGATATAACTGCTGTGGCAAGGGGCTAAGCCACAGGGAATCCAGGGCCAACGAGAGAAGGACACACCTTTGTGTCTTAGGTAAGAAGTAATACCTATATTCATTCAACCTCTGAGGAGGGTCTTAGCCAGATGATCTGGTAGAAGAAGCAGTTAGTAGAAGGTGCTTAGGCTATAGTATTAGTGAGAAATGGCAGAAGTAGAAAGATAACCCAAAATATTTCCATATATTACAAATGGCCCCCAAAAATCCACGTGTTGAATGTTTGGTCATTGTCTCTGAAAGATGCTAAACTTTTAAGAGAAAGAACCTTGACTAGGAGAAAGAGAGATACTGGAGGTGTGCTCTGAAGGAGATGAAGAAGCTGGTCTCTCCTCCTCTCTCCCTACAACCATTCTCCCTCTCCCTCTTTCTCTTCTTTCTCTCCCTACCTCTCTCATCATCTTTTTTCCCTTCTCCTCTCCTTCTTGACCGCCATGATGACTGGATCTTGTTTCAGGCAATCTGTGCTGTGCCATCGGAGAACAAAAGCAGTTGAGCTAAGCAAACATAGGAGAAGAAAACTTCAAAAGCATGAGCTAAATTTTCTCTTGTCAGGAATGTCACTGAGGTTGAACATTGGCAAAGATGACAAAGCATGGTAGTCCCAAGCCTCACACTGGACTGACTGCAAAGTGGTAGTGAACATTCTATATACATACTACACATACACATACATATATATGTAAATGTGTATGCATATATGTACACACATGTATATATATATACATATATTCTCATGATAATGTCTAGTAAACAAATCAGGAGCAGTTGAGCGATTAGCAAAATCGATAAAATAGAACACATTTTAGATACAAGAGTAAGAGTTACATGGCTGGGAACTTTCTCAAAGGTAACCTTTTGTGCTGTACTGGTGTTTCTTACTGTGGGGTGGGGCGGAGCACAGCGATGATGTCATCCCCTGAGGAGAGAGGTCAGTGGAGCAGGCACTATCCTACCTGACAGCTCCTAGAACACAGCGTTGTGCTACCTCAGAGTTCCTGTGGCATCTATTAAGTTCTGAGCCAGCAGCCAGCATGGCAGTGTGGCCCTGCTGGACAAAGAATGATCTAAACCCTTACAGGTCAGAGTGGAGTGGTAGAATTCCTCATTCTCCTCAGAATGATGCAACATTTAAAACTGAAATCCAGATTATTTCTTGAGTTCCTCATTAAATGCTTCAGTTGACTGAAGATAATTTCACCATAGAAATTAAATCTGTGGATAAGGGATCTATTGAGGTTGAAAAGGACCTACTGTAATTGAGCCCAAGACCACAGTGTTTGAACTGACATGGTATCAAAGAGGCAGATAAGGTTAGCGCAATTCAACATGATCCAACTTGCATGGTGAGGCTCCCACCAGCAGCAGCAACATAGCAAGGGTGGGAAATTACAGTGGCAGCCAATACAAGCAAAGCCCAAAGCAACTATTGTCTGTCAAATACTTGCTATGCTGCGTCCATTCCTAAGAATTTGGATACACTATTTGAATTTATACAAGAAGCCTATAAGGCAGACAACTATTATTATCCATCCTCTTCAGGTGAAAAAAAAAAAAAAAAAAAAAAAAAAACTCAGAAAAGTTAAGTAATGCGTCCAGGAATTGGGCACTCAGTGATAATACCACCATTTGGCATAAACGCCCAACTTCAAAGGCAGAGTGGTTCTGAGCTCTGCTCGTTCCTGCACAACGAGCCACGGTGCACAGAGCTACCATCGTGTAAAAATGAACACAGAAGAGGACAGAAGGGAGAAATTTACATAGGAAAAAAAACCTCTAGATGTGAAGAAAATACACGAAATGGAAAAAGAGATAAAAGAAAATAAATGTCTCAGCACCTCCCTCCCCTCCAGCCCACAGCTCACTGGAACAGAACTATGACGTCAATGCGAGTGCGCATGCGCAGAGCTTCAGGCCTCTGACCTGCAGGTTTCAAGCTATAGCTGTTTCTTAACCAAACTCTTAAACCCTGTAGGTGCACTGATTTTCTTTTTTCTTTTTTTTAATGTATGCTTTCTCTCTTTTTTTTTCTTACAACTTTATTTAAAAACGAGAGAGATACATGTTCAGATTTTTGAAAAGGATTTTGGCATAAAACTATATGAATATATTTTTGTTAGTCCTTGATTTTTTTTTAGAGGTTTGATAGTATGCACTGAAATCTTACTAGTTATTATAAGCATAAAGTACATGTAGAACAGAACTTAGCCTGGAAATAAATGCACTGATTTCTAATCAAGAGAAGTATAAACTTCACCCATCTACAGCCTCTTACGGGCCTCTTTTCCAGGAGTCTAAATCCCCCAAAAACAAATAAGGTGTTTAATGTGTGCCTCCATTTCCTCAGAATGTGCACAAAGCCATACTAAGGGAACACCACAGCAGTGCCCTGGGACACACCCTATATTGGCCCTTTATGCTCCTGTAAAGTTCCTGTGATTCAGAATGAAGCTTACCCTGGGTGGTGATGGTCCCACATGAGAGGACCTTTCAAGCTTAAGTGAACACCCAGCAAAAGTTAAAGCAAGAAAAGACCAATTAAAACAGGTAGAGCAGTTGCAAAGCTTGCTTTGGTCAAGTGGCATAGCAAGAACTGCAAACTCACGATGACTAAAAAGTACTCTGGCTCAGTCTCCCAGATGTCTATGTCTGCCCGAGGTATGGAGAGGCCTGAAAACTCTCTCTCCCGGCTTTCTTTATGGTATTTTGACTTTGGATTCAAAGCACACTCTATCGTTTGCCTTGTGTGAGTTACTCTTTGTCAACTCATTGTTGAGTCACTGTTTAGAAATTTCAGAAGAAGAAATGGAACGTAGGGTGGAGTGGCTCATGTTAGTGTGTAAGGATAGACCCCAGGATACACTGATGTACACTGTAAACAAATGGCACGCCTCTCCTTTCAGGAACCAATGCCTGTCCCTCCAGAGAAAGATGAGCTCAGGAGTTACCTTTAAATCATGCTGAATCTAACTTTTGTGAGATGCTTGTTTTCAAGCTGCCTGCAGGTGTTGCTGATAATGCTTATTTGGTATGAAAACGACCGTGATCACCAAAGAACATCTTCCTACCAAGACTCTGGGTTCACTGTATGAGAGGCTCACAGCTGACAGTGGCACTAATTAACCAAGCATTGGGAGGGCTTGGAACTTGATGAGTAGAGGGTCATAGAGATCTCAAGAAAACCTTGATTATCGTGAAATGTTAACAGCTAATTACACATCGGAACAGGAAAGATCAATATGACACCAGAGAGTGTCACTCCCTAACTGCCTAACACAGGAACAAAAGGCTCAGTAGAAAGGAAAGATGGCACCCAAACGTGACACCTGGAGGAGGTTCAAAGCCACCAAGGCCATATGCTGGGTGGATTTTATTAGAGATGTGGTCAAGTCACCTGTGGTGTCAGATTCAACCACTCCTAAAGGGGCATCTGCTAGCCTGGTTTGGAGTCTCTAGCTATGGATTTCACTGTGCTACACACAAGATATCCATTGGTGCTTTCTAAGCCAAAGGACTTGGTGAACAATGTGGCTTTTTTTCATAGATGTCTGCAATTTGTATAAAGCCAAAGTGAGATCTGAACCACAGGAAGATCTGCTTTACCTCACTTGAGAGAACTGAGACCAAGGCGGTGGCAGCAGGCTAGTTCCCAGAAAAGTGTCTTAACTACGTGATTGCAATCAGTCTGCCTGTCCCTTTGTAATGTGGTGGAGAGATACGCAGAGGGTCCAGCAATAGCCACTGACTACTTAATTCTCACAGGCGCCCACTGTCAGCTGCCACAACGTGGGCTCCAGGGTGTCAAGTCTGTAATACACAGTACTTGTGGTCAATGTCTACTGCGTCTCATCCAAAGAGATCACTTCATGGCAACGTTCAGATTATTTGAAGTCTGGATAAGACTGAATTACCCAAGAAAGCTACAGTATGTGGCTCCATACTATGGTCCCTAAGGACTATGCCAGGACTCAGCATGAGGTGGAATGGTTGATGGAGCAGACACTCGTTGCTAAGGGTAACAGTCCTCAGACAGCGATGTCCTACATTCAAGAGGGACTTACTCCTCACTCTCGTCACAGTTCTAGCTATGTGATCACCTGGGATTCATTTGGCTCTAGGAGTAAAGCCAGACTCCATCTACTAGCTTCACAGCCCCTTAGGAAAAAGGCCTATCAAAAGCCTGACCACTGTGTATGGTGGGATGCTGATCAGCTTCTTTGGCCTTCCTCACCCCGTATCTACATTATGACCACTAAAAATATCCTTGGGAAGTCAAGACACCTCACATCCCAGGCCTTGACTTTAGCTATAAGCTGTCTCCTTGGTTGGCTATATAGCTCAGTGGTTGACTATTTGCCTGTTACTGATGCATCTCAAAACAGACAGATATTTCCTTTCCTGCAGCATCTGCATCCAGCCAACCAAGTAAGGAGGTGATCCATCTGCTTCTACTGCCTATGTATGCCCTACAGTGACACCCTGTGTGAAGTCACACCTCACAGCTTAGCCACCATCATTTTTGGCTTCACACAGAATAATGGAAACCAGGCAATGAACTCCAGCTGAAATAGGGTCTTCTCAGAAAGTGCCACATGAGGAGAAAAGGGAGCAAGAGGAGAACAAACTCACAACAACCTTTGAGATACCTAACCATCTCCCATGAGCACCCACAACTCATTCTTGAGAATGGGAGAAAACCTTATCTCCCAAACACCTCTTAAGGTTCCCACCATGTCTCAAAACCACAACCAAACTAAAGAAGGAAAGAACAACATTGATGGACAGCATGAACAGAACACGGGCCGGAGGCTGGTCCTGATGAAAGTTTGGCCGGCTAGGCTCAGAGACTCCTGTCTTTGAGAACTTGAAGGATTCTTGGTTCTTCATGCTTCTGCCCATGATAGTGTAGATTCCAGAGCCTATGCACACGCGAGCTTCAGGAGCCTTAAAGGGAAGGAGGGCCGGGGAAACTGGAGAGCCTGCTGTTCACCTTCAGACACAGCATGATTTTAAATCCTTCCGGTTTTTAATTAACAGCTGTTAACATTTGCTCATGCTTAGCACTTCCTTTATTTATGCAAACATTCACGTTCAAGTTGTATTTAACTCTGAAGCAACAATGAAATAGTTAAATACCACTTTAGGCATGTTTTCCTAAATGTACCCTGAAATTGCCCATACTCTGAACTACTAGGAGAATTTTAATCATAAATATTGTACTTTCTAATAGGCCAGCAACAATTTCTTTGCCTTTCAGTGTCGGGGATAACGATTCCTCGTCTCTCATTCTGTGTTAATAACTGATCCATTTGTGGTGATAAACGGTAATTATTTTTCCTATGGACTGTTACTGCTATGCAAATTTGCCTCCCATTTACTTTCAGGTAGTGACAATTGCTTGGACAATCCAGCTGAGATAATATCGTTGCTACTTTCTGGTATTAAATAATGACAAAACTATGTCTTGCAGAATCAATGGAGTAACAAAACAAAATATCAGAAAGCCCTTTGCCACAAGGGGCCACAATGTAGAACGGCTCAGTTAAAAATGATAGAAAGCCCTGATAAAAGTGATTAAAATCTGAACGCAGAGCTCTATCTATGCTCTGAGGATGCCAGACAGCAGCACTCGCTCTGCAAGCATGGAAAACAGTCCGCAGAACTCACATAGAGCCGGGCACATGCCTGTCATCATAACGACGACCCCCTGAGTGAGATTCGAGGTGCAGAGGGTTAATCCCTGCAAGCTCATGAGCCAACTAGTTTGGGGTGTACTGAGGTGCAAGTCAATGAGAGGCTGATTCAAAAACATAGTGAAAGTTAAGGATCAACACCCAAGGTTGTCTGTCTTCTGACATCCCCGCTAATGCTGTGGCATGGTACTCACAACTGCACAAACATCACACCCACATCACACACAGGGATGAACACACATGCACACACATGCATATACATACACAGACATGCAGAGGAATACACACACACATAAACATATGTGCACACAGAGGAATACACTCACACATACACATATACACACATGTACATATACATACACACAGAGGAATTCACACACACACATCACACACAGAATGCACACACACACACCACCACCACCACCATCACCAGGACGTTAACATAGTTTGTTTTGCCTCACTTCTCCTTGGATTGCCTTCAAAAATGGAAGCTTATGAGTCTGCAAGTTTGGAGATTAGGGACTCTCCCTGTTTCTGTGTTTGAGTGACACCAGGGAGAGTCAGGTTTAACTCAGCATGTAGAGGCTCTGGTTGGTAGCTACATTGCAGCAATATTGATAATTTGGAGTTTGATCTATCAAGTTACTCTGGCAATTATGCTGTCTGTGTTCTTATTTAATGTACATCTTAGGAGAAAGTATCTGGGTTTTGTTGTCTTGAGTTTGGGGTCTTAATGCCTCTGCCTTCTAATCACTACACTACAGGAGCACACCACAGCTGAATTCATACGAATTCCTTTTAAAAATTCTTATATTTAAATACTTGCTATTACCCCACAAAGATAATCACAATTTGCCTTTAAATTTAGAGGGGGAGGGAAAGGTATTTAGACCTTAGACAAAAGTCGGTCTTAGAAGGTTGTGACTTAGAATATTCACAGTGTTTGCACATTAAATATGATTCAGCCTAAGAAGTGGAGAGTCATCATTGCATTAACAAAAGGTTCAAAAATGAAGAGAGATAGAGAACACGAACTGAGAAAGTATCTTTGATGAACACTGATAATCATGTAAATTCCCTGGATTTTAGAGAAATTTCATTTTTCATTAACAGGTAAAACTCAGAAAAACTTATATGCTTAGAAATACTCCTGAAGTGCTATTGTGCAGCTCCAAATATCCCTGGAAAATTTAAAGTTTTGATTTGCCACCATCATTCTCTTTGTGATATTAATTAGATGATAGATAAATAGATGATAAGTAAATAACAGATAGATAGATAGATAGATAGGTAGATAGATAGATAGATAGATAGATGATAGATAAATAACAGATGGATAGATAGACAGACAGATAGGTAGAGAGGTAGATGGTAGACATATAGATGCTGACAAACAGCAGAAACTGACTACAGTTACAGACTGAAAGCTACAAATAGCTGAATGTATATGTATGTTTGCATATACATGCATATTTTTTCAATATCAGAAAGGTTATGAAAGCCCTCCATGAAAAACGGGCAGGGGAAATTTTGCATCAGAGTTAATTATCTTTATGAGTCATCCATGACTCTGTCTTAATTGTGGTCTGTCTGGTGTTTTCCATGTATTCCAGGCAACAATCCTTCCCTCTTAGGTCAGAAAGCTCTCTAAATATGAAAAAATATCTTTAATGTTATACTGATAATTCTGGATCTTATTTCGTTGGTCAAAAAGTTGAAAAACTAATTGCCACTCTAAGCAATTATGAGTCTACAATTTTACCCAGTTTGGAACTACAGAGGTGGGGGAAGAGATGAATGCAATTCATCACAATGCCCCTATTTCTCTTGGCTTAGAATCATTTGTCCTCTTGATATTCTGGAGTTGGGAGACATAGGAGAGATTCAGACAGAGCATTCCTCTTTTTGACTCTTGGGATCCCAGAATGAGAGTTAGGCAAGGGGGCCAACATTTCCAAGCATTGGCAACCAATTATAGAAAATTATGAAATATTTATTGCATTTTTATGGTGCTGTTTGGTGTGGTAAGGAAGTAACCACAAAGTATGCGCAACCCAAAGAAAGAAACATAAAATATTTAATTTTTTAAGAAAACAGCTAACTCTAAATTTTAAACATAAGGGAAATTCTTAAAGAAAACCTTCTCAAAGGCTGGCCATAAACTGTCATTGTGTCTAGCTGATTGTCAATTACTTTGTCAGCCCAGCTTCTTAAACATCTGCACTGTATGTAGCTTTCAGGCTCTCCTGGGTTGGGAAGCAAAGGACCTCAAGTTTCTTCCTTCATACTCTTTTGTGAGGGCAGGGGGCATGGAGACAGCCTTTTACTATGAAACTCAGATTGGTCCCAAACTGGTAAACCTCCTGCCTCAGCTTCCTAAGGACAGGAACTGTACATGTGTACCACACCCTATTGAAGTCTGCACACATTTTAGTATTTAAACAACTGTGGGTATGGGAACGCCCCCAGATAATAGCCCATAGACTAGAGCTGAGCTCGCAGTCAACATCGCCCGGATTGTGATTATTATTCTCAAGCGCTCATGTGCTCAGCGCTGTTTCGAACAATGGAGATTTTGTCTCTCTAGGATGCTTAGAAACAAGATGAAAATAGTTGTGGCTTGTTTACAAGGCAGAGCCTCATGTTTCCAAGACAGAACTTCATGTTTGGTATCGAGAAGAACCTGTCAGAACACAAGTCTGTGTCCAACCCCTCCCCCAACAACCACACGCCTTCTGGCCTAGGGAGCTCGCAGCGCTGGAGCCAGAGGAGGCTCTGCCCTTGACCTTGCTCATGCCAGTTTTCCATTGAGAGCACATGGGTTCACTCCATCAACTAGTGAAGAAGCTTCTGAAGATACAGATTGGAATGAGACTGGAAACAGGATGAAAGAAAAAACGCAAAAAAAGAAAGAAAGAAAGAAAGAAAGAAAGAAAAAGAGAAAGAAAGAAAGAAAGAAAGAAAGAAAGAAAGAAAGAAAGAAAGAAAGAAAGAAAGAAAGAAAGAAAGAAAAAGCGGTTCCTCTTGGTGTTAAAGTCTGCAGTGGGTTGGGATCGTGGCCTAAACAGAACATGCTACCTTTCTTTAAGAACAAAAAGATAAACAAACAAATAACAAGAAAAGATACAAAATCGGGAGGCTGGGGCGTTAACTCATTCAGGAAAGTATCTTGTGCACAAACAACAGGACCTGAGTTCGACCAACGCTCTGGGATTGGGGGAGGGGGAGACCCCAGAACAAGAACTGTGGGGGTGGGGCACACCCATAATTCAAGAGGTAAGGGGTGGAGATAATGCGAATCCAGAGGCTCACTGGCCTGTCAGACTAGATCAATTGGTACCTCACCTTCAAGTAAGAGGCCCTTCAAAACAACCATGCTGAACTGATCCTACTCAGGTTCAAACTGAGACTGAGAGAGAAAAATCACTCCACTTGTTTCTCTCTGAACGAGTCACCATCTTGACCATCACTAGGTGGCCTGCTTTCAGAAACTGACAGGGTTTTTGTGTTTGTTTTATTTATTTATTTATTTATTTATTTATTTATTTATTTATCGTGCACCACATTAAGCAATTGCCAACCAAACCTGCTCCTCTCCAAGCTGTTCTGGGCCTCCAGAGGCATCTCAGTTGGAGAAGACTTGCACTAAGGAGGGAGAATCCAGTACCTGATAATGGAGTCCCCAGCCCCCTGGGGTTCCCAGCATCTCCGTCAAGGTATAAGGGAGCATGATCCAGGATCATGACAGAACTTCCGGCTTCTGGTGCTGGGATCAGCATGTAAGCCTCTCCCAGAAGAGCTGACTCCAGGGGCATAGGGCAACCAACCCCAAGCACGCTGACAGAGACCCATCCCTCCAGTTGTTTTTGCCTGTAAGACTCATGAATGCAAATCTTTCAGTAAATGGCATCCCTGTCACTCTCCACCTTTATCTCATCCCTTACAGCCTCGAACCTGTTATTGTTTATGATTAAATCTTCATGGAGGCCTCACTGGCCGATGTATGAGTAAAAAGCATTGCCTGTGATGGTCGTAAGCGGAGTCCTCCGGTTCTCCTGTTACACCGGCTGAGCTTCTCCTCACATGAGGCCGGCAGAACCCGGAACAGGAGCTCTTTAGGTCGGTGATCTGAGGCTGCAGGATCCCAGAGATTTGCAGAAATGCCTGCCTCCGAGGGAGCCCAGAAGCTCTGTTGAGAAGGGCTTCATGCTCCCTCACACAGGAGACAGGTTCTTCGACTCTGTAGCTCGATGATCTCTTTCTTCTTCAGATGTGAATCCAGGCATGGCGGAGGCAGAGACAGGAGGATCAAAATCCAACACCAGTCTGAGCTCTACAGTAAGACCACATTCCCGAAGACCAAAACACACACTCAAAGAAGCAAAACTGGAACCCCCTCCTCATTATGCCTTTAAAATAGTTTCTTTTCCCTTCCTCTGTCCCCCACTATCCAGTGTTCTCCTTTCCTGTCACCTGCCCTCCTCTGTCCCCCACTATCCAGTGTTTTCCTTTCCTGTCACCTGCCCTCCTCTGTCCCCCACTACCCAGTGTTTTCCTTTCCTGTCACCTGCCCTCCTCTGTCCCCCACTACCCAGTGTTTTCCTTTCCTGTCACCTGCCCTCCTCTGTCCCCCACTATCCAGTGTTTTCCTTTCCTGTCACCTGCCCTCCTCTGTCCCCCACTATCCAGTGTTCTCCTTTCCTGTCACCTGCCCTCCCTCGCTTGCCCCTTCTTTTCTCTTTACAGCCCAGGGCCCTAATTAAAATAAAAATGTCATTATTTAAATTATTGAGTAACAAAGATGGGACACGACTTCTTCAGTTAAGTCGGAGGACGGTGCCTGGTTATCTTTCAGTGTTCTCCTCTCGGGGGTCCTCGGAACCCCTGCATTGTCTATGTATACACATGCGGAGATGCTGAAGGCTTGAAACCTGCTCTAAAATGCAGCACTTGAGATCCTTTGGAAAATGCCACCCCCATAAGCGGTCACCCCCACAACCTGTCACCCCCCACAAGCCATCACCCCTGCCAAGGTTTGGAAATACAAAAGCTGAATGACTTTGCTTTCTAATGCTGTCCCACTCTTCCTTCTGTCCTTTCCATCAGATTGGAGAAGATAAACTCGTTACCTGTCTGTACAGAGCAGGTACAGGTCAGGGGTCAGGAACGTGGCCGTGAATCCAATGGAAAGGGGTCTCTGTATGATGGTCCCCAGGGATGTCTAAAGATGCTAGAGTACCTGGGAAATCGACTGTACCTCTTGGCATCTCTTTCCTCAGTGAATTTACCTTTTGCAGCCCCGAGCTTGGCAAGACACTGGCCAAACAGCTGTTTTCCTTCCTTGGGGCCAGAGTGTTGAATGTAGCTTTGATCCCTTGAGACTAGCCTACTCAAAGAAACAGGGTCTTCTCACTTCCCCCCATCACCACCCCCCTCCGCTTGTGCTTAAGAGCTGCAGCTACAGCTCATGGAGCAGTTAATTTAGCATTTAAAAATACTGCTTAAAACATATTATGAAGCTTCAGTTCCCTGGCGGAAGCTCATAAGGATACTTTGTAGCTTTTCCCCATTGTCTGCAGCGTGGATTTCTGGAGCTCTTTCATATTTCATTCTGTACTTCAAAGAGTAGGTGGCTAGTACTAAAAGGTGAACCATAGACTTGTCCATTAGGCCATGTTTTAAAATAATCCCCAGCGTTATTTGCAGAGAAGTAACTTAAGGTCTTGTTTTCATTTCACAAGAATGTGTGGACTCTGCTCCTGCCCTAGATAAAGCACTGGCTACGATGATGTAAAGATGAACCTGGTGACCAGCTAGGGGCAGAAAAGGGGATTCACTAGCATAATGGGCTACCTCAGAGGCAGTCAGCTGCATTAGCATGCCTATATCACCAACCTCTGGATGCCACCATTATCTGATGCGTGAGCAGGTTTATCTCTCCAGCTTCCTCCCACCCGCTCCACCTCAGAATCCTAGTTTCTCCCACGTTCCTTCCATTAGGTTGGGAAGGCATTGTCATTTCTGTTCCAGCTGTGGTAACAGATCCTGGGCAAACCCTGGACAAAGCGTACCAGGTCTGCTTGCCAACTCAGATCCGGGCTCCCAGTCTGGGCATCTTGCTCATGGGGAGTGTGAATTAGACACTGGTGTAGGCCTGACAGTCCTCAAGGCTTGATACTGACATGTTGATCCTGGATACGAGAAAGAGGGAGTGTGATCTGAAGAAGGCACAGGAGAGAGAGAATTATATATGATGACATATTATATATGATGACCCTGCCTTCCTTTTTGCTAATTTATTGTTTAAGAACACATTAATTAACAAACCAGTTGCTGTGACTCGGGCTTTTAATCCCAGCACTTGCGAAGCAGAGGCAGGAGGATCTCTGGTGAGTGGGAGGCCATCCTGCTCTATCCAGTGACTTCTACAACAGCCAGGGAAACACACACACACACAAAAAAAAACATTGTTTCAGAAGGCAAACCAACAAATAAAAACTCTAATGAATAGTCAGGATCCATGGTCCAATTATGGCAGCCATTTTGAAAAGCTGTGTCTTACTCCATATTCTACCTACTAAAAGACTAATTCTCAAAAAAAAAAAAAAAAAAAAAAAAAAAATACAATTTGTTCTTGGGAAAGACTCTCAAATAAACATAAGAATTCTGAGCCCAATGAGGATCAAATGCATCTATTGATACAATCTGCATTTTAGAATCGATGTTTAACAACTGTACTTTATACCCAAAAGGGAAAGAAGCCGTTGAGAAGGAGCACATCAAGAAAGCAGATGAGAAAGTTGCTGATGAAATTTGAGGTCGTGACGAGAGGAATGAGCTTATGGAGAGAACACTTCCATCTGAGAAGATCCTGGTAGGGAGAAAGAGGGAGCCAAGTAATTGAACGAGAAAATCTGAAGCGATGGTGGAGCCTGGGAGGGAATGGAGCACATTTTCTCTTCAAAGGCAAGAGAGGTGCTCTAAGGAAACATCTCTGTTTTGAGATCTGAAAGAATAATAAAGAAAGATGTCTCCTATCCCTTACCTTTCCAGAAAGGAAGACAGAACTCTTTTTAAAAACTCTTAACAGAAAGAGTTCATTGGATTATTCCTTCGCTATATTATCCTCAAATAAGCCAATCTAAGGTTGTAATGATTACAGCTGAGAATCACTATCCAATGAAAGCTATGTTACTGGTTAAGTCTTCTTTAATCTGATGTGTGACAGATGATGGGAAAATGAAACCAAATCTTACCACCTTCAAAGAGAAGCTGAGGAGACTCAGGTGAGACAGCAAAGGGCCTTCCTCACTGGCTGGGCTGTGGTTTTCCAGTTATGCAGCTCTGGGCAGACAGTGTCCCTTTTTGGCTTAATCATGTCCTTTGGCTCAGGAAACTTCACACTGTTGTAATCCTGGCCTGTCACCAATTACTAATGGAGAGATCGTGGCAGGAACCCATCGTAAGTCTGCTGTGGCTCTTCGTGGTTGTCAACAAACGAGAGAGGTGTGTTAGCCCTTCATGTGTGAGCCTGACCAAATGAGCTATTTCTGCACAGTGAAGTACTTGGGAGGCGCATGCTCAGTTGGTTTCGGTCTTTGAATCACAGGTTTGTAAAAATGCTCTTTGTCCCTCATCTCTGCTGCTTGCTGCTGATTTTACTCACAACAGAACCATCTTCTCCACTTAAAAATATCACCTCATCCTTTTTCTGGTTTCACTATGTAACTATTGGCTAACACAACACAAACATCAGTCTTTGACAGACATGTTTACAGATACTACACAAATGTAGATTTCCCCAAACATTAACATAGCATGGTTCTCCTAACTCTGCTGCCTGATTTGAGTTGCACTTACTCTGGGTAATTTCTATTGCTGATGACATATTTATTTTTATCCACTGCACTGTGATTTTCAGTTATTAAAGTAGAGAGACTTCATATTTAAATACATGCAGAAATCTTGCCTAACAGTATCTCAGCCTTTGGTGCATAATTTAAATAAATATATATGTGTGTGAGATCTGCTTAGAAAATAAATCTTCTCTTGAGAGCTCTAATATTTTGAAACTGAATAGATATGATGTTTGCACACATAACTTAGTAGGATTGCAATATTTAGCAAATAAAAGGATAGGGCACCTAGATTTAAATTTCAGATAAATAGCTAATGTATTTTAATGTAGGTATGTCCATAAAATTGCATAGGATACACATAAATGTGTGTGTGTCTTTGTGTGTATATACATGTTTCTCTCTCTCTCTCTCTCTCTCTCTCTCTCTCTCTCTCTGTGTGTGTGTGTGTGTGTGTGTGTGTGTGTGTGTGTGTGTTTATTGCTTCTTACTTGCTGTTCAAGTGAGTGGCAAGCCTAGGTTCTTTGTAGTTCCAGGACTAATATGCAAACATTACTATGCCATTCTCAATATTGACTTAAGACACATTTAGTAGCAATACAGTTTTATTTTAAAGGGTAGACCCTTTTTTCATTTCGAAAGTTCTTTTGACAGAATACAGTCGTCCCATTTAAATGGGTGTGGACAGCATACTTAAAAGGCAAATGTCCCAGGAAGATATCCATAGCTGGGGACACCAAGAAAAATGACTCTGCAGTTTCATTTGTGACATGCAACCCAGAAACAGGGTCCCAATATTCTCGGTGACCAGACAGTAAGGGCTAGACATCATAGCCATTCCAATGCTAGGGCATTGTCTAGCAGAAATCTTAGGTTATGAAGATATTCCAGGGGTCTGCAGCTGGGATTGTATAATACTCTAAATTTGGGTCTTTTGAAGCCATTTCTCTAAATTGCATTTGACAGAGACAAAAGGCTCCACTTACACTGCGATGAAAATGGCTTTGCTATTAGACAGACCCTCTTAAGCCTGTGTCAGTTCGCAAGGGGACGCTAAGGAGAGCACTTAATATTCTTTTCCTAGGCTCGCACATAGGAAGCAGCCTCCTATTTTCTCACTGGTAAGATCCTCCGCTGGGTTGCTGACCTTCATTTCTCCTTCTCTTTTGGAATGGAGGAAAAATCTCCACATGCATGTGAGTTCATTTGGAGACCAAAGTCAGCTTCAATGAATAGAGTTTCAATTAATGAACAGCATTCAATGAAATGAGTCACGTGATATCCACATCGATGAAACTGTTAGAATCTACCATCACCTCTCAAGGGTGATTAAGGTGATCTTTGGGTGCCAGAGATTGAGCCCAGTTCTGCTCTTACAGGCTGGCGAGGAAACTCCCTCTTTGGGGTTCGGTGAAGCTGGCACAGTGCTTCCTGAACCTATTCCCACAAGTGCCGATTTACCTTACACATGAAAATGATTCAAGGACAGGATGAAAAGATTGCTCAGTGGTTAAAACATGAGTTCATTCAGAGGGCCTGAGTCCAGTTCTCAGCACTCCATGCTGGATGTTTCTCTCACCTGTAACCCCAGCTGCAGGAAATGTGATGCCTTCTTCTGGTCTCCAAAAGTATCTACACACATGTGAACACAGACACACACACACACACACACACACACACAGAGAGAGAGAGAGAGAGAGAGAGAGAGAGAGAGACAGAGACAGAGACAGAGAGACAGAGGGAGAGAGGGAGAGAGAGAAATCTGTTTTTTTTCCCCAAAAGATAATAACAAGTATCTCATTGTTTAAAACCCAAACAGCAGTACAGCCATATTCACAGCTGTTCTCAAACACAAAGAAAATGAAGTGAAGGGACCCTGAGGAATGGCACCTGAAACTGGCTTCTGGGTCATACATACAAATGCACAACAGCACTTGTACATGTGCCCACACAGACAAACACTCAGGCACACACAATGGGCAGGAAGAGGAAGAAATGGGGAGAATCAATGCTTAACAATGACAAAGTACAAAGATAAAAAGCACACTGGAGAAAGGTGCACATCAAAGCATTGTGTTTAACCCCTTCAGAGCTACAGCCAGAGCTGATGAAAATACTAAAGATATATATATATAGATAGATAGAGAGAGAGAGAGAGAGAGAGAGAGAGAGAGAGAGAGAGAGAGAGAGAGAGAGAGATGGTTTGTATGTGCTAGGTCCAGGGAATGGTCCTGTTGGAATAGGTGTGTCACTGTGGGTGACCCTTATCCTAACTGTCTGGAAGTCAGTCTTCTGCTATCAGCCTTCAGATGAAGATGTAGAACCCTCCTGCACCATGCCTGTCTGGATGCTGCCATGTTCCCACCTTGATGATAATGGACTGAACCTCTGAACCTGTAAGCCAGCCCCAATTAGATGTTGTCCTTATGAGAGTTACACTGTGGCTGTGGTATCTGCTCACAGCAGTAAAACCCTAACTAAGACAGATAGCCACTATCAAAAATCAGCAACAAAAGCCTCCTCATAGAGG
Source organism: Micromys minutus (assembly GCF_963924665.1). Taxonomy (NCBI): domain Eukaryota; kingdom Metazoa; phylum Chordata; class Mammalia; order Rodentia; family Muridae; genus Micromys; species Micromys minutus. The sequence continues at coordinate 2,091,298 of NC_137958.1, forward strand.
AAGGGGAAAAATTGGACCATGTGAGAGACCAACATGTTCATCCTGAAATTAGCCAGAGAGAATTAAGTTTCAAATTAAAATGGACACAAGGCATTCAACAATGTGACATTTATAGAAATGATTAAGCGATTTGTTTCTTGATCTCACTCTAGTGAGTTTTACAAGCAGAGGATAAAACATTTTCTTAGGGCAGAGCAGGGATCTGTGAGGCAGGAAAGACACCCACACACTCACAGAACACCTCCTCACACTGATCTTTCATTCAGGAGATCACAACGTAGTCCTGCACTTCAATTTCAATTCTTAAAATGCAAATGCGCTTACATTTTTGATTACACGCCGAGTCATCCCTCTGCCAACAGAATCAAGTAAGTAGGGCCATGGGGGCTCACAGAGACTGAACCAAACAACCAGGGAGCCCTCATGGGTCTGACCTAGGCCTCTGCATATATGTTATGGTTGCATAGTTTGGTATTCCTGTGGGACTCCTAACACTGGTATCTCTTTTACCTCCTTCTGAGACCCTTTCCCTCCTACTGGGTTGCCTTGTCCAGCAATAATAGGAGGGTTTATGCTTAGTCTTAAATAACTTGTTATGTGGTATATGGTTGATATCCCTGTGAGGCCTCCTTTTTGCTGAAAAGAGATGGAATCATTTTGATTTTCATTTCCTGAATTCTAAGAATGTTGAACATTTCTTTAAGTGATTCTCAGCCATTTGAGTTTCTTATGTTCAAAATTCTCTGCTTAGCTCTGCTCCCCATTTGCTTTTATTTCAGTTACTTGGTGTACTGGCTGAGTTTGTGTGTCAACTTGACATAAGCTGGAGTTATCACAGAGAAAGGAGCCTCTCTTGAGGAAAGGCCTCCCTGAAATCCAGCTGTAAGGCATTTTCTCAACTAGTGATCAAAGGGGGAGGGCCCAGCCCATTGTGGGTGGTGCCATCCCTGGGCTGGTAGACCTGGGTTCTATAAGAAAGCAGGCTGAGCAAGCCAGGGGAAGCAAGCCAGTAAGTGACATTCCTCTATGGCCCCTGCATCAGCTCCTGCTTCCTGACCTGCTTGGGTTCCAGTCCTGACTTCCTTTGATGATGAACAGCGATATGGAAGTGTAAGCTGAATAAACCCTTTCCTCCCCAACTTGCTTCTTAGTCATGATGTTTGTACAAGAATAAAAACCCTGACTAAGACATTAAAACACTTGGTTTGTTGATATCTAATATATGTGCATGTATGTATGTACATGCATAATGTCTTATATATAAATAGATATATATATACATCCTCTCTCAGATATAGGATTGGAAAAGATCTTTTCCCATTCTATAGGCTGCCATGTTGTCCTATTGATGGTATCCATAACCTTGCAAAATCTATTTAGTTTCATAAGGTCCCATCTATTGGTTGTTGATCTTAGTGTCTGAGCCATTGGTGTTCTGTTCAGGAATGTGTCTCCTGTGCCAAGGAAGTCCCCTACTTTCTCTCTTCTCTTAGATTTAGTGTATCCAGTTTTATGTTGAGGTCTTTGATCTACTTGACCTTGAGTTTTAAGCAGGTTAATAGTTGTGAGTCTATTTGAATTCTTCTACATGCAGATATCCAATTAGACCTACACCATTTGTTGAAGATGCTTTCATTTTTCCACTGAATGGTTGCCCCTCTTTGTCAAATATTAAGTGGGTTTATTTCTTAATCTTTGATTTGAGACCATTGATTAATTTGTCTGTTTCTATACCAATAACATGCAGTTTTTATTACTATTGCTCTGTAGTACAGCTTGAAATCAGGGATGGTGACAATCAGGAGTTCTTTCATTTGTTTTGTGTTTTGTTTTGTTTTTCTATGTAAAGTTGAAAATGGGTCTGTAAAGAATTTTATTGGAATTTTGATAGGAATTGCATTGAATCTCTAGATTGCTTTTGGTTAGATGGCCATTTTTACTGTGTTAATCCTACTGGAACAACAGAAGAAGTGGATCTGGGGAAGGTGGGAGAAGCTGGGACAAGAGGAGGAAGGGGAAACTGAGGTCAGGATGTAATATATGGGAGAAGGATAAATTTATTAATAATTTAGAAATACAAATACCCAGCAGCATGCTTATTCTCCCAAACAACAAAGCGAGCCTTCTCTTGCCTATCATTCTTCAGTCCACCTTCTCCAATCTGTTCTCCATGCCCAAGACAGCTCTTGACAGCTCTTGTAGCACGCTGCACTCTCCACAAATGAACCTAGCAATAGGTGTGATTTACGTGCCACAGCCATTGTTCCGTATCTGTGGACCCGAAACCCCCCTAAGGTGAACATGGTGTCCTCTTTGTTCTCTGTGAGCTTTAGCATCTGGCCTAGTGTTCAGTATAGGGCAAGTGTACAATGAGTAATTTTTTAAAGTTTGATTCAGTCAACAAGCAGCTTGGACCAATAGTCTATGTTCAAAAGAGCAGTGATTATCAGAGGAGCTGGAAGTGAATATTTCTGTCTCCCTCATATCTGCTCAACAATTTTAAATAAACTATTCTACACAGATTGCCATTTTTAAAAGAAAAGATTCATCTTTCTAGTGAGAGCACTTTAGATCTAAAAGTAGTGTGAGTAAATTTACAATTTTTAATATATGATAAGCTAAAGAAAAGAGCATAATATCATTTCTCTTATTCTCCAGATTTCGATCTTTAACAACCATGACTAAAAATACTGCTAACCTTTCCTAGGTAATGCTTAAGGGAAGCTGTCATTTTATGAACAGCAACACTTTCAAGTATTTTAGGAAAATATAGTCACAGTAAGATTTCAAACCTGTTTTCAAACCATTTTGGTGAGTCACATAGATTATGGCTGATTGTCTTAGGGTTCTGTTGCTGTGAAGAGACACCATGACCACAGCAACTCTTAGGAAGGAAAACATTTAATTGAGGCTGGTTTACAGTTCAGAGGTTTAATCTATTATTGTCATAGTATGAATCATGGCTGCAGACAGGTAGACATGGTACTGAAGAGGTAGTTATCTGAGAGTTCTATATCTGGATCCAAAAGCAGCAAGAATAGACAGTGAGCCATTAAGTTTGGCTTGAGCTACTGAAACCTCAAAGCCCACCCACAGTGATCCACTTCCTCCAACAAGGCCACACCTATTCCAACAAGGCCACACCCATTCCAACAAGGCCATGCCTACTCCAACAAGGCCACACCTACTCCAACAAGGCCACACCCACTCCAACAAGGCCATGCCTACTCCAACAAGGCCACACCCACTCCAACAAGGCCACACCTACTCCAGTAAGGCCACCCCTCTAATCATACCACTCCTATAGTTTATGGGAGTCATTTTCATTCAAACCACCACACTTATTAAATATTCACTTTGCTTCTAAACTAAAAATGTCAGCTAATAAGTGCCCTTTCCCTTGATTGCTCTTTGTGATTCCCAACACTCTAAGTATATTCTCTTCTGGAAAGGAGTTGGATCTTTGACTCCTCCTCAAGCTGTGAACTTTGCTGTTACAGATCAGCTGCCTCTTCAGATAGAATCTAGATCCATACTACAACTCACTTGTCTCCTATGCCTTTCTGAAGAGGAAGAAAAAGAGCTACTGGTTTGTGTTATAAATAATATTAACCAAAGCATTCTACTGGGTCATTTTTATACTATTAAAAACTACCAGTTCTGCAGCATTTTGTCTAAGGTCAAAGGTCTTTATCTTCTTGTCTAAGGTCAAGAGTTACATGAAATTATAGAGTTTAATTTGTTTCAATACAAATGGGAAACATCATTTTCCACTTCCCTTTGATTGAATAAAATACCCACAATTTTAACAAAAGTTGGCTTAAACCTAAAGGTACTTCTAATGGAAACAAAATCAAATGATCTATCAATACCCACCCCCCCCACACACACACACACAAGTTCTCACTCCATATGTAGCCCAGGCTAGCCTCAAACCTAATTTTTTTCGCTTTAGCTTCTATGTGTTAGCATTGCATGCATCAGCCATTGTGACTGACTCCAAATTTTCCATCCTGCTTTTGAATAAAATTGGTAGATACATTTTGTAGTTGTTGCTGTCCATAGATGTCATCCTTAAAAAACATCTGATGGTTTCCTTGAGAACTCCTAAACAGTTCCTCTTTGAGGACTTCCTCTTTCTTCTTTCTATTGCTTAGTGTGAGAGCTTGAATCAGTGCTTGCTCTGGTTCCAAGACTGCAGCGAGATGGTGCAATACTGTGGGATCCAGATAGAGAGATTTCTACTATGACATAAGCCGGAGAACCAAGTGAGTAGGAGGGACTTGGAGCAGCTCAGTTTGAGAGAGTGCTACACAGGATTTCCCAGCCTGGTGTTCTAGAAGTGAAAACCAACACCTGCACTTCTTGGAATCAGTGCTGACATTCCTTTACTCAGACACACCATCGAACACAGAGGCTACCTTCTCATTCTTCCCTAGTGGCTTGTTTTTAGCTAATGAGAAATTCTTGCAGCAATATTTATAAGGCAACGATTTCTGATTTCTTGATTGATGCTAATGATCTCCAGATGTCTTGCTAGTTCTTCCTTTCTAGCTGCAGCATATTAACGTTTTATTCAGTATACTTAGGGTTTTATGTTCAGAGTCCTTTCTTCAAGAAATGATTAACAGGTCAACCACCAGTATTGATGCCAGGCTAAAATAATAGCTAGTGAGAATGCAGTACCTATTTATATATTCATAGCAACATAAGACACTAACAAAACTAACATATTGCAGAAAAATAATCTTTATATGTGTAAAAGTCCTCTCCCCAAAACAGCATAGTGAATGCTGGGTGTTGTGAGACACTCCGGTGGACCCAGGGCTCCAGATAAGAGACTGGAGTACTATAAGTTGGGGGTGATCTTGCTCTATATAACTTTTATTTAAAAGACCCTAGATATCTCAAACACAGTAACAGCAGCAGCAATAAAGTAAACCATCAGGAACAATGAGTTGAATCCTAAAAACGATAATTACTATCTGATCCACAATTGCATGCCTGAAAACACAGAATGGCTCAAAGTAGGGTTAGAAAAAAATATGTGTTCATTCAGACTCATTTCAGAGTGATGTATTAACCAGAGCCAAAAATGAAAGTGAACCAAGTATCTACAGATACATACATACATACATACATACATACATACATACATACATACATACATACATAAATAAATAAATAAAAGGTCTCACACATGCACAATCATATAGACACAAACACATACATATATACATACTGTGATGGTTTGCATATGCTTGGCCTAGGGAGTGACACTAATAGAAGGTGTGGCCTTGTTGGAGGAAGTGTGTCACTCTGGGGATGGGCTTGGAGACCCTCCTCCTAGCTGCCTGAGGATGCTCAGTCTGTTGCTGGATTCCTTTGGATGAAGATGTAGAACTCCCAGCTCCTCCTGCACCATACCTGCCTGGATACTGCCATGTTCCTGCCTTGATATTGGACTGAAACTCTGAACCTGTAAGCCAGCCTCGATTAAATGTTTTTATTTATAAGACTTGCCTTGGTCATAGTGACTGTTCACAACAATAAAACCCTAACTAAGACACATACACACACACAGCTGGGGCTGGGTCAGGAAGAAAAAGAATACTTTGGGACCTTGAGAAAGAAAGGCCATTCAGGTATTTTTTTAAAAACATGGGTATAACTTGAATACAGAATAATTAGTGAAAACAGTCACAAAAGAACCAGTTAATAAAACATGCTCCTACACATTTAGAGACTGGAAGTAGAAAGTTTTCTGTCATGGGGGGCGGCAAGAATGGTGCATTATTTAGTGGGTATATTTCAATGTTGTATTATGAAAAAAATGAGATTCAGATGGTGGCAACAGTTGGACAACAATGTGAATACATGTGACACAATAGAATGTGCATTTGGTTGCGATGGTCAGTTTTACATTAGGTGTATTTACTATGATTTTGAAAATGTCCTCATTTACCACGTCCTTCTATGGAATGGAACAGGACCATTTCCATCTTAGTGCTAGGATGGCCTCAAGCCTGGTGTGGATAGAGACATGACTTATTCCGAGCCTCAGGGAAAAAGAATAGATCTCATATGTCCTAGCTAGAGTAGTGAGTACTGGTCCAAACTGCAGAATGAGACTTACACAGAAAGCCTCAGTAGACAGAGAAAGCATCAATACAGAAGGCAAGCACAGCAGAAAATATTGGTGGAATGCCAGTCTGTGTGGTGGTTTTAGTGAGAATATGTACAGGTAAATATTTAATAAAGCAGCAGGCTATGCTATTGCCAGTTACTCTCTGGCCCCTACAGTGATCTCACCACCATAGCTAGTCCCAGCAGCAGCCCCCCTCTACTATCCATGCAATGGCTGCCTATCCCATGGTTCTCTTGCTGCTGATTGGGTCGGTCACAATTCCCAGTAACACAGTAAAATTAAAATTCTAGAAGCTTGTAGTTTATCAATCAGATTTGTATTCAGAAATTCTCACCCCACAAAAATCTGCACAATAAACTCAGAGTCAATTGATATTTATATAAACTGCCCACCTAGAAAAGACAAATTGTCCTATAATTGTCCATCCCTTATAAGACATTCATAGCTATCTGTGGCTATTTTAAGCCACACGGGTCTGGGTCGTCATTCTCCTCCTCCATCTTTTCTTCTTCTCCCTTTTGTCTCTTCTGCCACTCAAAACCTCTGCACCCACCCTCCTTTTCTACTGTTCAATCACAGGCCTTGTCTTATCTTGTGACTGCCCTCACCTGCATATAGACATCAATCTACAAGAATGGCTCCCATAGGCTCATTTATTTAAATGTTTGACCCCTAGTTGGTGAGTAATTTTTTGTAATGGATTAGGAGATTTGTAATGGATTAGGAGATTTGGCATTGTTGGAGAGGGTTGGCTTGAAAGTTTCAAAAGCCCATGAGAGACTTACTTTTTTCTCCTCCTCCTCTCCTTTCTCTCTCTCTCTCTCTCTCTCTCTCTCTCTCTCTCTCTCTCTCTCTCTCTCTCTCTCTCTCTCTCTCTCTGCCTCCATCTTGCAGATAAGATGTAAACTCTCAGCTATTACTCTCATATCATGTGTGCTGTGATGATAATGAACTGAACCTCAGAACCTGTAAGCAGCCTCAATTAAATGTTGTTCTTCTAAGAGTTGCCTTGGTCATGGTGTTTGTTCACAGCAATAGAATCCTAACTAAGAGAGTGCCTTAGCCACGTTGTCTTATCACAGCAATTGAACACTAACTAAGTAATTCTCCAAAGCAGGTGCAGGAGCATGGTGGCCCTGGGTCTTCATCTTGAGAGTGGACAGGCTGGAACACTTAGGAGAAGAGTAGTAACCCAGAATGCCTGTCTAACCTTCTGAGTCAGGCTTGAATTTCAGAGTGATCCAGACTCCCAAAATGAACATGATAGATACCCAGAGCAAGAAGCTCCTGTGGCTAACATGCTGAAGTGTTCAAGCTACCTGGCATACTTTATCTGATCCATACACCATCAAGAATGTGATCACTCTTAACATACTTAGCACGTGCCCTGTGTGTTCAGGAAGTTTCCTAAAGAACTTGACTCACTAAACTTTTCCAAAGCCCGTGATACTGGTGCAATCATGAAAACCAACTCTCAGATAGGGAAAGTAAAACACAGGAGAGAAATGACCCTCCACTCGAAGGGACAGGAGACATTGCCTCCTGCACTACAGGTAGAGGAATCCAGTTGCTGAAGAGATTCTGGCTATTGAAGTCAGAGAGTAACAGGGAGACTTAAACAACAGAGCTGGGATTTTGACTCCAGAGGTTAAAGCAAGAGGATAACTGCTGAGTTGTACAGGCTTCAGGAAAGTCTTCAGTAGGCTTAGAAAAATTCTTCAGTTCAGTGCGCACACGAGTCACTGCCAACACACCCACAGGACTGGGGGTTGACCTCAAAGAAAATTCAAAACTCATCCCGTTCTCCCAGACTCAGCCACTCAGAGCCTAGCAACTAATTTCTAAAGATTGAGTAACTAGAAAAGACATGCTGTGGTTGTCACCACGAGAAGTTGTCTCCGGCAGAGTCATTTCTGTTGATAAATTTGTTATAAAAATCAACATCAACAAAAGGAATTGAAAAATCTCCAAGTGAAGGCACCGTTATCTCTCCAAGGACTATCACCCTCCTTCTGTTTGCAGTTTTGAGTTTGATTATCCTCAGAAAACCAGTCCCTAGGCACCACCTCCCTCATACAGAATTCTTATATAAAAATGGTCTGTGACAAGTACAATTTTTAGAAGTTGGAGCACAGGTCAGTAGTGGAAAGTTTATCTAGTCTAGCACACACAAGCCTCTTTTAATACATCAAAGAAAGAGAAGGGGAAGAGAAGGATTACAAACAGAGAGACTGAGCCAGAGAAAGAGAGACTGGTGGGCAGGGGAGAGCTGACTGTAAAAGGCATATGGGAAATAGGTCAAGAATTGGTCTCTGTCTTCACCTTACACAGGGGTCTTTTGTGCATCCACTGGCCTACTCTGCCTTGAGGAGCCGATTTTAGCATCCACAACCATGGGAAGAGCTCTCAATGAGCAGTACTGAGAAGGTGACATTGTCAACATGGTTTCCAGCAGAAACCAGATTTCTCTCCGAAGGCTGGAGTCCATTAGTTTTGTGCATGTTAAATTCTGGGCGTGGCTCAGATCTGCTTCCCCATAAAGGTGATCAGACACACATAGGAGTGTCCTTTATCTGTCATCAGAGTAAACTTTTTAGTGCATATTATGTAGTTCTTTATAAAATGGCACCAAGAATAACCTGCAAAACTATGCTCTTAGATTTGCATAATTTCATCGAAAGATAACGTTAAGCTGATTGCATCTACCTTTTGTGACCTACAATTTTCCAAGATTGGTTTCAGTGAAACCATGAGTTTTATTGTTTCTCTGATGATGGCCTTATGTGGAGTAGCTGCTTGTTTGGTTTCTTGTGCAAAAGTCTTCCTAGGGTTACCTAGAAAGTGTTACAGAACCTTCTACAGGGTCTTTTAAAACCAACAATTCCCCTTGAGTTTGACTGACTCCAACCTCCAGGGGTGACCACTGGAATCATTGTGCCCCATGGTTTCCATGGTCACTCTGTTAGTAGTCACTGGTGTTGTATGAACCTCTTGTACTTAGGTTGTATTTAGCCACTGTGGTGGTGAATTATGTAAGAGATAAGCAGCTGAGCACATCTGTGTGAAGTGTCTGTGATCAGGTTATCTGACATAGAAAGACCCATGATGAATGTATACGGCAGTGGCAGGAAGCAACCAGGAAACATGAGGAGGTAGCTTTGCTTGGTTCCTTGCTTGTCTTCCTGTCTTCTTCCCATTACCTTCAGGTCATGCCTATAGCTCATCTACTCTGCTTCTGTTGCTGCTGCTGCTGCTATTTCTCCTTGACATCAGAGCCCAGCTTCCTCTGCCTTCCCATATGGCCTGAAGACCCAAAGCCATCTGAGACTCACTTAGTCCCTCGGTGCCAGATTAATATGGCTGAGTTCCTTGCGAATGGTTCTTAGCCTTTCTGATGTGAAGACAGCCATTGCTGGACCCAGACTGCATTGCTTAAGCCAATACAATACGTATTCTATTGGTCCCATTTCTCCAGAGAATCCTAATTCTGGTGTGAACTATCTTTAAGCCCTTCCGCATGGGTGTTAAGTAACAAGAAGAGATAGGGAATGGTCTTTTGGTACCATCTTTTGGTACATGGAAAATATGTCCACCACTTCCTTAAATGTGTGGTTTGGGATTTGATATCACTTTTTAAAGTCCAATGTTGCTCTCTGGGGATACTTATGAATGAACTCTTTCAGCATGTATCCTTAATATCTCTTTCCAAACTCCTGATTCTGTTTACAGCTCAGGTATACAATATATCCTTAAAATATCTTTAACGCTACCTCCAGGCTCTCTGAGCCAGACTACGCAAAAGGGCCTGCTTTCTAATTCCTTATTACGTCATGGGTTTTTAAGCAGTTGGTTTGAAAGAAGGAGCTTTTCTTTCTCCCACCTCACCTTAGAAACTGTTCAAAACGCCCAGAGACTCGGAGAATAAAATTCATTGGGGGCTTAAGCTTCTCAACAGTGCAGACCTTTCCTAAAACAGAAGAGGCCATTCTGTTCTTAGATGAGCTTATATCTCGAGAGCAACCCTTCCCTTCCCTCTCTGCCGATACACACGCATAAAATAGAACAAGCTTGGCATGTCAGGGTGAAGATCACACATGTAAATATCGTCCACCTACGCCATTGTAGAGGGTCCCTGAGCTAAGAAAACATTTAGCAAAATCCCCACTCAAGTAGTATGAAGATGAACACAGATGGGCTACCGTTATGCAAGAAAGAAAAAATATTAACTTAGCTGCTTCGCAGATTTAAGTTCCACTGATGGTAAAATGGATGGAGATTTTTGTCTTCAAGGGGTGACCTTTGAGAAGTGACCTCAGCACAGCATGTGAGTTCCGTGCAGGTGAGCAGTGTGAGCAGTGTGAGCAGTGTGAGCAGTGTGAGCAGAGTGAGCAGTGTGAGCAGTGTGAGCAGTGTGAGCAGCACTGGTCACTTGCTGTGCTGGGGGACAGAGGTCTAGGCTGGCGAAGCATCTGGGAAGAAAGGGACTTCAAAGGCGCACGTAAATCCCTGTGTGTACAAACATGGTAGACTCTTGTTAGACGTCTATGCTGAAGGTGAGCGTGCAGACCTCGGAGGACACGGATGAGACAGAAGTTGGGGCTGCCCTCCCCGGGGGACGAAAGTGAACTCCCACGATCAGGACAAGGAAACTGCTCTCCAGAGTGCGGAGAGTCCCGACTCTGCAGTGTGACATGATTTCTTTAGTAGTGTAAACAGAGTGAACCCGATGCTCAGGATCAGTCAAGAATGAATGGACAAGTGGTTAGAGTCCTGGCCTGTCTAGAGTGACTGCTCCTCTAGAGGACGAGAGTTCAACTCCCAGCACTTGCATCAGGTGGTTCACAAATGCCTGTAACTCCACCTCCAGAGAATCTGACGCCCTATCTTCTTCTCCCTCTGCAAGTAAACACACACACACACACACACACACACACACACACACACATGCATGCACATGCACATACACATAAACACACACATACACACACACCTGCACACATATACACACACAAATGAACACACACCCACATACACATAAACACACACACACATGAATACACACACATACACACATGCACATGCACACACACACACATACATACCCACATATGCACACATACACGTGCATGCACCCACATACACACACACATACACACACTTTTAAAAATTTAGATAAAAACAATTTATAAACTTAGATTTGTAAGTAAATGTCCATATCAGAAAAAATGTTGTATTTGGTCAAATTTTATGAGTTAAAGGCTTCACTAAAAATTATAGTAACTGAATTTCATTGCTCAGAACTGTAGAATCGCTCACCCTGATGGAAAGGAGCTGAGTCCCCTCAGCCTTCTTACAAGGCCAAAGAGAAATCTCAGAGTGTGCCTCAGAGGAGTGGAAGGAAAGGAAAAAATGGAGTCCAGAAGCCTTTCCATTTTTCTCTGCTTTCAAACCCTAAGAAACAGCTGCAATGTTAAGATCAAGGTAACGAACTGAACATGTAGGAAACTTCCCGGGTAACTTCCCGGGCTTTACACTGAACAACCACCAAGGTGTCTTGAGACAGTGAATAAAGGAGTCAGTTACTAAGACAAGAATCCACATTCCATTTGGGAGAAAAACCTGAGTCTCTTCCCTACTGTAGAGGTTTTTCAGAGGCCAATCCAGACTGGTGCAGGCCTCTCCTGGACTTTTCTGTGGCTCTATGTAGAGTCTAGCAGAATGTGTTTGAAGACACCCTAGTGAAGGTCAGGAAGTCTAAGTAGAGGTTGTCACTATCCACAAAGTATCAGCCTATGGAGGAGAAGTGGGCATTGTCTCAAAGAAAGATGCCACCTCAAAATTAAAGGCTTGCTTTTAAATTATGAACTGAGGAGAAATAAATTTTTTTTTGGAAAATTGTTATACACATATTGTTTTAAAGTTTGTCTTCAAAGAGTATCTCAATTATCTTTCATTTCTTTGTCTTCAAATATGCTCGTTAATTTAAAAACACAGCTTTCTGAACACCTTTCAGGCAAGTCTCTGAAGATTAGAGAAAATTATCCAGTCACTCCTCACCATGACTGGCATTATTTGAGAAAGCAGGAATAGATAGAACACATGGGTGTAACGACCCAGCTTACGTTAGTAGTAGGATTTGAGTTCAGAACTGGGTGTGTGACACAGAACCTTAGCTAGGTCGGTTTATAGCTCTCTCCATGGGATCACACCCTGAACAATGACCCAGATAGCAGTCTTAGTGCCTGACCCATTGTTAACCATCTGACCCTTTTCTCCCTCTAAACTGTGTGACCTTTGTCCCCCTTCTGACCTCTCATCTGCCCATTCAATTCTGGACTCAGGTTCTAGGCAAGTAGGCTTCAACATGACCTCACCCCTCAGAGCCCACTTCAAAACATTCTCAAATGTCATCTGTAATCCTTTCTCTTGCTGTGTGCTTTTCCCTCTGGTTTCATTCTGCACTAAGGACTTGAAGGTACTGCTCATGCTTTCTCTGACAAGCTGCCCCGGTCTATTTGCCCATTTGCTCTCTTCTCCTTAGGTCTTCATTTCTTTCTGGTCTCAGGAATTAGCAATCACCAGATGATTTCCTCTGTTTGGCTCCCATTCTTTGTTGACCTGGAGTCTTCTCTTGTTTTCAGCTGTGTAAATTCTTTCTGACATTGCCTTCTGGCTTGACCCTAAACCAGCTGGCTATTGTCACTGTTCTCTGAGACATGATGTGGTGATGTCCCCGTTGCTAAGACCTTTGAGCATATGCATAAAACCTCATGGACATGGGAAATGCATATCTGGGGGTCATAAGAACAGAGAAAAACAGACGAGGTAAACTTCAATGGTTCTATAATTCCATCCCTCACCTTAAAAATCCATCCTCAACATCTGGGCTGCAAACTCTCCCCACTGCAAGCCTTGTTCCCTCATGTTACCATGACGTGGCTTTCCTCAGATTATGTGTGTCTCTAGTGTATTTTCTTTTTATAGTTTTATTTTTATCTATGTGATGGCTTGAATAAGCCTGGCCCGAGGAGAGGCACTATTGAAAGGTGTTGTCTGGTTAGAGGAAGTGTGTCATTGTGGGCATGGGGTCACATTCTAGCTCTCAGGAAGGCAAGCTTCTTCTAGCTACCTTCAGAATAAGAGGTGGAACCCTCAGCTCCTTCTCTACCATGCCTGTCCAGATGCTGCCATGTTCCTGAATTGATAAGAGTGGACTGAACCTCTGAACCTGTGAGCCAACCCCAATTAAATGTTCTTATAAGAGTTGTCTTGGTCATGGTATCTGTTCACAGCAGTACAACCCCAACTAAGACAATTTATAATGTATACATAACATACTTGTATAACTTTGCCTGGTATAAAGTGCTGCTTGGATCCATGCATACATCATGTAGTAACTTTATATATAGTAGGGGGCAGTTCCTTAGTGGTGTGATTTCACTGGGGTCTACTCTACTGAGATGATATATCCAGACTACGAAGCTGCTCATCTTTTCTGGACCACAGCTTTTGGTCACCTTGTAAGAAGCAGGATGGTAGGTGAATAGGTTAATCAAGCCTCAAAGGAATGTCGGGCAGTCTGGGTGTTCCACAAGTCCCCCATCAATGCAAAAATAATTTTTACTTGTAAAAGAATGGAATAAAATAACAATTCAGTTAAGAATAGAGAGCCAGTGAGGTGGTTCACTGGGTTTAGGCATGTGCTACCAAGCCTGAAGAACTGAGCTCTGTCCACAACACTTGTCTGGTAGAGAGAAAGAACCAGCTCCAGCAAGTTGTCCTCTGATCTCCACAAGCAGGCTGCGGAACCCACATGTGCATTTGCTCACAAGACTGGATAAATGTAAAAAACTAAAGAAAAAGAATGGGGGACCGATTCATCTTGTACCCATCTTTCCTGGAGTCTAGAAGTCAGTGGTGAGGCTCTGAAACACTAAGCAAAATGAGAGGCAGCACTTGGGGCGCTGCCCAATATCTAACCGTCCACATAATAGCTAAAATACCAGCCCATCAATGCTCAGATTGAACCTCGATTGTAAAGCTCAAAGAATCCCATTAGCGAGATGAGCTTTCCTTCTCTTTATCTTCTATAATTTTCACGCCTCTAAATCTACTCTCATGTTATTAAAAAGAAAAAAAGAAAAAACTCCCAAAAAGCCTTGTTTCTCCCCAAACCAGGGTTTTACACCTGTGGTAATGACTGGGAGGAGGCGAAGGCGACACGTGAATGAAACTCGTCAGTGTTGGCACATTAGAGAGCTGTGGAGGGTTTGAAGCGAGGGAGAGACAATGGCTGGGAAACAGGAAGTCACACCATTCTTAATAAATACTAAGAAAATGCTGAGCCACTGCCAAGACTCACTCATGTGGAGAGTCGACAACTCAGCTTGGACACATAATAACGGCAGCAGAGAACACAAAAGCTGGTAGAGTCCTTGGAGGCAAATGCCAGGGGTGGGGGACTGCCTCCATTGCATTTTCATGAGAGACAATGGATGCTCCTGCTGAATCCTTGGTGAAAGAAGGTTCCAGAGTTCTGGTATTCTCTTCTTGCATAACATTTGTGGAGGAAAAACCTAGCTACAAAAAAACTATCATGTGACCCTTGGAGAGACGGTCTAGAGATGTTCAAACAGGGAGATCCTCCGAGGTTTATCTTCTGGTCCAATAGCAGTTAAAGTACCGAGGATACCCAAAAATCAATAGTGTGCTCTCTGGGGACCAGGCCAAACTGAGGGCCCTGCACCTTTCACTAGGACTTCCGAAGCTGTGCGAGGGGAGAGGACACAGAAGCACCATTACAACTGTCACCATTACATTACTTCTCAATTTCTTCCTAACTCTCCCATCGTCTACCCAGTGACCGACATGGAGAGAAACCATCTGGGATTTGAAGTCACTGCCAAAGCAGATATTAGAATATCATTCCCTGGCGGGTGCAGGGATTGAAAAGGGGAAGAATATTCAGAGGATGAAGAAAAAGGATCCGGCCCAGAGTCGCACAGCTGGTTTAGTTTAGCCTGCAAACTCCACATTTCCACTTGACAGGACTCTTCCTCCACTACAGCAGACTGGCTCCCAATTTCCACGTCTTGGCTGCCCTCTCACCAGAATTGGTCTTTCAGTTCCTGAGCCAACCACTGTCCTTTGATTTGTGTTATCATTACCAGAGACCCCCTTCTAGCTTTCTGTGCCTTCTCCACAAAATTCCCGGCAGTGTGCATCTCAGATGACATCATCCTGATGCTCCTCCTCCCAAATGTCCAAGACAGTGTTTTCTCCTTATCTCGATTACTCCTAAACACTGGCTCAAATATCCAGAGTCTGTTACCTAACTTCAGTATCATGCCATCAAAACTGTACTGTGCTTGCTGGACATTTTTTATCTGCTGTTTTTACACTAAACTGCTTCAACTAAAACTGAAGACTCCAGTCTTGACACAATACTAACTTTGTGAGACGTGGGAGGTGGGAAGAAATAGACATCCAACACAGAGAAAAGCATTTTAGGGGGAGAATAGCTTCCCTTCCCAAGTACCTTTCCCACCTACACATCAAGTAAAGCCAAGTGTTACCAAATACCTTTCCCTGAAGTACGTCTTTTGGATTCTGGGAAATAGTAATATTATACAGAGTATGAGGAACTAAAAATAAGAGAGTATTGATTCTCAGCAACTGTGTCTCACAGTGTCGCCCCAGGGATGCTGAGCATAGCTGCAGCCCTTTTGGAGGGTCTTCAAAGTTCAAATTGCTTTTCAAACACAACTAAGACAATGCTGTCTTTCTGATTCCTATGTGCTTGTGAACCCACAGTGGTGCTCCCCAGAGGCTACCTGGAATCCAGTGGTGGCAGTACTTTGACAGTTTACAATCTCAACTTTTAAAAATTCTTACTTTCAGCCTCCAACGTGGTTAATACAATACAAGCCACAGAATCGGAAACACCTCAGGGTTCCCTCTCACTTTTATAAGTAGGACGCTGTAGCACATTAGCAAAAACTGGATGGCTGGTAGATGACACTATTTGTTTTGTAGACTCTAGTGTCTGAAAGCGTAAGGCCCCAGCGATGTGGTATTCTGTAAGGACCCTTTAGGGGTGGAATGCTGGCCCTGCAGATGGAAAAACAAGCTCCAGCAGACTTCTTCGATGAAGCACTGACCAGTCATGAGGCGAGGACTGGGCCCCATAGGCCTGCTCACTGCCATCTCTTTGAAGGTTAGGATTTCAGTGTGCACATGGGAGGAACATCAGAATTCTGATCATGGCCAAGTCTAGAGGATTGTGTAAACATGGTCTGGGAGTTCTTGTTGCTCTCCTTGGACAACACACACACACACACACGCACACGCACACGCACACGCACACGCACATGCAAACATGGGTGAGACTGAGGGATGGAAACAAAGCAGTAAGTTTCTATTATTCATTACTGGGACATGAGATCTGGCCGAGAGGAAGGCATAGCAGTACAGAATGGCTCACCGTAGAGAATTCCAATGAAAACGACAAATGGAAAGCTATGTCTACATTGCTGAGTGTCGTCCTGGTTCATTTGGACATAACCTTCAAAGTCCAGACTCAGACCTGGTGGTTCTTGTCACACATACCTGTGCTCTGTAAAGGGGAGAAAAGATGTATGTGTGGTGGCTTGGCCCAGAGAATAGTACTATTAGGAGGAGTGGCCTTGTTGGAGTGGGTGTGGCCTTGTTGGAGTGGGTGTGGCCTTGTTGGAGTGGGTGTGGCCTTGTTGAAGTGGATGTGGCCTTATTGGAGAAGTGTGTCAGTGTGGGCGTGGCCCTTAAGATCATCTCCCTAACTGCCTGGATATAGGTTTCTCCCAGCTTCCTTCAGAACAGGAAGTGGAACTCTCAGCTCCTCCTGCACCATGCCTGCCTGAATGCTGCCATGCTCCAACCTGGATGATACTGGACATACCCTCTGACCCTGTAAGCCAGCCCAAATTAAATATTGTCCTTTACGAGAGTTACCTTGGTCATGGTGTCTGTTCACAGCAGCAAAACCCTAAGACAGTGGTGTTGTGGGGTGTCCTTCTGTGAGAAGTGCTTGGACTCAGTCTATATTGCCTCACTGTGTGTCTTGCAAAGAAAGAGCATGACTGGTGTCCTCAGAGTAAACACAATTCCACAGTGCAATTATCTGATAAAATATGGAGTTGCACAAACACCCACGGCCCTAGAGCATTGGGACATGAAGAGGAATGAAGTGCCCACTACAAAGGGTGGAGTTCCACAGGAGCTTGTATTTGGTATTGATCCACGTACTTAATCCCAGCAGCTTTCTTTCAATAACTGAAACACTCCACTGTTCTAAACAGCCAGTCCAGACGATGTTAGAGAGTACTTTGTGTAGAATGGTATTTCTCATATCCCAAATTCCCAAGTGCTTCTGGTTAGCTACATGATCTCATCAGTCACTGCAGAACAAAGAGGCCAGAAGCAAAGTCACCCTCCCTTCTTGTAGGTTACCTTGGTAAATGGAGGTAATGCTCAGAAGACTCAAGCCATGGTGGCTTAACATTTCAAATGAACTTGGGGGGCTTAGCTGGAGACTTAATTTGGCTAAGCAGGAAATGTTTGTGTCATGTATTTAAGCACTCACAAAAATATGTATGCTATTTCACATACATTTCGCCACAATTAGAAAGCTAACACAGTAGCAGAGCAAAAGCAATTCAGCCCTGCTCTGAGTTGCCTAAATCATTACCGTGGCTGGGTTAGACAGGCAGAAATGGCTGGGTTAAACAGGCAGGGTGTGCAAAAATCAAACTACCTCATCTCGGCAAGCAGGATTGCATACTCGGGCAATAAAATGAACCTAGTCCTCTGTACTTTGAACACAAAGATTATGTTAATCACTTTATACGCAGCTGTGGCGATGACAGAACGGCAAATGATTGACAGTCTTGTGTGCATCTGACTGCCCTGCCCTGCCTTGGACTGACTAGTGAGTGTCCTGCCACGGTTAGAGGCCACCACCTATCCCATAAAGCAATAGGTCTGTTGAAATCTGGACTTTCCTCTAAATACCGGCTCTCGGAGTCTGTTCTTCGACAGGTGAACCCTTGGGAGATATGATCTGAAAATTCAAGCACCATGGCTGTAGATTATGGAGATTTGTTTCTTGGTTGTGAGTTCTTGTATAGGTAACACTGGGCACTAAGTTTATGGTCTTTCGCATACACAAGCATAATTTCAGGCCCTCTCTTAAACTGCCCAGACTGGCCCTACACTAAACGCAGACAGGCCTGGAATTGAGAGCCTTGTCTCAGCCTCCCCAGTAACTCTGATTACAGGACCCACCACCACAGGCCTACTGCTATGAATAATTTAAAAAGTGGAAATTTTACTTTTTACACAGTCAAGATTTTCATAACAGGCATTAAATTAAAATAACCAGGTTACTGAGTCATATAGATAGAGAAAAAAATTTTACTTTTACGTTGAAAATATACAAACACAAGATTGTTAAATTTAAAACAAAAAAATAATAGTGGGGCCACTTGGAGATAAGAAGGGGGAAGTTTCAAAAGGACAGACAGGGTTATTTTAAAAGAAAGAAAGAAAATTTAGGAAATGAAATGGTCTTTCATATAAAGTAGTTCTGTACATCTAAATTTAGCCTGCCAAGGATAATCCAGCCAACAACTCAGGATATTAATTATGTTTCAGTCCTTTTACTAAAATAGGTATGGGCTTGATTCACTAAATTAAGGTATAATTTTATATACAAAAGCCTTTTCAAACCTCAACAATGCAACCAAGTAACTTATGCCCTAAGAGAATTAGAAGTTTGGCTGTATAAAGCAGAAGTCATTTTTCTCAAATTTCCAACCTGAAGGCCACATGAATATGGATGTACCGTTAATAAGCAAAATTAAAGATTAAAAAATAATCATAAAAACTAAGGAACTGTCCAGAAAATAACATGACAGCCTGACAAGAGTCCTCAACTGCTGACCCAATTCTAAGGTAAATAATTGTGTCCAAATTGTGTGCACACCTGTCAGCAGGCAAATCGCATCGACGTGCTTTCCCAAAGTTTGTGAACTGCAAACAGTAAGTGTGCTGTGCTTCCTACTGACAATCCCATCATAGAAATCCCCAAGCAAGATGCAGAGCACTTCAGTTGGGGCTTTGTAGGGCTGGAAAGATGGCTCAGCAGGTAAGCACAATGGCATCTCTTGCAGAGGTTTGGTTCTCAGCATCCCAAGTCCATAAGCACCTCGAACTCTGGTTCCAGAAACTTTGATGACCCTCTCTGCTCTCTGTAGGCACCAGGCACAGAAGGGCTGCATGTGCATATGTGCAGGTAAACACTTGACCAGGCTGGCCTCAGACTTATAGAGATTCACCTGCCTCTGCCTCCTGAGTACTGGGATTAAAGTACCTTATGTATGTGTGTGCATTTTATGTAAATGTGAGTATAAGCAGAGAAAGTAGAAAGGAGGCTGTGAGAGGGGAAGGAGGTTGGAAATAAGAGGAAAGAAATAAAAGAACACAAGAGAATACATGTGACATGTCAATGGAAATAGCACAGGTAGAAATGGACAAGATCAATGAAAATGAAACTCACTTGGGGGCTTAAGAGAAGCCTTATGGTTGAGAGTTTCTACACTTCCTGGGAGAATCCCGGGGTTTGGAAGAAAACTTTTGTGACCCTGGGCTTCAGTGTGAGTTCTCCCTGGAGGCCAAGCTAAGCGAAACAAGCTGAGCTACTAAGTATGCAGGTGGCCTGGTTCTGAATTCTTAAGGTTTATCTCGACTCAGCAGACAGTCAGTGAAAAGTCCTGACCCAGAAAGGTTCATTCCAGGGCTGGAATGAAGAGAATCAGCCAGGTGTGAGAAGAGTTGGGAGGCTGCTGGTAGCCCTGACAAGAGAAGAAAGGGTTTTGGAAGTTTCACTATCGGAAAATGTGGCTTGGGCAGGTATCATCCAGGGTCAGATCAGAACCAAGTTTCAAAGCTCTGGGGAATTCTGAGAACCAAGGAATCTTTGTTATATGCACATAAACAATGGGATTGAAAGCTGTCCTTGGGAGTAGTGTCTTTTCTTAGAGATTTTGATTTGTCTAGTAAGCCTTGTCCTTTTTGTGGGTCAGTGACAAGGGACATATTAACACCCTAAAAGGTTCTTTGAAATATGAGGGCTGGGAAATTCTCTGGGCAAGCCTTTCCCTTTAAAACAAGTCTGTGGTGGTTTGAATATGCTTGTACCAGGGAGTGGCACTCTGAGGAGGTGTGGCCCTGTTGGAGGAAGTATGTCACTGTGGGGGTGGGCAAAGAGATTCTCCTAACAACATGAGAGCAGCCTTCAGATGAATATGTGGAACTCTCAGCTCCTCCTGCACCATGCCTGCTGGACACTGCCATGCCCCTGCCTTGATAATAAGCAACTGAACCTCTGAACCTATAAGCCAGCCCCAATGAAATGTTATCCAAAAGTTACCTTCCTCATAATATCTGTTCACAGCAGTAAAACTGTAAGGCAGAAGTTGGTACCAGGGACTAGGGTATTGCTGTGATAGGCCTGACCATGATTTTTGTTTGGAAGGATGTGGATTCGGGAATTTTGATTCGGAAAGTCATGGGTTACTTTAAGAGGGGCCTAATGGGCCAGCCTAGTAGGAATATGAAAGTGGTGGGGCTGAGGGTGATTTGAACTGTGAGGGCTGCTGGCCCAAGAGGTTTCGATAGAAAATAAAAACATTAGTATGAGGCCTAGAGACTGTTTTTGTGATGTTTTAGTGAAGAAGATGGCTGGTTTTTGCCACTGTCCAAAGAGTCTGCCTAAGGTAAAGGTGAAGAGATTTAGATTAATTACTTTGACAAATGGTTTGGTATAAACTCTGTTGTGTAGTTACAGAAGTTCACTCTTAAGAGCATGTTATTGAAAGGGAGCAATTGGAAAAGAAAAAGTACAAAATCTATGTTTCAGGTAATAATAAAGGAGCATCAGGAAGTGAAGTGGAGTTGAAGCCTGTGTTCAAGGAGATAGAGACCAAGAGAGTCGTGATCTCAGGGCAATACAGTTGAACAAAAACAGTTTGAACATTTAATCTGGAATGAAGTACAATCCAGAAATGGAGGGCACACTTGTGATCCAGATCTTGAGAATGGAAGATGCAGGCTTCTCATGTGGATCCTGAAGAGCAGTGGTCATGGAATGCTTAGGCCCAGGCACGGTGGTACATATATTTAATCCCAGTAGACAAAGACAAGCAGATCTCAGAGTTCAAGGACAGTCAAGGATAGAGCAATTTCTAGGTGAAGAAAAGCTTAAGCACAGACGTGGTGGCAGTTACACCTTTGATCCCAGCGTTTGGGAGACAAAGCCATGCAGATGTCTGAGTTCAAGGTCAATCTACCAAGCAAGTTCCAGGACAGCCGAGCTTAGGCAGTGAAAGAGTTGGAAAGACAGAAAGATTGTAATAATATAATAGAATAAGGGGGCCGTGTTCCAGCTCCCTGAAGCAGCAAGAATCGGCAGCTTCAGCCATGTGGCTCTAGTTTTACAGTCAAAATTAGTAAGGACGACTGGGATGCTGGTCATCTGGAGCTAAGAAGCTAGTGGTAATTAAGGAGAGAAATACACCACTGAGGTGAAACTTTCTGAGAGCACAAAGAAGCTGTGCTCTAGAGGTAGCCAAGGTTGTACCTAGTACTGTAGCTGGACTTGATAATGTATAAGAAACACCCAGGTGGTACTGGTTTTGAAGGCATAAAGGGTCATGGAGAGCAGTTGAGTCTTGGCACTCTGAGTGCCCAAGGAAGGGCATTGGTGAAGGTGTAGCCTCAGTTGCAGTTGAAAGTCCAGGACTGAAGGAGTCATGCAAAGAAGTTAAGGTTTGGCACCTGGAAAGAGAATATTGGTGAAACTGGTTTGCAGTGGAAGATTCCAGTGAATTAGAGAAGCCATTGCCATAGGAAGATCGTCAATAACAGCAACAGCAATGGGGTGGAGTCAACTAGAGTCTAGCGTGTTACAGGGGACAGAGCTGAAGAAGATACGCAAGCCCTTTGGAGGAGCCCAGAAGATCATGTTGGATCCCAGACATTGGGGAAAAAAGCTATAATGTTGAAGTTGCCTTAAAGAAAGATGTTTGAGATGGCAGAGACATAAGGTGTCTGCTGAGAAAAGTTGGTAACAGGGAGTGGAACAAGCCCAGGAGAAATAAGTTTGTTGTAGTCAACAAAGATGAAAAAGGAGTTGGAAATCTAGAGACCACTTTGACATCAGAAATAGAGATGCCAAGTTTGAAGTTTGCCCAGCTGGCTTCCTGTCTTGCTTTGGGGATTACAGTTTAGTGATTACAGAAGAGGCTTTGAACTTTGGACTTTTAACATTGTTGAGACTGTTATGAACTATGGAAACTGTAGAAGTTGGACTAAGTGTATTTTGCATTATATTTAGGTATGGCCCCCATAGACTCATGTATTTGAACAAGCCTTTTGTGGGGCAGGGAATGAAATGTGATGATTTGTATGTGCTTGGCCTGGGGAATGGCATTATTAGAAAGTATGGCCTTGTTGAAGTAGGTGTGAACTTGATGGAGGAACTGTGTCACTGTGGGGGATGGGCTTTAAGACCCTCCTAAACATGTGGGAGTCAGTCTTCTAATGGCCTTCAGATGAAGAAGTATAACTCTCAGCTCCTCCTATACCATGCCTGCCTGGACAGTCAAGCTTCTTTCTTGATGATCATGGACAACCTCAAACCTGTAAGCCAGCCCCAATTGAATGTTGTCCTTATAAAAGTTGCCTTGGTCATGGTGTCTGTTCACAGCAGTAAAACTCTAAGATAATCACACAGTTTCTATTTAGAAAACTTTATAATATAGTGTCTCTAGTTTCAAAGAATTGCCGTGTGTTTCCAGGATACCAGTGTGTTTTTTGTATGCAAACTCCTAGGATTCCAGTTTGGACTCCCAGTCCATCAGATGATACTGTCCCAGTACTGTGGACAATTCCATCAGCTGTAAACAGCCGCACCACCTCAAACAGAAACAGCTCACAAAGGGAACTTAGTCCAAGACAAAGACAACAAGGTCTCACATGCAGGCACGGTTATAGGATCCTGCCACTGTTTATACTGGCCACTCATTTGACTGAAACTATCAAACACTAACTTATTAGAATATTTTTAAAAATGTACTGGTTGCTTATACCATCTAAAGGTTCATTTCAGATCTACTAAACATCTTACTAACCAAAACTCCCCTTCAGATCAACTTTTCTCTTACCTTCTTTCTTCCCTAAAATAACCCAGTTGAAGGAAACGATAATTGCTAATGCTGCAATTACTCTCAGGGCACCTTCCAGGAAGAAATTCCTGAAAATACCCAGCAGCTGAGGACAGACTAAGCAAAAGTCAGCTGTTGTTAGAATTTGGTGGAACCTTAAAGTTTGAGCTAGTATAGGCTGCAATCCATCTAGTGATTTTCCTGGGACTGGGACACAACAGTTGGATCCTGTCCCACCTTCTCCTGGAAGTAAGAGCTTCCCAAATGTCTTGTTTCGGTTGACAGTGGTCTTCTTAAACTTGAACCCCTGAGAATCCCAGTTAAGCTTGTCCTGAAAAAATAAAAGTGTGTGTGTGTGTGTGTGTGTGTGTGTGTGTGTGTGTGTGTGAAGAGAGCACCCATTAACCAGGAGCTGAGCATTGGACCCTTGCTTCTAGCTTACAGAAAGATAAGTGGAAATATTTTTCCATGAAAATAAGAAATAACCAAATCTAAATGAATGAGAACAAATACCACTAGCCAGACACAGTATCCATGTCTTCACACTCACTGTTTGCTTATAACTTCAAGGGAGAGGAAGTAACATGAAAATTCATAGTCCAGTTACGCTGATACAGATGTCAACAACTGCCAACTTTCAACCAGTCTTATCTTGTGTTTTGATAACTTCTTTCTTGGCAAAAGCTTCACTTCTGAGATAATTAAGCTCAGCTTACTGCTGAGTCTGCATGCTTGCTCCAGATGAGAGAATAACCCGTGTTCTTTCTCTAGGACAGCTCTGCTCGCAGGCTAGAGTGCAGGGAGCAGTAAGAGAGTGGATGTCAAGTGTCAGTAACGACTTCATGGTCTGTGGCTATGGAAAAACTTATTGATCAGCAGCTGCAAATGGTGAAGCTAGCTCTAGGACTTTCTGGGATCAGAAACTAAGCTTTAACATTTTCATTCAGAGAATTTATTTTTAAAAAGTCTCTCTAGAGCTATTTTAGACCATGACAAATTTATCAGGTTCTAGATGTCAAAGGAATCACTTTTAAGTATGAAAGTGGGAGAGGAAAGAGGTGATTGACAGGAAGAGAAGGAACAGAAGAGGGGGGCATTTCAAACAATCCAGTATACCTGGCTTGATGAAGAGGGAAGTGAACTGACTGCTTCCTGCTTTTCAGACTATTTTCACCAAACGATTTCCCTTGCCCCTGCTTGTTCTTCGAGGTGCATAATGCTGCTCTCAATTTATTCAAGGAAATGAAGACACAGGCTTAGCTGAAACCACACAGCTAGCACTAAGACTTGGGAGGCATTTCCTGAATCATAACTCATTTGTTTTGCTTAGTATTTGGAAGCATTCTTCCTTGGAAACAGCAAAGAGGAGATGAGACTTACGCAGTGCACCAGGTCTCCTGGCTATGCATGGGTAGACACAGGTTACCAACGAGAAGCCAGCCAGCCGTTGAGTGAACACTGATAGCTCTGTCAGGAAAACATGCAGAGGTCTTCCTTTCAACAGATGTTTAATCTATAGATCAGATAGCTGTTTTTCCAAAATCATCCTGAAGTTTGCACACTAACGTAAGAGACAAGAATAACCCTCTCTCAACCATCCCGTCATCCCAGTAGGGTTACTTAAAGATCTTTAAAAGTCAGAAAACCTAAGTTCTATCTGAGATACAGATCTCCTTTGGATTGATAGGTTTTGTTGGAATGCATATCTGTATATCTATGGGGGATTACAAGAAATTGAAATAATGAATTTTGCAACTCTAAATGAAACTGTTGTGTCTTCCATGTCATGGTCACTGAGCCCAGCTCATAAAAAACTTCCAGTCTGGCCACAGTGATGCCCCCTAATCGGTTCTCAGATGTGCACACAGCACCTTCTAAATGATGCAGAGTAGGGTATATTAAAATCTCAATGACGAATCTATGCTGCAGGCTTGCCCAATGTCTATGAGTTTCCATTTCATCTGTGAAATTTTTTCCAAGAGCTTTTGGCTTTTAAAGGACCAGGTTATACATGGAGCTTTAATAATACAAAAAGTGCGTTATTTCCCTTGTGGGCTGAGCGGTCACCTCACCAGAGAAAGTACTGGTTTTAAAAATCTCTTGAGCCTCTTTAATGTATTTCCTATGTTGTAAAAAACTGCTAGTCTCAGATTACAAAAAAAACTAAAACCTTTCAATGGACTATTAATTCTGAAGATTATTGTAGGAACTATTTTCAGAGATATTTTTAATTCTAAGTCTAGGAGGTTATAATCTAGTCTTTAATTTGAAGCAATTAGAAAGGGGTGTGATTTTCAATATGGCACTTAGATGAGATGTCCTAGAGGAATACTCCTCTGAGCAATACTTTCCTAAAGTGGTGGGAAAGCAAGTCACAAGCTTTCAGGGAAAGTGGGTCCCAGACAAAAGGCAGAGTGTTGAAGCCAGTGGGCCCTGAGGACACAGGAGGCCAAGAGCAGAAAGGATGAAGGCAGGAGAACAAAGGCTGGCCTCAAGCAGCTTTATTTATTCTTTATTTTATTATTGGATATTCTCTGTGTTTACAGTTTAAATGTTATTCCCTTCCCCCCACTCCCATCCCCTCTCCTTCCCCATTGCTTCCATGAAGGTGCTCCCTCTCCAGCCACCCACTCCAACCTCAGCACCTTGGCATTCCCCTACACTGGGAAAATGCACCTTTACTAGACCAAAGACCTCTCCTCCCATTGATGCCAGACAATGTCTTCCTCTGCTGCATATGCACCTGGAGTCATGGGTCTCTCCATGTGAACTCATTGGTTTGTGTTTTAGTCCCTGGGAGCTCTGGAGCATTTGGTTGGTTGACAATGTTGTTCTTCCAATGGGGTTGCAAACCCTTTCAGCTCCTTCAGTCCTTTCTCTAGCTCCTCCATTTGGGTCCCTGTGTTCAGTCTGTTGGTTAGCTGCAAGCATCCTCCTCTATATCAGTATGGCTCTGGCAGAGCCTCTGAGGAAGCATCCATATCCAGTTCCTGCCAGTAAACACTTCTTATCATCAGCCATAGTGCTTGGGTCTGGTGGTTGCATATGAGGTGGATCCCCAAGTGAGGCAGTCTCTGAATGATCTTTTCTTCAATCCCTGCTCTTCTATTTGTCCCTATATTTCCTCCCATGAGTATTTTGTTCTCCCTTCTAGGAAGGACTGAGGTATCCACATTCTGGCCTTCCTTCTCTTTGAGCTTCATATAGTCTGTGAATTGTTTCTTCGGTATGCAGAGCTTTTTGGGCTAGTATCCACTTATCAGTGAGTGCCTACCATGAGTGTCATTTTGTGACTGGATTACCTCACTCAGGATGATAGCGTCTAGTTCCATCCATTCCAAGGCTGGCATCAAGATCAGCCTATTTTTTTTTTGGGGGGGGGGAGTGGATGTGATCAAACAAAGGGGCAAAATGATACCTGAGATATTTGTGTGGCAGTGCGCACACAGGAATGTGGGTACCTTGTCTGTGCACACCTGTGTGTGTGGAGGCCATAGGATAACTTCCGGTATTGGTTTTCTCTTGGCCTGCAGCTCACCATGGAGGCAAGCTGGATGGACAAGGGAGCTCCAAGAATCCATCTGTCTTTGTGCCCCAGTGCTGGGATTGCAAGTGTGTGCCAACATCTCCAGCTCTCTCACATGGGGTCTAGGGATCAAATTCGGGTCTTTGTGGTTTCGAGCAAGCACTTTGCCAACCGGGCTCTCTCCTGAATCTCTCCTCCTCACGTTTTATTTAGGCTAAAGGTTGATAGCAGCCCCAGGAAATGAGAAATGGCCAGCATAGGGGAAGAACTAGCAGAAAAAATTGAGAAGACAACACTGAGACAAGTCTAGTGGAAGTGGTGAGAAAGGGTTGAATGCTGCACCTGTTTGACATGGAGACAATAGAATTTGCTGTAGTTTAGAAACGGATGTGGTCAGCCATAACTGTGGGATTTTGTGCTCCAAGTACAGGAAACCAAGCAGATCAAGAAGATGGAGTGGAGAGATTCTGGTAAGAAAAAAGCCCTCCCCCCCAAAAAAAATGCCACAGAAGCAAGACTGAGGTGGGGTTTGTGGCGGTCAGATTTCTAAAGAGACATGTGCAGGGATGAGCCAATATGCTGAAGTGAGTAGGAAATGCTCTGCCAAGAAAACATCCTTGAGAAAGGAGGGGGCTAGAAAGAACCATGATGCATTGTTTAGCATAGGAACTATTGGTACAAACTCACAACCTCAATACATACATTAGTTTGTGAATGGATGTTGAGGATATTACTGGACAGATATATACATTAGGAATAGAGATGTCTATGTGCTATTATGTGTGAAAATGTATAATTTCTTTCCCACTTTGTCCTCTGAGAAAACCTAGAGTTTACAACTAAAACCAGTTGAAGAGAATAGTCAGGGCCAATCATCATTTCTGAATGGTATTCTCCAGCAAAAAAAGTAAGCAGCCGTTGCTTCTTAGAAGAGAAAGGCCTCTTCACATGATGGAGATGATGGAGATGATGAAAGCCCAATGTGGAATATCTAGTCAGTAAGTGGGTGTTTAGAGATCACTGTCCTGGCTTAAAGAAATACTCAGTATCAAAATCTGGGTTAATCTGAGCATCCAAACACATAATGAAGGACACAACACTTTGAATGGGACAGGAAGTCACAAAACATTAAACACAAAAAGAGAGGCAGTGAACCTCGGTAAGTACCGTGGTGATGACAGGCCCAGGTTCTGCCAGAACTCAGAGACAAAGGTGCTTGTGTGCTCAGGAGGTAAACTAAACAACACTACACAATGCTGAGAAATGGTGGCATGAAATACACAACCTCAGTATTCTTCAATCTGAGTGAGAATGTTACCACAACCAACAGTGCAAGAGTAAACCATTGCGTGTTTTGAAAGGGATACACTCAGAAGCACAGGGCCATCTCTTCAGTGTTTTATTCAGGGGTGCACTGGGGATGAGCCACAAAAAAGCATCAATGGATCTAAGTTGAAAAACAGCCCTTGGGCATCAAAACCAGAGAGACAGGACAAAACCCACACATTAGGCGAGAGTGAAGCAGACCAACTAGATATAATGTCTTCTTCTCTATTTTACTAGGAAGGGGGACAATTGGCACTGTGAGAGAAAGATGGGGAAATCTGAATGAAATGTCCAGATGGATGGTTGATGACATCATCTCAAGCTTAGGAGGTACCTATGTAACAGTGTGTCCTGTTTGGGTGGATTATATACATTGGAGAATTTGAAGGTGCTTGACCCCTAAGTTTACACTTGTTCTTTAATGGATTAGAAAAAGAATAGTGACCATGAGCACCTACATATCTAAACATCATCTGTAGACCATCTATAGACCATGTAAACATCATCTGTAGACCATCTATAGACCATGTAAAGTTCATCTGTAGACCATCTATAGACCATGTAAAGATCATCTGTAGACCATCTATAGACCATGTAAACATCATCTGTAGATCATCTATAGACCATGTAAAGATCATCTGTAGACCATCTATAGACCATGTAAAGATCATCTGTAGACCATCTATAGACCATGTAAACATCATCTGTAGATCATCTATAGACCATGTAAAGATCATCTGTAGACCATCTATAGACCATGTAAACATCATCTGTAGACCATCTATAGACCATGTAAAGATCATCTGTAGACCATCTATAGACCATGTAAAGATCATCTGTAGACCATCTATAGACCATGTAAAGATCATCTGTAGACCATCTATAGACCATGTAAAGATCATCTGTAGACCATCTATAGACCATGTAAACATCATCTGTAGACCATCTATAGACCATGTAAAGATCATCTGTAGACCATCTATAGACCATGTAAACATCATCTGTAGACCATCTATAGACCATGTAAACATTATCTGTAGACCATCTATAGACCATGTAAACATCATCTGTAGACCATCTATAGACCATGTAAAGTTCATCTGTTGAACAGCTATAGACCATGTAAGCATCATCTGTGGATCATGTGTTTAGAGTTATATCAAATGTAAAGTGATAACAATTGAGAAAACCAGGAAAGAAACATATAGGATCCTCATTTTCTACATTTGAATGTTTTTAAAAATTAACTATCAAAATGGGACTTTGTTAATTTTTCCATGTAAGTCTATTTTTACAGAAAAGGAAAACATGAAAGGGCAAGCTAGGACTTTCTTTCAAGTTGTAAATAGACAGTACCATACAAAAGATCCAAAAGGAATTCTTTGGTGTGTTTCTCATTCTGTTTATTTGGGGCAGGATGTCTGTCCCTATCCCAGGCTGGCCTCAAACCCAGCATCCTCCTGCTTTAGCTCTACACTGTACCACCAGGCCTGGTTTTAAACATAAGGAGGCTCAGTGTGTTGGGAGTGTAATGTCACAATGAGAACATGCACCAAGACACCGTTTTCACCATAACAAATGTTAACAAGGGCTTTTTTCTTTTTTTCTGAGAGGGTGGGACTAAGAACCGTGTTTATATTTTCAGGTCACTGGCAATGTGGAGGGTGGAAGATGTTGACAGTCTTGAGAAGAGAGGCTATAGGAACAAAAGCAAATGTAGCCTAAGCCAAGCAAGTCGCCCAAGGCAGCTGTTGAACAAAATGGAAGGCTCTCCTATCATTACGAATTTGAATGGCTGCTGTGCATAGAAACAGAGCCAACCTGTACAAAAGCTATTGACACACACACACATCACCTTCAACTAGGAGCCATTCTGGGAAGTGAAAGTCTCAACCATAAAGAAAACATGTGCACCATAGGCTCCACACAGACAATAGTCTGTTGGCAACAAACACCACAAGTCGTGGGTGGCCTTTGAGCCCTATAAATGCTCCGTAGTAAAGTCACTGCTTCTTGAGTGTTCACCCTGTGTAGTACCTCCTGACACTACCCCTGCTCTCAGCTTTCACAGTTGATGCCTGGAAGCCCGGCAGTTCCTGTTGCCTTCTCTGCACCAGCTGGGACCACTCAGCATTCAGCATTCTAGCATCTGCTAATGTCTCCCACCATCAGCAGGCAATTTGATTTTCTCTTTTGATTCATTTCTATCCTACATCAGCCCCCCCACCCTCCGATTAACCCTTCTACAGTTACAGAAAAGAAAACTTAGTTCCCCCCCCCATCAAAACCACCAATCACATCCTTGATAGTTCCAAAGCACCCTGCAGAAACACCTGCTGTCAAGTCCTAGCACACCTCCCTCCAGGGTGTCACCTCCAGGGTGTCAGCGTACCAGATGCATGATGGTAACCATCTAAACCCTTCTTCATCCTCCAGTGTATCAGGTGTTGCCCTGGTGACTAAGTAAACCTGGACTCCAGCTTGTGCAAGCCACACCTTCATTCTGTTGGTTGTCTAAGTCCATTCAGGTCAAAGTGCAAGTCTCTAAAGGAACACTAGGCCCAGGTTGCTGTAAAATCTCCATATGAATGCTTAACTGCCCCCAACCTCGAGACAGTAAATGCTCTCTGTAGTGTTTTTGGTCCCCAAGGGGGTCTTTAGTGTAAATTTAGAAAATCATTGTTACAAAGTAGCAGATAATATAGCCATTGTTACAAAGTAGCATTAACCAATACTTGACAGGAAATCAACATGAGTCATGCCAATCCCCCCTAACGCACCCCCATCTAAGCTCCTAATGTCTGAGTTCATTAATCATCTTTTCTATCACTTCAGGGCACAGAGAATTTCACAAAACATGTGTGCATATTCTAGTTACACTTAACAGTGTCACACCTGCACTCTCGGGCATAGACATTTCCCTAATGGACCATTAACTGTGCTCTTTGGGCAGTTAGTTTTAAAATGTTTCTAAACCGATAGGCACTTGGCAATGTAACACATTCTCGTAGAGAGACCCAAGAGTCAGACATTTCTGGTTGATTGGGTGGCGCTTCAGACTTGTGCCTGTCCTGTTTGTTTGTTTGTTGTTTTTAAAATCGGTTTTATCCCTAGGAAGGCTTCACCAAATCAGCTTTCCAAAAGGCCCTACTCCAGGAGCTGGTAAGAGGCAAAGTGCACCAGGGATGTTCCTGAACGGCCTAGGCAGATTGTGCAGGTGCACGGGGTTAGGTATCCCCGGTCAGAGATAAAGCGAAAACCCGCAGATAATATGCCCACTGTTAACTCGCAAAGGCCTAAGGAGTCATATAAATACAGTCGGTGTAAACGCATGGGCATGGTTTGCATGGCCTGGACCCTGTAAACCAGACAGGATCTTAAAAGCAGGAAGCTGACATAATCTACCTTTAGGTCACATAAGGAGGTTAGAGCTGGGACTCCCAGGAGGAAGAACAGCAGCACTATACTGTTTGGGGGTGAAACATTCCCAAGGCATCCCCAGGCCAGTTTCTGGCCTCCATCCCTTGACTCCTTGCTGCAATGATTTTAAGTCTTTCCAAAGATTGCAAAACTGCAGTGCCACCGTCAGAGAACACTTGAATCCACGAAGGTGCATCACTCACAAACCCTTTCCTTCTTCTAGCCTTTACAAACAGAATTGTGTGTGCACTTTTGCGTCTGGGTATGTGTAGGAAGATCCCTCCTTGCTTGCAAAGCTTGCTGGCTAGGAAACCAGAGGAAGCAGGGCATTAAGACTTTGGAGCGCTCCCGTTCAGAGGCCGAAGTAGGGCGGAGCCTGCCATAGGCTCCGCCCAGGAGCAGGGCGCAGCCAACTAGCGCACCCGGAGGGCGGGTCAGCTGAGGCTGAGCGGCACCGGTGGTCACAGGCGCCCGACGCGCGCTGCAGGTGGCCAAGTTGGAGGCGCCGCCGCCACCGCTGCAGGAGCCCGGGTCTGGCAACCCCTTGCAGCCAACGGGAGCCCTTTCCCGCCGCTGAGTCCGAGCTCAGACCCGGGAAAAGCCAAAGGGAACAGCCGCTGTGCAGGGACTAGGAGCCGCGCTCGGTCTCTGTGCCCTTGCGCTACTTTGTTTTCTCCGAGGAAGGTTGTGACTGGGGGCTGGGAACAGGTTCGGAAGGGAATCGAGAGCAAGGCTTCTGCTATCCAGGTGAGTGCCTTTCCACCAAAGTCTCCCCTCCTTCCTTGTAGAAGGGGCCAGTGAAGTACGCTGGTTTACCTTGTGGGCAGTGGCCAGGGCGCCTGCCCTTGGCTGAGGTCGATCCCTGAGAAGTCCGGAAGAGGCGAGGATGGCCGGGCTGAAGGCTACCTGCTAGCGCCCTTCTGGAATGCGTAGGTTCTACAAAGCGAACGCTAAGTGTCGAGAAACCGGCAGAAAGGTGTTTTGAGGGTAGCCTGCGGGCTTGCACTCTAGCCGGACTCGGCCCACAGTTCGCCGCGTTGGAGCTGCAGCGACAATGGGGCGCGGCTCCCCAGAGATCGCCTTCCCCCGACCTAGTGCGCTGGACCCGGAGGGCTCGCGAATCTCTGTCCCTAGGAGCCAGAGGCTCTGGAGGACGTCATCCCTCTCTGCTCCTGCAACTCCTCCTCCCTCTCGCCTCCACCCCTCAGCACTGGCTGCCTCTAGCCAGCGGATTCGGAGATTCCGAGTCAGTGCCAACGCGCGCAGTGGTGGCTGCTGTCACTTTGCTCTCTACCCTTGCAGGAGTTGGGGCGCTTGGGGGTCGGACTCCCTGGCCCCCGCTGCCTGGTTGTGAGCCTGGCTAGTTCTCTGCGAGGTTTCCAGTGCCCTCCGTGTTCCCTCCTCCCTGATGCCCAAATCCTTCGCCCAAAGAGGGAATCTTGGAACTTAGATCTTGCCCATCTTGGATTGAATTGGGAAGGCTCCTAAGAGGGTACCAGCCTTGGAGCTCAGGGCCAAAACCTTCCTCTCCACCTCAGCGCTTCATCCCAGTGTGGGTGGTTAGTGAAAGAGCCCCACTTTTAACACGGAGGGCACTGAACAGAGAATGAGAGGGTATGCTTGTTTTCGTGTGTGTGTGTGTGTGTGTGTGTGTGTGTGTGTGTGTGTGTGTGTTCTCGTGCACCCATATGTGTGTCCGCCGCCCTTTTTCAGCCAACTGCGATGAAATACTCTAGCCAGTTGTTGGGCATCTCAGCAACGCGGGGCTCCAGGCCCCTCTCGCTCTCGAACTCTGGTCCCCCTCCACTAAAGCCTATCCGGGGATGAAAATCTTCTGATTGGAGACTGCGTGATGAGGGAGGAATCCAGGCGTTCACGAGGCGAATTGGGCTGGTTTTTTTTTTTTTTTTTTTTTTTTTCTCCAAAATGCAGGGGAGCGTCCCTTGCCGGGCATTTCATCTTCAGGAGATCGAACTGTCAGGACCTCGGCTGGGGGGTAAGAGGGAGGTTGACTGGGCTCCTGGGAGGGCGTCGCGTCTCTAGGAAAGCAGAAGTTCAAGGCTCAGGACTCCCTCCGGCGCGCCCTACTCAGAAGCAGGAAAGCCAGGGACACGCGGGGCGAGCACCTAATGCGCTGCGCCGCAGGGGGGAGTCAGGGCAGAGCTACACTGGGTTGGCCAGGGACTCCTGGAGCCCGGATCTGTGAGCAGAAGCACCAGTCTTAGGGGCTGAGTCTGCTTCTGAGATACCATAATCGTAGGCGAAGTTGAGACCAGATCTGTACCGCTTGGTGACCGCCCCTGCGCCTTTAAGAGCTGCAGCCATGCGGTGCATTTGACTGGAGCCGCTGCTGGCAGTTTTTGCTTTTCCTTCTGCCGAAGGGAAGACTACAGGGTCTTCACTCCCCTCGAGCCTCTTCCAAGAAAGCGTGGGTCCCCGCGGTGAACTCTCCCTGCGAGCAAAGGGCGACCCCCAAAAGGCACGCAAGGGCACGGGGCATCCACGACCCCACGTGTAGCTGAATCGAGAGAGTCCAGTGCCAAGGGTTCCCAAGGGAATTAAGGTCAACCCAACCCAGAGGACCGGTCGGATCTAGCTGTGAGCTCTCTCCTAAGCCAACTTGGTGTTTAATATACACCCTGCCTCACCCTTACCAGACTCCCACATAATTCTCTCTGAAGTGCATTGGATTAAGACTGGGCCGGAAGAGGACTGGAATCCACAAAACGAATGAGAGTAGAAAGGACCGTAAATCCCTGATCTGATTGCGATTTAGATCTAAATTCCACTTGAATACAAACCGACTCTATAATCTAGTAGAGCAGGTCGGTGTGGGGCCCCTACCCTGCTGTTCTTTGTGACAGTTAGTGAAGGATAGGTTAAGGTTTGCATAGGGGAGGCTGGAAACTGCTTAGGAGAGTAGGGAAGGTTGGGAGCTGAATGAATAAGACTGGGAACAGGGAAGATTTCAGCTCAGACTGGTTCTGAATCGATACTGAGGTCTAGGTCTCTACCTTACGTTGTTGTCCATGGGCATTTCTGAGTTGCTTTCTTCATGCTGAAAAGCAGAGATGCTATACTTAAGTCTTGCCTTCTCCGTCCAGAGAGCGGCACTGTCCCTTTTCCTGGGACACAAGCTGTTAAAAGAGGGCACTGTCACACACAAGCAGGTGTCTAACCAACACAGGACAACCCAATGCTCTTAATGCAACACCGACTGGGAAGATGCGTAATAATTTCTAGAGTGAACGCCAGACTTAATCATTATTGAAATCACTTTAAACTATTGATACAGATATTTTTGAGGACCACTTTGCACTATCTAGTTACATATTTTTAAAACTCTGGTATTGGTGAAATTGATTCAAATGAGAAGGCACATAGGCATTTACATAATATGGGGGGACAGATGCTGTAGCTGCTTAAAGTCTACAATGGTTCCTGGTTGAATGCTTCTAAAAATGGGTATCTAACTACTTGTAGGTGTATTTCATCCCTGTTTGGAAAATAAACACATTAAGCTTACACTCTTGGGGATGGAGAGATGGCTCAGTGGTTAAGAGCATTAACTGCTCTTCCGGAGGTCCTGAGTTCAATTCCCAGCAACCACATGGTGGCTCACAACCATCTGTAATGGGATCTGATGGTCTTTTCTGGTGTGTCTGAAGACAGTGACAGTTGTACTCATATACATGAAATAAATAAATCTTAAAAGAAAAAAGGCTTACACTCTTTGGATCCACAAAGGAAACAGGATCTTGATGTTGTTATATAGGCAGGCAAAAATGTTAACAGCTTTTATCTGTGGGTAACAACAATAGGGGAGACAGCAGGAAGATCCTGGGGTCTTGTGGTTCGTGTCTTAAGGAAGAGAAAGTCCCTTACTATATAGACAAAGAAGAAGCATACCAGCCTGTGTTAAAGGTGGCCCAAATGTCAATTCCATCTTTGGGCTCTGTGGCCTAGTCAGCTCTCTGGGAAAATTAGGTGCCAACTATGGTGGTTTGAATGAGAATGGATCCCACAGGCTCACATGTTTTGAATGCTCCGACCCAGTTGGTACAACTGTTTGGGAAGGATTAGGAGGTGTGGCCTGATGGGGGAGGTTGGTCACTGGAGGCGGGGCTTTGAGGTTTCAGAGAACTGAGACATTCCCAGTGAGGCCCCCTCTCCCCCAATCTACTTGCAGATTAAGATGTGAGCTCAGCTACTCCTCCTGCCATCAGGAACTCTAACCATTGGAAACAGTTATCCCAATTAGATGGTTTTCTTTTATAAATTGTCTCTGTTACAGTGTTAGGCCACAGGATAGAAAAATAAC
The DNA here is from genome assembly GCF_963924665.1 of Micromys minutus. NCBI lineage: Eukaryota > Metazoa > Chordata > Mammalia > Rodentia > Muridae > Micromys > Micromys minutus. Next base: position 2,127,300 of record NC_137958.1, read on the forward strand.
CAAATGCAAAAATCCCATGCCCCTGTGTCTTCAAAACGAAGCCATAGGTTCTTCACATTACCCCAGCCCGAAACAATTCACTCTGTGATACGCTACATGATGGCACACATTCTTTTTCTGAAAATACAAAAAGAATATTCTGAAAAAAGATCAACCACAAAAACAGGGTGTGATATGTGAAGGATTTTTTTTTTTTGAAGTGAGGGCAGGTGGGCTATGAATGATTCAGTACAAAAAGGAAAAGAGAAAAAGAACCAGGGAGTGGGATGAGTCACAGTTCGGTCCAGACAGCCCCTTCCTCATCTACAAGGAGAATAATAATTCCCCCACAAGTCTGTCTGTAAGGATTAATTTGCAGCTCTAGAGCTATCCGAGACACTTGGAAGAGAAGTGTGAGACTGGACGAATGAGAATGGAGGATTTTCTGACTCAGGGGTGACTTAGCCGGGTAGTGAGAACCGCCACTGGAGGGATGGGACTTCCGCAAATACCTCATGACCTCACCAAATATGGAAGAAGTATTGATCAATCCTATGGAGTAGTTAGGGAGGAGGGTCGGTTGACAGGCACAGAGATACGGCTCTATCGGGGACTCACCTTTTGGAGTTCTGTGACACAGGAGGATGGCTGCAGGTAAAGTGAGCTGCTGCATGTCTCACAGTAGTGACAGCAACTGTGAGTGCTCCCAGCACAGAATGTGAGTGCTCCCAGCACAGAGTGTGAGTGCTCCCAGCACAGAGTGTGAGTGCTCCCAGCACAGAGTGTGAGTGCTCCCAGCACAGAGTTCGAGTGCTCCCAGCACAGAGTGTAAGTGCTCCCAGCACAGACTGTGAGGTGTTGACTGTCAATTACTCTGCCTGTGTAATTGCTTATTGTAAGCGGGCACTGGCATCGTGCTCTGCGCTGCAGATACATCCAGTCATGATCTGTCAGTTTAAATACAGACAACCACATGGATGAAAACATGACTTCATTGAAAAGCTCCTAGATAATGAGACTACAGATTTTGAAAGGCACTTTACACAATCTTCACAATTAAGATAGAAAAAAAAAATATATAGCTAGTGAAGAGGCAGAGTTTATGACTTGTCATCTCACCAGGTCAAACTAGTGGCCACGGGAAAGAAAAGCATTTGTTTTGGCTTAAGGCTGGTCGAGTAGCACATGAACATTTTATATAGAGAATTTTAGTGCTTTGATGGTGTTTCATAAAAAGAAAGCCAGATGTTTGTCCAGAATGTGTTCTGAGAAGCTAAGTGTGTCATGGCCTACGAAAGGGACAGGGTCCCGTGGAAAGAATGGAGTTGAAGGAAGCCCATCTTAGGATGCTGTGTCATGAGGGAGGGAGCAGCTAGCTCAGTGAGATGCAGTTGTGAGCCAGGCAAATGGTACTGAGCGTGACTAGAAACCACCCCAGGCATTTTAGTCAAGTAGAATTCAGGCAAAGGAATGCTTACCAGTCTTTCACACTGAGAATCAGGGAAAGACAGAGAGGGAGAGAGAGAGACGGACACAGAGAGACAGAGACAGAGAGACACAGAGAGACTCTTTCCTGTATGTCTGAGGTGTTAGGTCAGTAAGCCTAAATCTGTTAAAAAGAGAGTGATCCAGAATCTGGAATCCTCACTCCCTCCATGAGCTCACTCTTTGTCTCTAAGACCTCATAGTCCCCTTCTGTAATGAGTGTACAAAGGGGCTTTTGGAGAACTCAGGAACACACGTGCACAGTGCAGCATCTAGTCCTGGGCTTGTCCTTCCTGTTAGCTCCCCAGAAACAGGTCACCGGCTTCCATAGTAGGACAAGGCTCATCCTCTCTAAAACCACTCCAAAACCTCGGAGTCCTAAGTCACCCCAGACCAAGTCTGGTCTTCATCTTTCACAGCTTTCTTTCCATGCACCGCTCGCTCCCCAGTAAACACACCACAGAGGTGTCAGTGCTGTGGCCAGGCCAGCTGCTCCAGTCCTTCCTGCGACAAAGCCGTCAGCCTCTATCGACTATTCTTCCTGCTGAGACTATGACGATATTATTTTAGGTTGCATCAAGGCTCTTAGGCAGTGTGGTTTTGACTACATTACTCCCTACTTCAAAACTCCTCCTACTTCTTAGCTTTGTCTCTGTACCCTATAGTTAACAGTCCATACTGTCCCCATAGGCCAGTCCATAACAACTCTCAGCTATGCCTACACGTGCTGTGTATGTTTCTGTGCCGTCCCCGTGCCTGTCCTGTCTCCTTCATTCCATCTGTCCATTTAAGCACCGCCACCCCTATAAAGTTTCACATCTGCAAGGAAGGCCTTCCCCCGTCCCTCCTTGGCTCCACCACTTCCAATGCTTTCATCCCTTGCTGCACCTTATCGATGGAGAGCTGAGGTTCTACTTTATGATCTTCAATCTGTTTGCACCAAGCGGTGCCCAGCATAAGGGTTCCTCATAAGCTCTCCTGGAGTAATTCAGAGAATATTAGGAGAGGTGGTGACAAAAGACGAAAGGGAAGTGTCCTACCCAAGTTGAGTCAGAAGGAAGAAGGAGCCAGCCCCTGAGCAGTTTCTGATAGGCAGGAGCCATTATTTAGAAACTTCAAAAACTATCCTCTACCTCGTTTGTCTAATTGCACAGATAGTTTAATCTTTCAGAAGCAGGAAGAAGCTCTTCATTGTATAAATGAGAGGCTGGCCATGTGAGCGCCACAGCGCTTTCAAAAGCAGACCAGTTACGGGCAGCCAAGACAATAGTGATTGAGCTGAAAGAAAAATGGGGAACGCTGGGCACGACGCCACAAAGTGTGGGCTGCGCCCAGAAATCCGGGAGAAGACTCTTAACGTGGGGACAAATGGCTTGTCTCATATTCAATCATTCTTTGCAAGCTCTTCATCTGATCCCTGTGATTTACAAAGTAGCATCATGCATGTATTTGCTGGCATATATGGATGTTGAAATGCCTCAGATCTTAGATGAAATTCTTTATTTCAGGTTTTAGAAATGAGGGGTTTCTTGTGATTGTATACCCCCTTTTTTTTTAAGAGTAAAAAGATGAAGCCATTTCTCATGTGCAAATTAAATGTCCGAAGTCAAGCAGGAAAAATTGTTATAGAAACATTGCTGGTTTAAATATTCTGGCAGCAAAAATGCTTGCACACCGTCTTAGATATACGGACCTTCACCCTTGAGCACAGAGCTCTACAGCCATCAAATTCTTTAGAGTGGTGGTGGTTTGGATGAGAATGGCCCCCATAGGCTCATATATCTGAACGGACAGTCACCAAAGAGTAGCATTGTTTAAAGTTTTAGAAGGATTAGGAGGTGTAGCCTTGTTGGAAGAAGTCAGTGGGGGTGGGCTTTGAGGTTTCAAAAGCCCATGCTAGGTGCACCCAGCCCCCCCCCCCCCCCCCCCCCCCCGTCTCCCTCTCTCCCCTTCCTCATCTCCCTTTCTCCCTCCCTCTCTTTCCTCTCCTCTCCTTACCCTTCTCCCCTTTCTTCTCCACTCTTTTCTTCTCTCTCCCCTCCCCTCCCCCCTGCTTGTGGATTAGGAGGTAGTTGTCAACAACAGAACAGTGATTAAGACAACAGCCCATTGCTCATGGTGGTGATTGGCGTAGTCCAGTGTTGAGGCTTTAAATGCTGTGGCATTAGTGACATCATTATACTGTTAGAGTTATGTCCTCAAGCCTGTCCTCGAACCAGAGCAACTGTGTGTCTGTGAGTGTCTCAAGCAGCTGCAGCAGCTCTTCTGCCCTGGACGTGTGCTATTTGTACAGTGGGCATATCTGCAGTAAAATCAGAATGACACTGTCTGCCCACTGTGTAGATATTTGGCAACACGCATGTGGCTCACACCAGAAAGTCCTCTGGAAGGGTACCGAGCCTCTCCTGGACTCAACAAATGGCAAATGGCAAAAGCTGAATTCCCCACATCTCACAGGGGACACAAAAACCAAATGACATCTTATTTGTGGATGTGCTTTATCGGTGATGAAGAGAGACATCCCAGCAGTTTGATTGCTAATTTAATGCTCGTTCAGCAGTACAGCATACAGCTCTCTTCACAACCCTTCATAAAGCTACAACGGGAAACGTTTATGAGATTGGCTCTGAGCTCAAGTGCAGCCCGAACCCATGACACATCACCACCTTCAAATTAAAAGCAAACAAACAAATCCCAGAACAACAAAAAGAAAGAAAAATGTTCATTTTCTCTATGTTGACGCCTAATTCTGCAGTTAGATAGTGAGAATGGGTGTCAGGTTGGGCTGCGATTATGTTAATAAACTGGAGGTCTGATGCAAAGGCTCCCACAGAATAAAGTACATTTTTGCTCCACCTAAGTTGTTTCTTTGGAAACAGGTAAGCACTCGGAGGTTTATGATGAGCTTATATACTGACAGGCCATTGCAGGTTAGAAACATCCTAAACTGGCAATGATTTCAAGGCATCTCGCTTGAGGCATGGGGGCTCAGCACCCCAGCTCAGCACAGCTGACTAGAGCTCCTGAACCTGCCCAGCCTCTCAGGAGACCATGCTGCCCTGGAAAAAGGATCAAAATTCAAGTTCTCGTTCCCACTGCCTCCATACGAGTTGGCTTCAGCGTCAAGTGGGACAATCACGAGTTATGTTTACCTGCATGTGGCAATATGTTTACCTGCATGTGGATGGTGATGCAATATTAAAATGAGCAACATGAATGTATTAGCACATGCATCACACACCAAGTACACGCTAACTGCCGCTGTACCCAAAGACAGGTGCTTACCGTCTGTCCCGGCCACATTTCCTGAGGCCTCTGGCTGCACTTTCTTCTGTAACTCTGTAAGTTGCTTTGGTGATACCTAACTGCAGAGCTGCTGTGGGAAGCACCAGTGTCCACTAGGCGCTCACTAAGTGCACACTAAGTTTTCATGCAAGTGCCGCTTTCTTTTCCGTGTGAGACGCGCCACTGATATTTAGTTCATGATTTGTTTTAACAAATTGACTTCCAGCTTTCAATATTTCTGTTTTACGCTTTGGTGGTGTCTCTGTCTGCTTACTTTCGGCCATATCCAGAGATAAACCTGAGCCCTGGTAGACACATCTGATGCTCCTGGTGCAAACTTTTCTGCACCTCAGAAGCACGTGACTACCCCTCTGTTTCATTGGTTCGCTCATTCTGTATTTCTAATCATTTGATTTGGAGGGGGTGATAAAGCTCAAGGGTTAGCTCTGCACTACCCTGAATTTATACTCTCTGATTATTTTCAAATAATTAGATAAAACCTCTGTACTTCCATTCTTTTGGAATGGTTGGTGCTAGTCTTGTTTTTGAAAACACACACATATATCCATATAATTACATGTCCATATGATACGTATACATATCATGTCCTTATCCACTATATATGTGTGTGTGTGTGTGTGTGTGTGTGTGTGTATAATACTGATGTAACCAGGTTACAAAAGTTTAAGGAGTAACAGACCTGTATTTGTGGGACTCTTTCTACTGCAATGATGTAATTCTAATCAGAGTCAAATCCTCCCAACATGGTTTAGGAATTCAAAATATAAATATTGAAAGTTGAAACGTCCCTGTGTTAAATGCATCTTGTCTCTTTAATATGCTCCTATTCTGGTCACCAAAATAACACCCAACATGAAAGGGCCAAAGGCATCGGTGGATACCAGTAAGTTCACATGGTTTGCAAGTCATCGGCATTGGGGTTGCTGGGAGGCTCTGTTCTGGCTTCTATGTCATCTGGATGTGGTGGAGGGCGCGGGGCCACTGTTTTCTGTGACACCATGAGGTGCAGTGGTCCTTGTGAAGGTCTAATGCCATGTGAGAATCAGGACGTTTCAGAGTTCACCAGGCCGTCTGGGGAGCCACAGATGATTCCATGAAGAACAGCTGGGGAAGCTGGCCTTGTAGGGAAGCAGTGGACGGCCCTGGCGAACCAGAGTTCAAAGAGGGCCGAGCCAGAGGCTTCTCACTGTGCATGTCCCACAGCGGCCTAGAGCCACGCTACGCCTCCATTCTTCCAGCTTCTTTCTGTGCTCTGCCTTTTCTGTGATGCTTAAATCTTGGGATATTAAGCCTGAAAATACATTTTTAACATTTACTTACTTATGTTGTGTGTATTGTGGGGGTGGGGCGTCCATGTTCCTTGGTACTTTTGTGGCTCAGAGGACAACTTGCAGGAGTTCATTCTTTCCTTCCACAATGTGGGTCCTGAGTCTCAGGTTCAAATCCTCAGTCTTGGTGACAAGCCCCTGTACCTGCTGAGCCTTCTTGTGGGGCCCAGATGCTATTTTTAAATGGTCAGACGAGTGGGCTGCTTTCCTTTCAGAAAAATGTGTGAGCCTTGGGGAATATTATCATGCCAGCACGTCTTCCACATTGTATTTATAAAGGATGAATAATTTGTGCTATTTTTAGCTCCTCGCTTCCTTTAAAAAGGGGGGGGGGGTTCAGAGATTGGAACAGATTAGGTAATGGTACAGTGAGTGACATCACCAAGTGTGCAAGGTGACACATTTACCACAGCTCCGCTCTAAGTGAAAAGTGTCCTGATGTCTTGTTTAATCTCTTCTACTTCAGTGTGTGAGCGTTCCCCGCTGCAGGCTCCCCTGAGCAGTGTTTAAGCACAGCTTTGGTCTCCGTGGCACACAGTTAGAGGATCACGAGGTGTGTCAGGAAAGATAAGCCCAAACACGGCTTTCCAGATTGCAGGCTCAACATTGCCCAGTTTCCCCGGATGATAGCTGGTGCTTCTTTATGGTGGAGTCATGAGCTGCTTAAGCTTTCAGGTAGTCCTCAAGCGCTGCCTTGGATGGGAGAATGGTTTCCCAGCCCTGCCGGGGCTTGAGCTGGACTGTCTTGTACAGTCCTGTGCTGTTGACAGTTTGGACGTAAGGGGAGGACAGCATCACTTCTCACATACGCGTCTTTGCTATGTGAATTCTACTCAATTCTTTGAGCAGCAGCGATATACAACCATCATTAGGGACTGAGTTCTCGGGTAGTTGTCACATAGACCTAGCTGATGGCTGCTTATGTTATTACTTCATTGCTTGCTGTGTTATCTGAGGATCTCCTGTAAATACCTCTCCTTTGAGCACTTCCTGGGTTTGAAGGAATTCAGAGAGACGTGGGATAATATTTTTCTTTCAAAGTACAGCAGAAGGAATTATCTGGCATAAATTAAAAGGGACAAATAAAGGGCCAAAGGCTAGCACATCCCTGAAACTGTGTGAGCTGGCCAAGAGGAGTGGTTGTTACATCCAACAGTTCCCCTAGTGGAAGATGAAAGGTCCCTTGGTCCTGCTGGGATCCTGCTGTGATCCCCTTACATAATACTTTCAGGGACAGTTGGGCTTAAAGACCAGGTCTCTGTGTACACTGCTTACCTTGATGCCTGGAATACAGCTGATCTGGGGAAAGTCTCTGACCTATAAAATTATTACTTTCACAGAAAGTATAATTTTATCAAGACTAAGAAGCAGATTTGACAGTGTAAGGAAAGATATGAAATGGAGGACATACCCGCATCCGCCATTAGACCGCTCAGGGGCGGGGTGAGGTCAGTGAGTGTAGCAGGCAGGAGGACATCTCCCCTTCCACCATTAGACCGCTAGGCTACATCTTGGGGGCGGGGTAAGGTCAGCAAGTGTAGCAAGCATTCAGTAGACCGTAGACCACATCACATGCTCTTGGGAAGCTAATGAGTCAATTAAACATTTCCTTCCCTAAATATTAACCAAGTTCCAACCCCCACCTCCAAAATTTTTCTTAATAACCACAAGCCAGATATTGTGAGGCTGGTTGCTTTTTTTGTTTTACATAGAACACACCTTGGTTTTGCATGCTCCTTTAGAGTTGAAATTGAAGCCCATAGACAGCTTTGGATTATTCAAGATGATTTAGTGGCTGAGCTGACCAGCTCTGTTTTAAACATTCCTGCTTTTATTGTCCCCCTGGGCCCACCCTTATCAAGCAATCACTTTGATTGAAACCTTAACACTAAACAAAGAATCTTTGTATTTGAGTATTCTGTCAGTGACAGACACGTGCCTCTTCTTAGTTATTTATACAAGAAACACATATATTGTCTTGCTGATTGGATGGTCTTATTGTAGAGGTGAGCTGAGTTTGTGCCCATGAGGTTGCTTTTTGGCGATTCATGATACAGTGCCTAACTGTGCTGACTTGTCTCTGTTTTCAAAGATACACATTGGATTCAGGAATTTGGTTGTTTTGGCACTGACCTAGTAAAGTATCCATTTGCAAGTGATATAAGCAAGCAGCATCAGAGACTGGGGAAGACAAGGTCACTGACTTTGAAATGTTTAGAAGGCTTTTATTTTCCCACGCACCACATTCGTGTTGGGGAGAAAGTGGCTGTGTACCCTTTGACCCAGGCTGGAAATGTTGCTGACATAGTCATTCTCATCTCTAGCTCATTGTCTCTGTTAAACCTTGACATTACCCCTAAAATAACATCCCTTTCTTGAGTATTCCTCAAAGCAGAAGAAAAACCATGACCCAACAGTACTTCATCATAATGGAGGTTGCACATTTTGCTTCCAAGAACATGAAAATGTCGCCTGGTTTTGGCCTCTGGCTTCTTTAGCCTTTTGGGTGAAAAGCATAGGGTGATAAGAGGCAGGGAGCTAATTTCTGAACACAGGAATCCCCATGTACAGAGAGAGATGACTTGTTTTCCCAAAAGTATTGTTGTGGTCCACAATTTTGAATTCTTTGCCTAAAGAAGAAATGTTATATTAATATTAATATATATATATATATATATATATATATATATATATATATATATATTTATGGTTAGGTCTTGAGCTAGCAGAAACTATTAGGATCAGTTGTGAGACCTTGGGGTAGGAAGTTAAATGTGTGTCCGCGTGGCCAGCCTAAGGTAGGACCCTGTTGAGAACAGCTTCACAGTACCCCCTCCTTAATGCTTCCTCTGCTGCCTAGTAACAGTCCACCAAGGCTCAGACACACTGCACCATGCTCAGACCAGTGTACACAAAATTGATAACCTCTCCTTTTATTAAATAAAACCACCATTGTCTTAGTTATACTGGCCTAAACAATACATAGAAGACAATCTGAATTACAGAAAGGATTGATGAGTACAGAATTCTTCTACTCTGTATAAAATGTGAAATACCTTGAGACTGAAAGCAAGTGCAGGTTGCTTTAATTTGATATTCATTAACCATATTTCATTATCAAGGTAGTGACACAAATATGAGACTATATGGTGAATGAAAATGCTGTTCATCATGTTATGGGGAGACCTAGTAGGTAAAGACAAATTACCACAGTGTAAACCACAGTAAACCGCCAGAGGGGCTTTTATGAAAATACCAAATTATACCTATAACTTGAAGAAAGTAATTAAATTGTTATAATAACATCAAAAACCAATTAGGCATATTTTCTAACAAAGGAATTCTGCCCTGTCAGCTTCCAATGCTATAGCAAAACACCCGAGGTAATAAACTTACACAGAGAAAAGGACTTCATTTGAGTCCAAAATTTTGAAAAGTTCTGACCATGATTGAATAGACCCATTGCTTTTCGACCTATGGCAAGGTGGGACATTGTGGCCAGAGTGTGTGGCAGTAGAAAGTACTGGGTACTCAGTCTAGAAGCGAGAAAGTGTGAGTGCAGTGTGGGGGTCTGACCCCCTTTGAGGGGCCTGAGCCAAATGCCTCTTCTAGGCCTGCCTTACACAGACTTCATTACTTCTCAAGTGCCCCACCCTAAGAACCAAGCCTGGATCACAGAGGCCTCTGTGGGGAATGGAACCTGGCTCTGACCACTTCTCGGTCTCTCTGCTTAGACTGTATCCCATCCTTTCTGTTACTTGAGTTTCCAGCAGGCATCTCTGGACAACGTCAGTCAGTGAAATACTTTGTCACGATTAGTTGTCCCCGGCTAAGTAAGTATTCCATCTTCACACACTGCTGACCCTGCCACGGCCAGCCATTTCTCTCTGCTAACACACAACCCTCAATTTGTTATGAAAATCATAATCACAGTTTCAGGTGTGATTTATTCCCACAGACAGAATATTAAAAGAGCTATTTTTATTCTTCCGACACTGCAGTTCCAAGTCAGGCATTTGGCCGTCACTGTGCCACCAGTGTGTGCCCCGATGCTTATTGGAGCTGAAGCTGAATGGATTTCTTCAACATGAGGACCTTGAGAATAGATGAATCTCACAGGGGAGACGAGGGAAAGAACCAGGAGGTAGACACAGAGGGATGTGAACCTGGAGAAAGCCCATCTTGTGCAGAAGTGCTGGCTTTCCTTCAGCTCTGTGCAAGATTCCCCAAGCAGGAGCCTTGACCTTGGTTCTGGCTGTTCAGGAGCACAGGAAGTACTCAGAGAGAGAAGGAGGGCTCCTCCAGACACATTGCTCACAGGTGTGCTAGAGGTGGTGTTAAAAGAGCAGTGTCAGTTCTCCTGTCCATCCAGCCTTGCTCTTTTCCAAGCCCTTGATGTAAGTGACTGTTTGACTGTTACAGTAAGCCAACAACTGGTAACTCGTGTGTGTGTGTGTGTGTGTGTGTGTGTGTGTGTGTATGTGTGTGTGTATGTGTGTGTATGTGTGTGTATGTGTGTATGTGTGTATGTGTGTATGTGTGTGTATGTGTGTATGTGTGTGTGTATGTGTGTGTGCATGTGTGTGTATGTGTGTATGTATGTGTGTGTATGTGTGTGTATGTATGTGTGTGTATGTGTGTGTATGTATGTGTGTATGTGTGTGTATGTGTGTGTATGTATGTGTGTGTATGTGTGTATGTGTGTATGTGTGTGTGCATGTGTGTGTGTATCTGTGTATGTATGTGTGTATGTGTGTGTATGTATGTCTGTGCATGTGTGTGTATGTATGTGTGTATGTGTGTATGTGTGTGTATGTATGTGTGTGTGTGTGTGTGTGTTTTATGAAGAAGAAGTACAAAGGTTACAAAGAACATTTTTATGCCTGCTGCATGTGTTAACTACACTAGAGACTACTTAGAGAGAGCATGAATAACATTCCTTTCCATTGAATTGCAAACTGCCGATAATAAATTCATTCCATCTTCACACAAATAGTTTTCAAGGGTATGTTTTCCATAATAAAAATAAATCTGAGTAAAGAGTGGTATTTTAAAGGCTGGAGAGACCACTCTGTTGTTAAGAGCACTGGCTGTTCTTCCAGAGGACACAGGTTTGACTCTCAGAACCTACACTGTGGCTCACAACCATCTGTAACTTCAGTCTTGGGGGAGTAAACCCCTTCTTCTGGTCTCTGGACTGCAAGAATACCTGTGATGCACAGATATGCGTGCATCCAGAACACGGGTGCACATAAATACAACCTTTAAAAATATTAAAAGAGAGGCATTGTAAATCTTGACTGTAGGGAGTTTTACATCTATTTCTGTATTAAAAATGAAGCTAAGGGGCTGGAAAAATGGCCAGCTCTTTAAGAGGACTGACTGCTCTTCCAGAGGTCCTGAGTTCAATTGCCAGCATCTACATGGTGGCCCACAACTATCTGTAATGGGGTCTGATGCCCTCTTCGGGTATGTCTGAGGACAATATGCTTACATACATGAAATAAATAATTCTTTCTTAAAAATGAAGTTAGAACAGCACAGACCTTATATAAACTGCCACAATCCAAATGAGAGAACAAAAGGGAAATAATGTCTAAGTTTGAGTAGAAAAATCATTCTGACCTCATGGCTTCCCTTCTGCATTTTAGGGGTACCCAAGACACTTGGCCCTATCTTAAGCACCACTACCTTAGACCCATAGACTTTGATTAATAAGTGATCAGCAAGTATCAAATGGCCAGTCATCAAAACATCAATTGGATAACAGTGCACAGACTGAACAGGTAGAATTAGGGATAGATATGTATTTGTGTGCAATAACAGTAAAATTTTAAATAGGATAAAGATGTCACAGATTTAAAGGGGAGTGGGGGAAGGGCTTATGGGATGGTTTAAAGAGAGGAAAGACAATTAAGAAATGTTGTGACTAAATTACAAGAGGAGGAGGAGGAGGAGGAGGAGGAAGAAGAAGAAGAAGAAGAAGAAGAAGAAGAAGAAGAAGAAGAAGAAGAAGAAGAAGAAGAAGAAGAAGAAGAAGAAAGAAAGAAAGAAAGAAAGAAAGAAAGAAAGAAAGAAAGAAAGAAAGAAAGAAAGAAGAAAGAAGAAGAGGTATGGGTCCCAAAATAAAACAAGGCCAAAGTGTTAAGCACTCACAGCCTTTAGGGGTAGCCCACACTCAGACCCCAGGGTCCTGCTGAGGTTTTATTCCTAATTCTAAAGGACTTGTGTCCACTCAGAGTGGTCAGTGCTTCGCTTCACACTCTCTCTTGCCTACTTAAAAGCGGCACACTTGATAAAGCAGGATGTGATTTTGAGTGTCACCTACAAGCTCAAGCGCGGGTTTCGATTTCAAGAAGTGCTGGTCCCGGAGGAATCGGAAATTATGTCGAGTGGCTTCTTTACAAATTTTAAAATTAAGTTTTCTCTTATTTAACTCTGATAAAAAGACAATGCATTACTTTTTTGTTTCCCACAGGTACTATGATAAACTACCAGAAACTAGATAACATTTTAAAACATATTTAGCCCACAGCGCACCTGCAAAGACCTATATCTGGGGCGCGGGGTGGAGGCCAGACATCAACCTCGGGTGCTGTTGCACACACAGGAGCAATCTACCCTGTTTTTTGAGACAAGGTCTCTCATCACGACAGATCAAGACCTAGACAGCCTCTGGGTGTTGGGGATTGAACTCCGGTTCTCGCGCTTGCAGCAAGTTCTGTTCTCACTCTCTACGCTGCCTCTCCGAGAACTGAAATCTTAACAAGACCTTACGCATCTCCAACCCAGAATCCTTAGCGCCTTGTCCTGCAGTAGCACAGGCTAGAAGAAGACGGGACCATGCTGTGTGATATGTTTTCTGCTCACCCTTCTCTTCCAAAGCTACTAGGATTCAGGCATGGGAGTGCCCACGAGTCCTAAACCCTACCCTAGTCCCACAAAACTTGTAAACACTGGAGCCTCAGTAGATTTTCTGCCTTAAACCCTCACCATAGGCCTGTAGCTTCAACGCCGAGGCCACTGGAATACACTCAAGCCAAGCGGAAACCGTAGCAGCGTCTGTTCCACATGGACTTCCCACATGGACTTCCCTCCTCGGTGGGGACGGAACTGTGGAGGGGCTGAGGACAAGTCCAAAGGCCAGGGTGCAGTTCTGACACCTGTGTTCCTTGGAGGTCTTCTTTGGCCTCATTTCCATGAAAAACTCAGAATCTATTTCTCTCCTTTTCCACTCACGGAAGGGAGAAGTGGGCAGCGGCTTGCTCAAGGTCATCTGGTCTGTAACAGGACCCCTGAGCCCACACTCGTCACCCCGAGTCCTTTCCCTGGGGAAGTTAGCTTCTCTAGATCAGTCTGCTAGAGAGAGAGAGGCCCTGGTTCCAACCGAGTTTGAGTTTATCTCTTTGTAGCAATTATCAGCTCAGATGCTTTCTGTTGGGTTTTCCTTCCTGGCTCGGGTCTTTGTTTTTTGCCTGGTGTTGTTGTTGTTGTTGTGTTTTGTTTTATCTCAAGACTTATCTGATTTTATTCTGTAGTCCAGCCTGGCCTTGAACTCAATATCCTCCTGCCTCAGCCTCCCAGAGTGCACTACCACGCCAAGACTCCTCTTCCAAATAAAAATACTCAATGTAAGAGAGAGGGTCAACTGTACCTTTTGTGTGACTTCTTGGGCCTGTCCAGTAAAGTCTGAGTTCTATGAGGAGAGAAAAATAATTCAGTGTTCAATTATGAATAAAGGACAGAGGATTACAAACCAAAATGTTCCCCACAAGTCAAAGTTCTGACTGAATTTTAAAAGCACACAAACTGTGTGCAGAAGCTTTTGTGCTCCATGCCAATTTGCAAAGCATTAAAGGTTTAGGGAGGGCTACGATGACCCTGAGGCCACAATGCCCCTGAGGCCACAGCCAAAGCCCAGTGGCTCCCTGTCTCTGAGTCCTGCGCTGAAGGCTCACAGCAGACCCAACTGTGCTCTTCGTAGACTTTTCTGTCACATGATTTCTTCCAGCACACACCACATAGCTCCCCTCCCTACCATCTGCCGGGAGAAAAGCTGAGGGTTTTTTTTTTTTAATTAAAACTAAGCTGCTATGGGTCCTATTACAAATAACATCTCTTTACACTTTACGGTGAAGGTGGGGCCTCTGTGTGGTAGCCACAGCTTCACTGACAGCCACGTGTAAGGGTGCAGTTAGAAGCTATGTGCATTCGTGGGGCTTAGCCGGCCAGCATCCTAGACTCTTCATCTTGCAAAACTAAAACACTCTTTCTCAAACACCTCTCCCTCCCACCATTCTTATCACGCTAAGTGTGACTTCCAAGGAAGGCACCGTCATGTTCACCTTTTGAGTCTGCTTTATTTCACATCCTGGAGTGTAGTTACGGTTTCGGAATCCCCCTCCTTTCCAGAGTGAGTAGCGTACAGTGTTCTGCCAGCACATGGACAGACACTGCGCCGATTCCCACGTTGGACTGCTGTGGATGACGCTGCTCTTCAAGACCCTGTGCTGTGGGAGACCTCACTAAGGCTGAGGGGAACGATTTTACTACTGTCACCTGCCCAGCTTTTCTTTGTCTGTGGAAAGTGCTCACACCACATTGACATTAAGCCCTGGCCTGATGACAGGACCAGGCGGGGACACTGTGCTGAGGACAGCCCTTCGTTCCCAGCTTCCCTTCTCAGCCTGGGCTCCCTTTGGCATAGGCAGAAGAAACTTCCGGTGTCAGCTAAGCCCAGGGCTTTTGAAGACAGGGAATTTTGAATCTGGAATTCCATCTAGAGCTGTGTCCCCAGAAACTGATAACTTCGAATGGCCCTAACTTCAGGGGTGGCATGAGATCTCTGCTCACAGGACCCACAGAGGGGCGAGGAGCCTGAGTCTGAATCCCTGGGTTGTTTACATTCGCCTAATTGTCCTCAAAAGAAACGGGCTCTTAGTAGTGGAGCCTTCAAGAAACGGCAGCTCGAGGTGCTGCCATAAACAGCAAAAACCAACCAACCAAACAGCAAAACAGACAAATCTTTCTGTCTTTAAGTTAGCAGCAGTGGTTAAGGAGCAAGTCTATATAGTCCTGTAAGACAGAAGTCCAGGAGGTTCAAAGCTCCTAAAATTAGCAGAATCCCTGACCCTGTGGCAGAAAACCTGTCTGTCACGAAGATGTGCGCTAGGGAGTTTCTTCCACGGGATGACGTCTATGTGATGTCATGGGCCTGGAAATCTCCGTTCTGATAAAGCAGTGATTGTGGTTTTTCTGATTAAAACCAGTTAAAGTCTATGCTTCTAGAGTTAATGTCATGTTTACGGGAGGGGGGGTGTCTGGATTCCTATAAGATACATGTTAGTAAGTGTTCTTATCATGATCAAGAGATAATAATAATATTTTATTTCCTTACTCTTGTGTTTGAAGGATTTAAATCTACTCCATGGCCTAGCCTGTGGCATGTATAAACTTACATATAATTTATATTCTTTTTAAAAAATATTTATTTGTTATATGTAGACACACCAGAAGAGGGCATCAGATCCCATTGTAGGTGGTTGTGAGCCACAATGTGGTTGCTGGGAATTGAACTCAGGACCTCTGGAAGAGCAGTTGGTGCTCTTAGCCACTGAGCCATTTCTTCAGCCCCCTATAATTTATATTCTTTGAGAGGTGTGATTACAGTGTCTTCAGATAGGTCTCACTGCATTTCTGGTTAGGCTGTGGATGAGGTCTAAGTCAGCTAAGTAGGCAGCCCTTCCCCTCCTCTAGCCCAGCCTTGCATTAATCATTTTAAGTCTCTTTCTGTTCACTCAATTCTTCCCTATTTCCTTTTTGGAAACATCTATTGCACATTCAAGCAAACCTTTCACTCTGCTATCTGCACTTATTAAATTAAAAACTTAATAAATGACCCCTCTGTGTAGCCCCTAAATTATCTACCTTGTTTTTATAGACACTTTCTTCTCAACTCGAGATGTCGGTTGTGGAGGGGTCCTAGAGAGGGGTGGAAGTTTTTCTGCTCCCTAAGGGGGTGTAAGAACAGTCCTTGAGCTATTTCTAACCCTGTTCTCTCTATTTTTTTCATCTTCCTGTCTCACCGCCTCCGGGAACATGGAACATGGATGGCCCATCCGGACAAACGCTGCCTTGGTTGCTGGGATGCGGGTAAATGGTGAGTCCTGGAGTTAATATTTAAGCACTTGATTTCTCTCTCGGTGGAAAAATAATGTCTCAAGTGATTCTTTGACAATAAGTTATCTTTAGCATTTGCTGGCTGTGCGTGTGGAGCCCACGTGACTGGGGTCAGAGGTCAGCCTCCTGAAGTGGAGAAAGTGCAGAGGAAAGTCCCAAGCTCTAAGACACAGAAACCAGCCAGTCACGCTGAGCAAAGACGAGGTTGAGATGTTTTTGGTGGTTTCTTTTCTGCCTTCTTTCTCTTGAGCTTATGTTGTGTTTTGTTGTGTTTTGAGAGGCTTCCTCTCTTCCAAGGTGTTGTTCAGCTGTTTTCTAAGACTTTTGGTGAGACATGTCTCTAAGTCACAAGCCTCACATCTTTAAAATATATTTGTGGTAGATGTAAGTTCAACCACTTCTGTCTGATGGTTCCGGGATGGACTGTGCCATCCCGGGAACGACAGCTTTTGGTGTGTTTATAATAAACATGATATTCACCTGAGTTTGTCAGTTTGTCTCAACTGCCCGAACTGGAGATGAAATATAAACTCCAAAGTAGGAAAACCATTGAATATGGATGTAACTCCGTCCTTCTGAACCTGGGGAGGAGTGAGGCCCAACCCCACTGCTGTCCTACATATGTGGCAAAGACAGAGAAATGGGGGAAATATGTATATTTAATTTATGTAAATGTATGTCTATAGGCATAAATGTATATTTTAAACACATTTTCCTAGTGTTACAGAGGAACCCTTTGGTTGGAATGGTATTGGAGGAAAGACTATGCTGGTGTCTTTTCCACTTTAATTAAAAGATGTAGAATAGCTAATTGCAAGACTAATCTAACTAAGACTGGTGCCATCGGATGCTCATTGTCTTAATTCCCAGATCCTCACTCCTGAGTCTCCCTCCCAATGTACTTCCAACTGCCTGGTCACAGCCTGAGCCAAGCGAGGTGCAGGGTGACACTTGCTGGGAGCAAAGGCATTTAGAGCAGCAATCTGCTACGTTTGAAATCTCTAAAATTGTCTGAAGGTTAGCGCGGGTTTTGGCATTTGTGAGACTTTCTATTCTGGAATCCATAATGTGGGAATCTTTATCTTAGATGATGATTTAGTTTCCCATGAATATCCTTAGGAGTGTCTGTTGTTGGGTTTAATCTGTTGAGCTTCTAGGAGCTGATTTGACTCAATTACCACCCAATCAGCTATTTGCCTCTTATGTTATGTGATGATTATTAAGTTCGACATCCAGAAATCTTTTGAGGTTCACCCTGCATGCCTCCCCATCTCCCTTTTCCTCATGGGCAGTGGTAATCAGCTGACAGACATCACCTTCCAGCGACAGTCGGTAGCCAGATCCTACTTCCTTTGAGCTGATCAAGAGCAGTCTCTGAATTCTCCATCTGTCTGGGGCCGAGTGCTTTCTGGGGCTGTGTGATGCTCAGGAAATCCTCAGAGATCCCGGATTCTAACATTGCGGAGGATTGGCCCTGCTGGTCTTCCTGTACTTTCTCCTGGGCTTTGTTACAATGCACATGACTCCTCCTTGCCCCCTCTTCCTGTCCTTCTACTAGGAAATCTTTTGATTTTGAGGTTTTCTGGGTTTCTTATTTATTCCTCCACCAGGCACAGAGAACAGGTTGCACTGTTCAGCGGTGAAGGGGTGATGGATTTGTCGCAGGGCCACGAGTCCAGTCACCTCCACTTTCCTGCCTGCTCCCAACACAGGTTCTAGACTCGATTTCAGTCTCATGATCATCCAGCCTGGTTATAGGAACTGGTATCATTTTACCTTCAGGAGAACAGATAGAGGAACAGAGATCAGCTTGCTGAAGAGCATGAAGAAACACACCGAGGAACCCGTTTATAATCAGAACAGTTGGTCTCAGTGTGAGGGGCACAGCTTACACACTTTCTGTTAACCAGCCTCAGAGTCGTCTTGACCCTCAGCACCAACAGGAGAGACTCCCGGTACATCCTACTGGACATTAGGTCATGCGCATTTCATTCTGACTTGTGTTAAGCATTTGGCTAAAAATCTTTGATGGACAAAAGTGGCCATGTCTCTGCGGCAGACCATGGATCACAGGCGAGGTTTTAAAGCGTGTTAGAAGGCAATGTTGCCTAGGGTGTCTCTAGATAAACAGACATCTCTGCATCTATCTGACTGTAGATTCATATTTTGGCACAACTACACACAGGCTAGGAGCAAAAAGCAACCAGAATCTAATCTTTCTCTGGGACCCAGTAAAATCTTTCACCTACAAATCCCATTTGGATTTTTGACTCTCTGTCATCAAGTGTTAAGACTTCTAATCTAATCACGGGCCCTCCTCTAATGGCTAATTTTCTGCTTTATTAGGCAGGATAATAAGGCCCTTCTTGAAATCAGTGAGACATGATAAGTGGAATGTTATCTTGGTCGATTGCCCCTCATGTTCCTTTAAGAACCTCCCTCAGTGAGAACAAGAATGAGACGAGCCCAGCCAGGGTGGGTGGCGGGGGAAGTGGTGTCCAGAGCACCCACTCTTGGTCACCAACTCTGGGTTTGTGGTCTCAGTCGCCAACCCTATTGTCTTCCTCTTACCATCAGTACATTTTTCATTTGACTCCTCCAGAGTCATGGCCAGGCCATAATACTCCCACTTCAAACAGCCAGCAGTCACATGCTGCATTCGGTAATGTTTCTCTAGTAGAGTACTGCGGGAACCCAGAAAGGTAGAACCTGGGGTGGGGAGTGTCACTAACAAACTGAATGCTAATTTTTTTAAAAAGGTGTGTGTGAACATATGTGTACTTTTAGTGAATGTGAGTGTATGGTGTTTGTGTATGCATGTGTATATGTGTGCATATGTGTATGCATACATGTATGCGCATATGTGTATATTTGTGTATATGTGCATGTGTGAGTGCATATATGTGTATGTGTGAGAATATGTTTTTGTGCATGCGTGTATATGTGTGTTATGTGCACAATAGCGCATGCCTGTGTATGTAGGAGCAAGGCTCAACCTCATGCATTATGCTTCAGATGTCTTCTATGTTGTCTTTTGAGAAAGGGTCCCTAGGTGGTCAAGTGCTCACCACGTACGTTAGGCTTGCTCATGATCCCAATTCCCAGAAGCCCTCTTGTCTCTGGCTTCATGGCAGTGTATTACAAGTGAGCACTGCCCAGGCTGCCTTTTTACATGGCTTCTGGGGATTCAACCAAGGTCCTCATGCTTGGGTGGCAAGTACTTTATCACCTATCTGGTTCTATCATCATCATTATCATCATCATCATCATAATCATCAACAACATCATCATCATCAATTTAATATATCTATTTTAAGTATATGAGTGTTTTGTCTGAATGTATGTCTACCATCACATGCATGCCTAGTGGCCTCAGAAACCAGAAGAGGACATCTTAGCCCCTACACTAGAGTAAAGAAATGGTTATAAGCCATCATGTGAGCGCTGGGAGTTGAACCTTTGCTATTCCTTTGGAATAGCAGCCAGTGTATTAGTGCACTTAACCTCTGAGCTGTCTCTCTAGCTCCCTGAGCTGTCTCTCTAGCTCCCTGAGCTGTCTCTCTAGCTCCCTGTCTGCCTTTTGACATAGGTTTGAGGCTTTAGCTATGGTCCTCATGCTTCAGTGGAGATCAGCTCACCATCTGAGCTTTTGAGTTAGAATGGTAGTTACCACCAAGCAACACTGCCAATGCTGACTTGTATCCTTAGCTTAGAATGTTGTGGGCGAGGAATGAAGGGACAAGGAGAGAGAGAGAGAGAGAGAGAGAGAGAGAGAGAGAGAGAGAGAGAGAGAGAGAGAGAGAGAGAGAGAGAGAGAGAGATGATATCAGGTATCAGGGCCAGCAAAGTACCAGAGATTGTCTCCTGTCATCAGAATTGGTATCTGCCCTATTGCCCAAGTTCATAGTACAGCCAATAATTCAGGTCATGAAGAGTTTCTTCAATACTTTATATGACATGATTTTGTGTTGATTATCTGTGCAATTTTATTCATAGATAATCTGTAGGTAGAGAGACTGACTCTGAGGTAAGCTCCAAGGTTTATATCATGCAAGTGTCACCTCAACACTCTCCCCCAGGTGTCAGCCATTGTTGTCATCAAGTAAGTGGCAGAGAAAAATCTCGAAAAATGGGCAAATGAGAAAGTAAACACTGCGGTGAAAAGATTGTCATCTCTGCTTTTTTTAATTTTAGTCAGAATAACATGTTATTACTGGGACACGTTTTGCCTTTTTGTGTCAATTGTTCAGTGGAGGTCTGGAATAAAAGTGTAGGATTCTTTTTTCGGCATAAAACAAGACTTTCTGAGAAAAACAATCTGCAGTGAGAATTTCCATGTTGAGTGGAAGATGTCACCACATCCATGTTTTTATATGAAGATGTCAAATGGTTAGTGCTGCTTTCTTTTCCTGAATAATTTTGGTAGTTGTGAGAAGGTGAAAAGCTTAGAAATATGTTCTCTTTGGAAAAGACATGGGTTCTGTATGTCAGAGTGAAAAAATTTCAGATTTTAGAAAAGACAGATACACACACATACCCACAGACACACAGACACACACACACACACACACACACACACTTTCTCCAATCTCATTTGCCCACCCGGTTCATCTCTACTGGGTTGCTGTTAATCTCTGCGTGGCCAGCCTTACCTACCTACTCATCTGTCTGGCCTTCGCCATCCTATATTACCTCACATGTCTGCAGTTTTCTGCACTCGCTGTTTCCTGTCTCTCTTTACCTAATACCTGCTGCTGTTGGTTATAGCTAGTTCCTGCCAGAAAGCTAATAACCTTCCCTTTCCCACCTCTAGATTAAGGCTCCTTCTGATTCTTTTTTTTCCCCTTTTCTTTTCTTTTTAGATGTTTCTTTCTAATGAATTGACTGTTAGATTTACAGATTTCTGAAATGGCAACAGACCAGAGAAAGACGTTTCTTTAGGCTCCCACTTGAGACCCACAGCTTCAGGAAACTGCTGGCCTTGATTCAGAGGACTTCTCTGAGAACTACATGCATGTTTGACCATATTCTTCCTCCTGTCCCCTGCTCTTCCCAGACACTTACAGCACCAGGTCTGTGTCTTTCTTGCCCAGCTTTGTTCATAATGTGAAGGGAGGGATTTACCTTCCTCACCCCATGTTGGTTTCTACAGTTCAGAGCCGAGCCACAATCTTGAGTGACTTTTGTGTGCCCGACACCTGCTATCTAGGAGACTGTCACAGCTGTCTCATGAGTGTCCTCAAGGGGACATGGAGGACATTGAGCCTATTAGCCAGTGTGGCTGGAAACATCACAGAGTACAGCAGAGGGAGAGCCGAGCTTCAGTTTGCTCCAGTCTTAGTCTGGTGGGGAACTGGGTTGAACTCCAGCCATTTCTAACTGAGGAAACCCTGGGAATTTCTATGTCCACGTTGACTAGTGGTTTCCAAGGTTGGTGCCCGTGGAGGGGTGTGAACTAGAACTGTCTATCTTTGGCAGGGCAGCTTCCAAGGGGCCTACTTGCTAGTAGCACTTCCAGCAACTGAAGAATCCTTTTCTAGGAGACTTGGGAACTATATCCTGGTGCACATGACTTTTTGTGACATTAAAGGTGGGAAATGCCTATGGATTTGGGGCATGGGGAGTAAGAAATGAAACAATTAGGCGATTTCAGTTTTAACAGAAGAGGTTTTCAGTAAAACGGAGTTTTCTCTGAGTGAGAAGATATGATTCTCAGAGAGCCCTTGAGGTTTAATTAGGACCTGGGACAATAGCTCAGTGGTAGAGTGCTTGCTTTGTGTGTGTGAGCCTTTGCGTTCTGTCCTTAGCAACACAACACTCACACATCTATATCTACATATATGCACACAGTAATGCACACATAAACATACACAGAAAAAAAGATTTAATTAAGCATTCTAGTGCTAAGAGCAGTAACTAATAGTTTTTAACTTTCTAAATATTAAAACTCTGGGCTAAAGATACAACTCACTGATAGAAAGAACACTTGCCTAATATGAAAGGCAATGCATTCAATCCCAACATGCGCATACACACACACATACACACACACACACACACATACACACATACACCACTACCCGACAAAACAAACAAATAAACAAATGGGGTTTTGCCCCTTCTATAAACATCTGTTGATTATTTCAAGTTTAGAAATTCATTAAAAATTAAGTCAATTACCAGGGAGTTAAGGAGATTTTAAACAACAGGTCAAGCAGGCCAGTATTGAACACGTGACCATAGTATAAGGAAAATTGAAGAATAATGTTAATATTATTATACACAGAGAATAGATGTACTAGTCATGCTGGAAGGGTAAAGATGAGAATGGGGGCCACGCAGAGTGGTCTGCACGCATGTACACACTCACATGGATATGTATGTGTGTATGTGTGCCCGTGTTGTGTTAGTATGTATGTGCGGCCAGACACCTTGAGATTGAAATGTTATCTGAGCTAAGCCTCCGGAGTCTTCATTTAGGCTTCTCCAGGAAATGTTAGCTTTCACTGTTTCCTTCCTAAAACACCGTCCTTCGGCTTTTATAGTGTCTGTCCTGGTGCACATCTGCATGATAAAGGAGAGGTGCGGGACAGGGGGATAAGGATGGTGTCAGCGCCATCACTTTTCTTCAGGTTTGAGTCCTATAGATGGACGAGGTTCTTATATCCACAGACACCTTCCCTGCCCATCTTCAGTCTCTGCACACAGGTCTAGTCTTACACAGGACCCCAGACTCACCCTGTGTCCCTGGGCCTGTGACTCGAAGCTGCAACATTCTGGAAGAAGCTGCCTTTGTTCTCCTACCTGAGGACCCTCTCCTGTTCTCAGTGGTTATATTGTTCCTTTATTTTCTCTGCCTGCATCTTTAATTATTGCTTAGATAACAATGGTGCTGATGAATGGGATATTATGTGTCTCTTTCAAAGGTTTCCTTGAAAGGAACCAAAGGCCAGCATCCTGGAGTACAAAGGCAAAGTCCTAAATGGTGTTTATGAGGCAGCCAACATGATAAGGACTCATTAAACATTACTTTGCTTAGAAAGAAATTGTACTCAGGCCCAATAATGAACATCAGCAAAACGAGAAACAATTGATTCATCAAGTTCTTCACAGATAGAGAGGGAATGGGCTTATTAGCCACAGGACTTTAAAATCCATTTTAGTCTATGTGTAGCTTTATTTATCAGTCATTTTCCTATCATTTCTACGACCCTATATTTAAAAAGCATCCATTGCTTCCTTTCCCTTCTCCAAAGCCTTTGCTCAAGGGATAAAGACAGGAAGCCACTAGGGAACTGTAACTTTTTATTATCTGTACTGACTCAGCTTCACCTTCTTTCTATCGGACCCAGATCGCCTGTAACTTTCTTTGCAAGGATTCTGCTAGTGACACCAGCTTCGATGCTGTCAGGGTATGTGGACAGAGTCCTGTGATAAGGGACTTTCTGTATGGGCTTTCTGTACCAGCACGTGTGGCTAGCTACACCCCCTCCACCAACTCCATTTAAAAACCTAATTGGACAATTCCATTGCATCATAGGTCAAATTGTCTTGCCATCCATTTGAGAGCTCTTGTGAAGACATACATATGTTAATGGCCAGTTTTACATGAAAGCCTCTCAAGTTTTTAAGGCTATTGAAAAGGACCACTTTAAATAATGTATCCAATTCATTTCATCTTAATGTTAGCCTGTGAATAACGTCAGAGTTCAAAGCTTCAGGTTGTTCATAGGAGTTTGTTTGTTTGTTAGAAATCAACTATGTTGACTGGTTCAGTGAGCCTTGTCTGCACAAATGGGAGGACCTGAACTCAGATCCCCAGGGACAGCTGCTTTCTCTCTATGTCTCTATGTCTCCCTCCCTCCCTCCCTCCCTCCCTCCCTCCCTCCCTCCCTCTCTCTCTCTCTCTCTCTCTCTCTCTCTCTCTCTCTCTCTCTTTCTATCTTTCTTTTCTCTATGTAGCCCTGGTTGTTCTAGAACTCACTCTATAGACCTGGCTGCCCTCAAACTCACTAGGATTTAAAGGCCTGTGCCACCACCTCCGGCTAGTAAGCCTCACTTTCAAAACTGCTTTGGGCACACTTGCTTCCACCTTCAGCACTGAGTTTGGGCCTGGAGAGCTGGAGGATGCTCAGGGCTTGCTGGTCAGTCAGCCTAGGTGAAAACAGCAAGCTCCCAGTTCAGTGGACATACCGATTTCAAGAGAGTAAGGTAGAGACTGGCAAGTCAGGGCACTGGATGTTCTTTTCCAACCACCATGCATGAGCACTGACTTGTGCACCCCCCATACAGACCGCAGAGTGAAAAGAGCCATCTCTGTTAGCAAAGACAAAACACTCCAAAGCGCTATTCTTGTTTATTCCTGTCAATGTGCTTTTATAAATCATTTATAGTAGCAGCATTAACACTTGGATTCTTTGACGTAGCAACAGTTCACAAAAGGAAAAATTCACTTTACATCTGCAAAGTGTGAGACAAACAGGGTTTGATCGCCCATCACAAGAACAGAATCTGCTCACACGGAACAGCATTTCTGCTTATCTGTGCCCGATCCAGCCTGTTTCTTGGACTTCTGAGAAGAATTCATGTGAACTGTGTGACTCACACGCGTTCAAAGATTACCCTGGCACATATCAGCTGTCAGCAGAACATCTTGCCTGTCTGGAGATTTTTTAGAAATCTACAGAGGGGGAATAATGACTCAACAACATTTTACTGCCTGTGGTCCAGCGGGTGTCAGCAGAAGCCCTGGTGACGGAGCAAGTCCAACGCTGCCGTTCTGAACTTTGCTTTCTCAGCAGGATCGGCAGGTTGGGAGGCAGTCTGAGATAGCTCAAGAAGCCAGCTTAACCGCCTTAGAGGCCTGCTCCTATCTGCCCTGCAGGGCCAAGTCCTGGAGTGGCTGCCTATCTGGAGTTTTATCTCTCCTTCTATCTGGAGCCTGCCTCAGGCTCAGGACCATTGTCAGAGTCCATTTTTAAATTCTAGCCTTGCTTACCTGTAATTAAGCCTGCACTTTGTCCCTTCAGCAGACTCCCCTTCCTCATACATACTCAGAAGGTCTGAATGCTGGCCTCCTAGTTTTCCACATACAAAAAGCAGAGAGTTATGAGTGTAATCTGGGAAAGTGTCCCTCTGACCCCAGCAGCATAGATACAACAAGAATGTCATGAATTTTCTGAGCACAACTTGTCTTATATGTATGAGAGAGTTAGCCTTGTTAAGCTGGGGTGGTTTTTTTTTTTTTTTTTTTTTTTTTGGAGTATTTGAAAAACTCTTTTCTGTGTACTCCTCAGTGCATGGTCCCCAAATCACAAAATCTAGAGTGGGCTTTGCAGACAACAGCTTTGCAAGAACTGTCTCTCCATAATAAATGTGGTGGAAATATTAGTTCTAATTCTTCCAGCGATTAGAAAGATAATCTCCTCTCTCTCTCCCTCTCTCTGTCTCTGCACTCGTGCGCGCACGCGCGCATGTGTGTGTGTGTGTGTGTGTGTGTGTGTGTGTAGTAGTAGAACTATAGAGTTTAAGGATCGGTTGAGATCCTTTTACTTTGCCTGGTTTTAATTGATCCAAATCTTGTGCCGCGAGTGCCACCTAGTGTATATTTCAGGTTAAGAAAAATCCTATGGATTTTCAAAGGGACAATCAATATTAACTTACTGACTGTTCTTCTTTACAAACCGGTAAAACAAAAGACATTGCTATTTCATAAGGTGTGTTCCTGGCTATGAACATCTAGGAGACTGTGGCTTTAAAGGCATTCTGTTTTTAAAAGCATTTCTGCTTATACTTTGTGTGTGTGTGTGTGTGTGTGTGTGTGTGTGTGTGTGTATGGGCGTCTTTAGTTTCTTCACAAGCTCTTAGTTTATAGAGCTTTTTAAAAGCAATAATTTCATCACTTTTGTGTCTCGTTTCAGGTTTAGGTTGTAATTGTTACCTCTGACTGGGGTAAATAGATTCAGATGCAATTTTCTGGTGATAGAACAAGGAAGACATGTTAAAATTAAAGAGCTCAGAAGTGGCTCAGCCAGTTGGCTTATAGTTACCATCTGGTTTGCTTTGTGGTGGCGGTAAACTGGGAATTGTGTTTGATGGACAATTTAATTAGAATTTTAACAATGTCATTAAATTATATTTGGAAAGCGCCTATGTTATATACGGTTTTATGATTCAGATTTGTTTACTTAGTAACCAAATGGAATTATCCTGCAGTTGGCATGGTAATTTCTTCAATTTTGAAAATAGATTCGACTCCTTTCCATTTTCCTCTCACAGAGGTTTCTGTATGGCTTGCTCAGTGTGGAAGTTTGAGCAAGAATGGTCCCCAGTGGCTCATACATTTGAATACTTGGTCTTTGGTTAGTGGAGCTGCTTGGTGAGGGTTAAAAGGCAGGGTGTTTTGGAGGAGATGTGTCTTCATAGCAGTAGAAAAGTAGCTTAGACAGTCAGTGACTTCCAAAAAGATGGGCAAATAGTCATTTAATGACCTTCTGAGAAATAAGTCACTAGATGATTTTGCACTGCAGAGTGCAAACTGAGATGGTTTCAATGCTGGTGTCCCCAGGGTGTCCTTGGGTGGCTTGGTATCATAGGACCACAGGCAGATGTGACTCTTTGCTGATATAAGTATAGAGTCTTATGTATGACTCTAACGTGCTTTAAAGTAGGGGGTGTGTATGGTGCTCCAGGGGGCCAGAGAAGGGTGTCTGGTCATTTGGATGGGGTGTGTAGGTGGTTGTGAGCTTCCTGATGTGAATACTGGAAGCTGAAGCTGGGGTCCCTGCAAGAGAAATGTGTGCTTTGAACTGCTGAGCCATCTTTTTCATCTGGTTTCCTATTGAATCTGGAGTTAAGCTGTCGGTCAGCAGGCCACAGTGTTTCTCCCACCACTGCCCCTCCCTAGTGCTGCCCCAACTATTCCCATCACTCCCTCCTCCCTCCACTGCCCCATCGCTGCCCCCATCGCTGCCCCCATCACTGCCCCCACCACTGCCCCCATCGCTGCCCCCACCACTGCCCCATCGCTGCCCCCATCACTGCCCCCATCACTGCCCCCATCACTGCCCCCATCACTGCCCCATCACTGCCTCCCACAACTGCCCCATCACTGCCCCACCACTGCCCCATCGCTGCCCCATCGCTGCCCCCACCACTGCCCCATCACTGCCCCCATCACTGCCCCATCGCTGCCCCATCACTGCCTCCCATCGCTGCCCCCACCACTGCCCCACCACTGCCCCCACCACTGCCCCCACCACTGCCCCATCACTGCCTCCCATCGCTGCCCCCATCACTGCCCCCACCACTGCCCCCACCACTGCCCCCACCACTGCCCATCACTGCCTCCCATCGCTGCCCCATCACTGCCCCATCACTGCCCCATCACTGCCCCATCACTGCCTCCCATCGCTGCCCCCATCGCTGCCCCATTGCTGCCCCCATCGCTGCCCCCATTGCTGCCCCCATCACTGCCCCATCACTGCCCCCACCACTGCCCCCATCACTGCCCCATCACTGCCCCATCACTGCCCCATCGCTGCCCCATCGCTGCCCCATCACTGCCTCCCATCGCTGCCCCCACCACTGCCCCATCACTGCCCCATCACTGCCCCATCACTGCCCCATCACTGCCCCACCACTGCCCCATCACTGCCCCATCACTGCCCCACCACTGCCCCATCACTGCCCCATCACTGCCCCACCACTGCCCCCATCACTGCCCCCTCCCATCACTGCCCCCATCACTGCCCCCATCACTGCCCCCATTGCTGCCCCATCACTGCCCCACCACTGCCCCATCACTGCCCCATCACTGCCCCACCACTGCCCCCATCACTGCCCCCTCCCATCGCTGCCCCCATCGCTGCCCCCATCGCTGCCCCCATTGCTGCCCCATCACTGCCCCATCACTGCCCCATCGCTGCCCCCACCACTGCCCCACCACTGCCCCCACCACTGCCCCATCACTGCCCCATCACTACCCCCTCCCATCACTGCCCCCATCGCTGCCCCCATTGCTGCCCCCATCGCTGCCCCCACCACTGCCTCCCATTGCTGCTCCTCCCCCAGGTCTGGGATTACAAGCACACTCATGACTTTTTCCATGGTTCCCAGAATCTGAACTCAGGTCTTCTTGCTTGTGTAACAAGCACTCTCACCTACCAAGCCCTACAATACATTGCTTTAAGTACGTAGTAGGAAAACCCAGCTTCACGTTGGGATGTAGTTGGAAATGGAAAGGTGCCTTTACTAGTCCACCTAGATAGTTCTTTGGACACCATAACTTCATGAAGGGGTTTGACAATCCAGGAGATTCCAGGCCCCCATGTCTGGTACCAGTGGTGCACTGCTGCTAACAAGGATGTGTGTCTTCTCTGGTCTAGGGTACCCAGCATCCAGAGCAGGGAAATGAAGTCCCACTTAGCTTGGGGAAGGGGATAGAAAGACAGAGCAAGGCCACCTCTCCTCAGTTCTGTGACATCTTCTACCCATCTTTTGTCTTTCCTTCAGAATGAGGCTGACCTATATGTAGGATTTCCATGACTTTCCCAAACTCTGAACACATGTAGAAAACTGATTTTTTTTTTTTTTTTTTTTTTTTTTTTTTTGGTCATTACTATTGAAACAAAATATAAGAAAAATGGATTTTAATCCGGTGTCCATGTTGAATGTGGAAGTCAATATTTAACGAATGGCAGAATATTGAGTAGTTTCCTAAAATAATAGAAAACAGACACCACGGGAAATGAAGACAGCTCCTAGAGAGAAGGCTTGCTCAGGAACTGAGCAGCCCCCGGCTCCAGAGCGCCCTCTGTCGGGGAGCCTGAGACCTGACAGTTAAAGGAACAGGCAGGGACGGACAAGCCAGAGGGAGGACCTGGTCCTAGTCCGACTACAAGGACACGAGTGTGAGTGTGGGGACGTGGAAAGTTCTGAGGTCATGAGACTGGTCAGTGAAGCATCGGCTACAAAAGCTAATGGGGCTCGAACGGATCTTACAGGTGAGCGGTGAACAAACGGACTAGAGCCTTAGCAACCGGCCATGAGGAATGGCGCCATGAGATGTGAAGGAATTTGGTCTAAACCCGAGCTTGTTGAGCACTTTATGGTCCTGCTTAATGGTGTCAAGGGCTTGGGAAGAGAAACTGAGAAATGCTGGGAAATATATTTTTGAAAAGTCATTTTTTTAAATGCATTCAGGAGGCTTATGGAAAATTACTTAATTATTGAAGCGGTATGCAAGTGGCCTATAAAAGAGTTTTCTCATTGCATTATCGGAAGGATGGCATGATGCTTTCATTTTGGAAAGAACACTTTAGCTATGGCAATAAAATAACCACAAACAATTCATCTTTACGAAGTGGAGCAAGAGAAGGGAGGAGGGCGTGGCTTCTCACAGACTCTTCCATGGGTTAGGGATTCCTCTCTCCACACGCTCTCAGTGGACCCCTGTGAAGTTGGCATGATCAAGTTTGATCGTCTCCGGTTGAGACACATTTTAATGTCTGATGTCCCAGATCAGAATGTGATTAGACCCCCGGTCTCATATTTGGCTGCTACCTTGAGAAGAACGCATCCCATCTGCTGACTGGTGTTGTAGGAGACGAGATTGGCTCGGTGTTCCTCAGACAGCGCTCTGTGAGGCGTACATCAGCATTACCTAGGATTTGTTAGAAATGTACCACGGGTCTCTCCCATGCCAACTGAAATGCAGACTACAGAGGTAGAAGATGGCAAAAAGTACCTTCGTGTACTTAACAGATACCTGTGAATATCTTACAGCTCGGGAGAACTGGATGGCTTGCTTTCTGTGTTCTCTGTAACTTTCTCAACCTGAGATTCTAAGAGGTCACAAGCTTTATTCTGGCCTCAAGAAATGGGACGGCTTAAAAGAAAATCTCAAACAGCCATAGGATTATATCTATGTGCTTGGTCCACAGTTAACAAAGTATTACAAGGATTAGGTGTGTCTGTGTTAAGGGAGATGGGCTTTGAGAATTCAAAAATTCAGGTTAGACCTAGTCTCTCCCTCTCCCTCTCCCTCTTCCCCTCCACCCCTCCCTCTCCCTCTCTCCATCTCCCTCTTTCCCTCTCCCTCTCCTCCTCCCCTTCCCCCTCTAATCCCTTTCCCTACCCTGCCCTCTCCTCTTCTCCTCCCCTTCCCCTTCCCTCCCCTCCCCTCTCCTCTTCTCCTCCCCTTCCCCTTCCCTCCCCTCCCCTCTCCTCTTCTCCTCCCCTCCCCTTCCCTCCCCTCCCCTCTCCTCTTCTCCTCTCCCTTCCCTCCCCCTCCTCTCTTCCCCTTGCTGCTGGTAGATCAGGATATAAAGCTCCCAGCTCCTGCTCCAGCACTATACCTGTCTGTTTTCCTTCATGATGATCATGGACTAATGCTGTGAAACTTCAAGCCAACCCCCAATTAAATGCTTACTTTTCTGAGTTGTCATGAACACAGTGTCTAAGATGAGGGCTGTGGCTGTCTAGGCCAATCAGAACAGAGTTCTACTTTTGAACTATCCAGATGATGGAGATTACCTTGGTGTCTCCTCCCACTAGTGAGTCATCTCATAAAGCTCTCAGACAGTATTGTCTACACAGAAATATAGAGCCAAATAGACTTCACAGGTTACATTTATATATTTGTGCACATATACATATATGTGTAACGATATTCATCAAAGGAAAAAATGCTATCAACTGGAGAGTAGGAGCACATGGAGAGGTTAGAGGAGGGAAAGGGAAGAACAACATAATGTCATTATCATTCAGTTAAAAACATACTAATAAAAAGGAAAATAGCTGTCAACCAGCCACAGTGGTGCACACCTTTAGTTCCAGCACTTGAGAGGCAGAGACAGATGGATCTCTGTGAGTTCAAGGCCAGCCTACTTTGTATAGCGAAGTCTAGGATAGTGAGACCTTGTCTTTCTTGAAAGAAAAGAAAAGAAAGAAGGAATGAAAAGAGTGAGAAAGGAAGAAAGAGAGAGAGAGAGGAAGAAAGAAAGTAGGAAGGGGAAAGGAGGGAGGGAGGGAGAGAGGGAAGGAGGGAGGGAGGGAGGAAGGGGAAAGGGAGGGAAGGAATAACTGTCAAAAAAGACACTAAGAGTAGTGATTTCTAAATTTCTTTAGGATTATGGTAGCTTTAAGATTTAAAAAGAACTACAAACTTTTTCAGAGAGAAAGAGGGAAAAAAAGAACCACATATTAGAAAGTATATCATGTTTACCAGTGGGTAATATACATTTCCTAAATATCCAATGGCAATCGGTATGTTCTAGAAAGCCTTTAGATACCCAACCCTGCAGCTTTTCCAACCCTTCAGATAAAATACCATTGGCTTCTATCTCATGCACATTATCTTGTAGGTTTAAAAGCATCTTCTTATGATGGAAGTGATGTGTGAGCTTGAAAAGCCACACAAAGAGCTGGCTCACATGGCTGCCCACTAAAATACAGACTAAAGAGAGAAATTTTATTTAAGAAAATATGCCATAGTTGTTCATGTATTCTATTTCAGTGCAAGACATTACAAGAGAAAGTTTTTTTTAATCTACATTTTCTTACCTAGTCACATACATGTCACACAGTGCCCGAGAGTTTGGTATATATCGTGGTTTAGGGAATAAAGAAGGGAGAAAATGTCTATGTATCAGATTTACAACCTTCCCTTGGGCCATTCCTGTCCCTCATGGTCAGTCTGACTAAGAAAACATTTTGATACAGAGTTAAGGAAAATAAACACTTGTCCAGGAACTATGAAGTGGGAACCCGTTCTATAAATGCTGATAGTTTCTGTTGCTTGTAGGCTATGCACCAAGCTTGTCCTAATAGGAAAAGCACAGTTTGGGGCCCTGGGGAGTGTTGTGAAAGTGGGCAGCACAGATACCACACGAGTAACAGATTCTTCTAACTAGAGGGGATTCCTAACAGATGAAGTCCAGGAGTTAACTTTCTGGTGGCTCTCAGACAGGAAGAGGAAGAGCCTCAGCATGCTGATGGCTAGAGACCGGTGGAAGTGGAAAGCTGATTAGGAGTTGGGTTGTCAGAATCAATGGAGAAGCTTTCAGTGAGAAGCCCTGGCCCCTGCTAGGCTGTGTATACATCTCTAAAGAGGGGATGAAGTTAAGCCTTTCCCTACATTGGTTGCACTCTTCAAGTTCCTACTACAGCTCCAGGGAGCCTTTGGAAAGAGAATTCCTCCCAACAGAAGGTATTGGGCATTCAACAACTCGGCTGCCCTCCATACTGAGTAAGTTATGGCTGTGTACCCAGAGACATTACCCAGCATTTTGAACTACAGTTGTATTTTAGCATTGGGTTTAGTGGCAAGTAAGGCTCCTGGTGTGAATCCTTTGATTCTACACACTTAGGTGTTGTAAGGTAGTGCTTCACAATCGTCTAACAAGATTTGAACTAATTCTTATAAGGAAGGTAATTTTCTCGTTAATTCGTAGATCTTCCCTGTTATGACAGTTTTGTCCTGATGATCTCATATCACCCAGTACTGCTTCTTGATTATTTAATTCTAGAAGAAGTAAGGGCTATATGGATGTGGTTTTCTGATTTGATTAATTGCTCAGCCTTAGTATTCACTGCTAAATCACATTAGGGCTCCTGTGTGTGTGTGTGTGTGTGTGTGTGTGTGTGTGTGTGTGTGTGTGTGTGTTTGTGTGTGTGTGTGTGTGTGTGTGTGTGTGTGGTTATACCTTTTCGTGTATTTTATTTCAGGTCCTACAAGAGTCTTTTTCTATATACCTATTCATACTGAGTCACATGGAATTAGAGTTCAGTATCCTAGCTTTGTTGTGTGCAGTTAAGAAGTCTGTCAACAAAACAGTCAACTAGGCAAGGAAAAGACCAATGGCTTGTCGGCTACTCTGTTCCTTTGTCCACATTGTGACTGAAGTCTGTCCGTGATTAAGTCTCTATCCCCTGAGTCTGGGCCCTGGTGCTTCTTTTTCTGAAGGGCCTGGGTAATTCTCAGGTGTAGCAGCATTGGTTTGTTTGGTCCTTACATGGGGGCCAGGTTTGTGTATCACATACAAACTTATGGGAAAATGCCAAGAGATATGGCCGAGAGGCTGAGTGTTTTTTAATGGCAATTGATTTGGAAGTAGACAGAGATAGCACAGCCCATTCCCAGAAGTCTCCAGCTCCCTGTAGTGATGCAAGGCTGTGCTCGATGACACTTCTGTGGATGAGGCAGTCCCCATGTCTCTCTGGTGTGACTTATGATGTTATATTTATTTCCCAATCCTTTAATTTTGCAACTCTGCACTAGAGTTTGCATACTTACTGCGTTTTGTATTGAGATTCATTGTACTTAATTTTTATACTAATTTTTGAAACAAAATTTATTTGTTTAATAAACTGTGACTTTTAATTTTGATAACGTGGAAGACTGGTACTCTGATGGACGTTCTTATTTTAAAAACAAAAGAAAAAATCCCCACTAAAATGGAATGATTTTTCTAATAAGGATGTATTTTAGCTGAACTATTGCTGATTGGGTCATTGTCGTTCTGTTTTCAAAGATGAGACACTGAGGAAATTTTCCATTATCTAAAGTGTTTTGCATAAATAAAACCCTTACTTAGCTTAATATTCTTTTACAGCAGACACACTGAAGACCTTCCTCGGACAATGATTGGCTTGGCATTGGCTTAGCATTGGCTTGGCAGTTTCCCCATCTTTCTGGAATGTGGGATTGTTATAAAGGATTACATTATGTATCTTTAATGTGGTGTTCTTGCTTTTAGAACAAAAAAAATGATGGATTAAAATAATTGGAGTGTTTACTTCATTTTTTCTCTTCCTCTTGACATTACACTTTTATCTGTTACTTAGGGCTCCAAGTAGAGAAGCAGCCGTGTAAATTTTTATGAAAGAAAACGACACACCTGAGTCACATCCGTGTTGCTAGGCTGTGTTGTTTCTCGTCTTTAGTCAGAATGGTCTGTCTGCCCCCAAACTCCTCCGTGCTCATGGATGGATCCCAGCTTCCTTGGCAGCAGTGCCAGGTAGAGGGACTCGGGAGAGGTGAGAAGATTGCATCTGAAAGCGAGGGCCTCACGATGGCCAATGTGGACATCCTCGAAAAGGGGGCCAAAGGAGGCCACTGTCTCCCTCCACAACATGAGGTGCAGATAAGAGACCACATCCATGAACGAGAAAGTGGGTCCTCACCAGACACCAAATCTAGTGCTTTCATTGTCTTGGAATTTTCAGTCTGAGTCCATGAGAAATAAACTTCTATGGTTTATCAGTTCCCCCATTTATGGTATTTTAACAGCCCAAAGAGACCTCATAAACTTGAAAAAATAAGACGTTATGACTATATGGGCCCATTAATATTTTTAATCGAAAGGACAGAGAAAATATGAAAGATTGAAGATGAATGAATAGATAAATGGATGGGTGAATGAATAAATATACGGTGCATCCATTTTGGATATTTAGTTGATTCAAAACTTGTTTTTGTCTCTGTTCCTAAACATGTTTCCATTTTTGTTTTATATTTTGCAAATGCTCATACAGAACATTTCATCTTATGTACAGAGTTTTGGCACAGTAGAGTTCTGTAACCAAGAATATAAAGCAACCTCATCACTAACCACATACTGTTCCTTTGCAGCCACTGACCTTGTCTCCATCACATCGGTCTTACATTTTCTGTAGATTATAGGAACAATGCCATTTGCATGAAGCTATGTATGACTTCGTTTGGCTTCTTTGCTCGATGAAGTTGATCCCTATGTGAATCACCTATGGCTTCATTACACGCACATAGCACACATACCCCAGTGTTTGCCCACTCCCTTGTTAAAGGCTAATTCCAGCTGCAGGCAAATATAAATCCTTGCCATGATCAATAATGTCCAGGGTTTGGGGATTTTTTGGGGTTGATTTGGTGTGTGTGTGTGTGTGTGTGTGTGTGTGTGTGTGTGTGTGTTTGTGAAGGTAAGGGCTACATCGCTGGGGCCATGTCTAGGAGTGCAGGATCATATGGTAAGAATCTCATAAGGACCTGCTGAGCTTCCAGAGTACGTCTTCTAGTTCATGTTCTCCAGGCCCCGGTGCTGTCTCCTCACAGCACATGGTACAGTCAGTGTATTTTATCTCAGCTGCTCTCATCTGTGCATGGTAACGAGCTGGGGTGCTTGTGTTTGCCTGGGTTTGTTTAGTGCTGGAGCTCAAACCCAAAGCCTTGTGTGTACTCAGCAGGCACTCTGTAACAGAGCCACCTTTCCCAGGACCTGCTTTACGTCCTTCTTGGTGATTTTAGTTCAGTCTTCATTCTGAAGAGTCAATGGTACCTTGAAATCAAACATATGCTTACAGGAGATTTTTTCCTCAGACGCCAACCTGGGTATGGGAAACCCCTGTGCTGTAATGATCATCTCGCTCAAGGTTTGGAAGCCCAAGAGGAAGGGAACAGGGGAGAGAATGGATAATGTCAGAGGCATCTGGGAAAGGATAAAGGGCTTATAGCCCCTCGTCTCAGTCTTCATTTTCTCCGTCCTTCCTTTTTGGTAGAAAGTAAATTGAGGGCTGCTTGTGTTAACTCACATTTACTCACATTAACTCCTTTTACTTCCAATTACTTTCTAAGGAACATAAGTCTCTCTTTACCCCTCGAATGGCAACGAGAGGGAAAAGTTCTAGAAAAACAATAGCTGAGCGAATCAAAGAAAGCATTTCTGTTTGTGCTAGCTCACACTAACACATCTGAGACTCTGGTTGCTGTCCCTGAGTTGTCAGAGTCACTGTCCTGTCAAAGTCCCCATTAGTACAGCAATCTCAATCCTCATCGGGACAGAATTCTGAAGAGTCATATGCCTGTGTCTTTTTTTTTTTTTTTTTTTTTTTTTTTTTAGATCAGGAAGAAAATTCTGGCAAAAGGATCCCTGAGGCTCAGGTGTGAGGTACCTGTCTAGGGCAAACACATCAGGCAAGGCTGCTCCATTCTCCACTTCATCCCTCACAAGGTTGAGTGGTAGCAATGTCACAGACATGGTCACACAAGCATAATTAACTGTACGTAATGGAGCGCATACCTTCTCACGTGTCACAGTCATGATGAAAATGATAAACGGGGTGATGTGCTTTGGTAGTTTGATCGTGGGCACTTTGAGTTGGGAAGTAACTCCCTGCAATTGCCACACTTCAGCATATTTAGAAGAAGCTTAAGTAATTTCACTAATACTTTTTGGCATGGGAAGCTGACAGGGAAAGAAAGTCAGCTATGTTCTGCTGAATGCTTTCCTGGTTTCCTGTAACCATTAGTGTTTCTAAGAGTACACTGTGTAAGGAGGTGACATCATAAAATTAACTTGAGTTGTTCTCGATGGAAAGAGGAGAATGTGTCTTTTTGTTTGACTGTTACTGTACTTTGATGACTTTATCTGTTAACTTCCGGTGTCCCCGGAAATCACTTACACATTTATGGGAACACAGTGTGTCTACATCCTGCTATGTAACAGTATAGCACAGATCCATCTCTCAAATAACAAACATTTATCCATATGCACTACAACCATTTCTTTTTTTATTAAACTAAGATGTCGTAAATACTTAGGTTCCTAGAAATAAATCTCAGGACAGTTGGCAACACGTATTACTTCCTTCCAAAATTAAAATTATACTAATGAATGAATCCTATCTTTGATGCCTCGAGATTTACTTAGATGGGTATTTTTTCCTGTAGTTTACCAAACACAAAGAAACAGGAATGTTGGTTAGTCATGACAGAGAGATGATCTTTAGCTCTCAGAGACACAGACTCTGGAGTTTACTCACAACCCATGCTCTGTCACCTTGGGACATGTGTGTGACTTCCTTGTGTCTCTTTTTAATTACTTTTATTTTTTTATAGTCCAGTCATTGCCCCCTCCCAGTTGGCCTTGCCACAGTTCCTCTTCCTATTCCTCTCCCGTGTCTATAAGAGGATGTTTTCCCCACTGCCAGGCCTCCCTGCTCCCTGGGGCCTCAAGTCTCTCAAAGGTTAGGTTATCTTCCCCCACTGAGGCCAAACCTGGCAATCCTCTGTTGTATATGTGTTTGGGGGCCTCTATCAGCCAGTGTAGGCTACCTGGGTGGTGACTCAATGTCTGAGAGATCTCAGGGGTCCAGGTTAGTTGAGACTGTTGGTCTTCCTATGAGGTTGTTCTCCTCCTCAGCTTCTTCTAACCTTTCCCTGATACAACCACAAGGGTCCCTGACTTCAGTCCATTGGTTGGGTGTAAGTATCTGCATCTGTCTCAGTCAGCTATTTGTTGGGTCTCTCAGAGGACAGTTGTGCTAGGCTTCATCTGTAAACACACCACAGCATCAGCAATAGTGGGAGGTTTTTGAGCCTCCCCTTGAGATGGATCCTAGGTTGGGCCAGTCCTTTCCCTCTGTTTCTTTCCTTTTTTGTCTTATTTCTCCCAGCTGAAGCATGCAGGAGAAACACCGTGTAGTAGGTATTTGCTGATACAGAAATAAACCCAATATTGTATTCCTACTCTGTGACTCAATATGCATATACACATTCAATTTTATAATACCTATATAGGATATATATATATATATATATATATATATATATATATATATTTCATATTTAAATGTTGAAGGTATTAGTTTTAAAAACTAGTCTTCTGAGGCTGGAGCGATGGCTCAGCAACTAAGAGCACTGACTGCTCTTCCAGAGCAGTCAAATCCCAGCCACCATCTGTAATGAGATCTGATGCCCTCTTTTGGTGTGTCAGAATATATAAATAAGTCTTTAAGAAAAAAAAAGCTAATCTTCCTTATTTGTAGTTGGCAAAAGTCGAACATTTTAAGAAATATCTTTATTCATTAAGCCTCTTTGCATATTGAGGATATCAATTCTAATATTGGAATAATTGGGTGTGGTGGACCTTAATATTCTCACAGCCTACCCCATGGCTGTTCTCCAAGTTTACTGCACACACTTTCAGGTAGTTATGTGAGTCCCTGAAAGTCCTGCAGATGAGAGAATTGTTATTTTCATTTGCATTTCCTACCTCGGCGATTGAGCAATGGGACCTAACGATTCCATTCAGTATTGCCTTCCTTGTCCATGGTACTGATGCAGGTTTCCAGGGCATTCCTGTAGTGGACTTTTGTGTGAGCTAAGCTGTGGTCCTGTTAAGTGGAGGTTCAGTGTTGCCTGAGGGACATAAGCTTCCTTCTGACAGGCTTACATTCATCGAGTGGGCAGCACCGTGACGGATGTATCTGTATTCTCGCCTTAGTTTTCACTTTTGCATCACACAGAATGATGTCATTCCATTAAAGGCTTATAGCAGGTCACATTAGGAAAGAGGTGCCACCCCTAGAATTTTGGCTAGAGAGGTGGCTCAGCAGTTAAGAGCATTTGCTGTTCTAAGAGAGGACCTGGGTTCAGTTTCCCCCACCCACACAATAGCTCACAACCATTGTTTGTAACTCCAGTTCCAGAAGATTCCAAACCTTCTGGCTTCTGCAGGCATTTTCATTGCACATGAATGCCCCTGGACTAACGCACCTACACATACACATGTGCACACATGAGCGTGCACACACACACCACACACACACACACACCACACAAACACACCACAGACAAATACATACATACATACATACACACACACACACACACCACACACAAACACACCACACACAAATACATACATACATACATACACACACACACACACACCACACACAAACACACCACACACAAATACATACATACATACATATACACACACATCCCAAACACATAAAAAGAAGTAAATGTAATTTTTAAACAATTAACCTTTGTTGGTTCTTTTTATGCCGTTTGGAAACTCTTGTCAATGCTGGTTCAGGAGCAGAAGCAGGAAGAGGACAAGGTTTCTTGTCTGCTTCTGGTCTGGTCCACACTGGCACGAGCCCTCCCCCAAGATTATCTTCTCCCAGCCTTCTGCCAGACAAGCCTCCACAGCTTGCTTTCTCACCCTGGAGACTTCTAGTTCCCCACAGCTGCAAGGTTATAACCCTTACAAATAGATAACTGGCAGAGATGGTGACTTCATTGAATTTTTGTGTTCACGATGCAATTCACATCTATGTTATGGAATTTTATAATTTTATAAACCAAAACACACAACTTCGTCCAATTTCTCAGGCTGCTTTAGAATACTAAAGACTTGCTACCTAGTTACACATGTACTTGGCTAATAAACTGTAAGTTTTCCGAACAGATTGAAACCTGATAGCTCTGATTATCCGGGACACTAAGGATTCAAAGTCAGAGTCTGGATTTTCAACACCTGCCTACAAACTCGCAGTGTTTTCAGGCTTCATGAAGCAGACTGAATAAGCAAGCTGCCAAACAATTATCTTCAGGAAGAGCTTAAATTACCACACATGAATCCTATTTATTTCAAATAACTCCGCACACAGTCACAATATAATACAATCCATTTGTTCTTTAAACTCTTTTAGACTACTTACTTGCTCATAACATGAGTGAGCCTGCATTTCCCTGTCTAGTGCAGCCTCAACAAATAAATGCCTTTGAAAATATGCATATGAGGTTAGACATTGCTTATTCAATGGCGTGCTTATTATACATGCATGAACAGATGTTTAATCCCCAGAACCTATGTAAAAGTAAAAATCTGAGTGTGGCTGTGTATACTTGTCATCCCTGGGGACGCAGAGGTGGGATGCTGGAGCTCACTGGCCAACCAGAGTAGCTGAACTGGAAGGCTTCAGGGTCAGTGAGAGGCTCTGTCTCAAAAGCAATTGGTTGGAGAAAAACACCTAGTGTCAACTTCTGGCTTCCATATGGATGAACACACAAGTGTACACACACGAGCATGTAAATTTACATACATATAAATGCACAGAATCCAACATGCCATAGATGAGGCATGTAGCAAGTAGATTTTACACACAGGCAACAGATTTTCCCCAGCCAGACTTCAACGTCTGCTTAGAAGCAAACCTCCCGTCGAGCAAACAGGAAGCTCCATAGAAGGGAAGGTAACACTAGGTGTGTTTGCTTCCGGTTTTGTTTTAGATTTCAGTTTTCCATTCCTCCTTTTTTGGGGGGGAAGTATCAGATAAACACTGGAGGGATAAAATGATCATTATATTAATTTTGGGGACATCGCTCACTCCTGGAAACGAGGCAACCATTGACGGATATAGTAGGAGCCTCAGTTCTGTGCTCGTGCTAAGCGCTGTTGGTCTTCATTCCAGTCTGTCTTCTTTTTGAAGTGCTTTGCATGTGGTTTTAATTTCCTGCCGATTCTCACTCAGAATCAAATGGAATAACTCGCTACATTGGGAAGTCTCACCAGGGATGGGCCTAAGTTGTTTTCATATATTTATTAATTGATCTGGTAAGAATTTTCCACTTACTGATGACCACCTGTCACGATATCTTCATCTTTTTATTTAGTATCTCAGTTATTTTTAGGAAGAATTTTGAAATTATTTTTTGTTGATGCATTTTAACCCTCACAGCTCTGGATGGCCTACCCATTCCTCTTTGAAGATGAAGAAAAGAAGGCTCAGAGAGTCAAATAATTTTGTAAAGCTGTTATTAGGACTCACACATTTAAACAAAAGCTAATAAGGAATTTGATCATTTGCTAACAAAATAGTAAAACGTGTCAGATCCAGTGAGCATGTAGGATTGTGAGAATGTAATTATTTCATTTGAAAAACTGACCCTTTGTTCCAAATGGACTCCAAGAATCTTGGATCTGTCTAACTGATCCACAAATACTCCTGTGGTGTGTACATATGAAATACAGTTGGGTTACTGGCCAGTTTTTCTGTGCATTGATTTCCAATGGCACTAGAGATTAGAAAGTTTGTGCATAAAAGATTTTGATCAAAAGCAGAAACATGCTGGGTAAACTGGTGAGAATTGTGTTTTCACATCCATATCTGTAAAAGTTCCCGGTGCACATGTTTCAAAGATGTTTGCTGTCTGGCAGATGACGGCCTGACTCTCCTCTTTTAAGATGCCTGTGGCCAGTGACGGCCATGGCGGGAATCACCACAGCAATGGTTGGCTTCATATTGTGGACAGATATATCTGGGGAAAGGGGATGAGGAAAAGAAGAAATGAAGAGTTGCTTCTGCCGAGTTTTCTGGTGGCAAACATCGCTGCTTGTGGTCAGCTACCCCATATCCTATTCAGAAATGGAACAAAGGCTGTTGGTTCAAAACTATGTGGCTAGCCAGAGATTTACATGTGACCTCAGAGAATGGCAGTGTGTGAACGGGTGGGAGGAGGGCCCCAGTCAGGTGGACCTGTGCAAAATCAGCTGCGCTCTGTCACTCTGTCTCCAGGCTTCATTTTCACAGTGAGAAGCTGATTGCCTGTCTCCCAAATCCCTCTCAATAAAAAGATGTTATTAAGTTGATGGAGAAATCCTACAGCGACTCAGCAGGACCTCTGCTGGGTTTGGTTTAGCAGGGGCTAACATATGGTGGCAGGGACGGTCACGGTGTTCTGCACTGATTTTGTGGCATATAGGTCTCGGTGGCCTTACCGGGGAGTTAGACTAGTGCGCGAGAAACACTGGATAATGATTACTTGCCGGGATCTCCATCTGTCTGCAGCTCGAGAATTCTAGAAGCTTTCTAAGTTTTTCCTATCTGTGTTCCGCAGCTTTCCCTACACAGTCCAACAGGGCTGTCTCATCACTGGGACCCTTGAATTCCCTCAGGGTACCTGCCAGCTTCCTGGCTGTTGGGTGGCTCCCTGCCAAGATGTCGCAGTGGCTGGTAGGCATGGCAAGCTGCTTCTCTGCCACCCTAGCTTTGTGATGGGTGTTGCTGAGTCTTGTGGTGCGCCTTGGGTGTCTGGAGACAGTCCTACTTCATGTTTATACGCTTATGGTGTGTGGTTTTACATTCTATGAGGGAGGCACATACAGTTTTAGGACATTTTAAACATTTAAGGTGAAGATTGCTGCTCAGGTCCTGTTTGCAGCTCAGACAGTTTGTACAGAGCAGCACCCAACCCTCAGAGGCTCAGCTCCTTTAACTCGGAACCGAGGGCTTGGTAGCTCACTGCCTTGCACTTTGTTAAGACTGTTGTTCCAGCAAGCAAATCATTTGAGCCGCATAAAAAATACTGAGTTTCACCTACAGTATTTAGAAAACATTAAACTATCCTTAAACGTCTTCTACTTAAAATTCAGTAAGTAAACATCTGTTGAATGCTGAGAGAAATTAAATTGTAGACTCCAGATGTAGTTTAACTCTCTGTGGCAGGATTTATTTAAATCGTAGCTTTCTAACAAGCCTTGGGGCTGCTGCCAAGTTTGGAATCTTCCACCAGGATCCTTCGTCTACCTTCTTCCTCATTGGAGATGGACAACTGTGTGGTCCAGGCAGCAATTTGTGCCTCTCCCTCTGGCAGCCGCCCCCAGCCACCCCCAGCAGCCCCAGCATCCCCCAGCCACCCCCAGCATCCCCCAGCCACCCCCCAGTACTCCCCAGCCACCCCCCAGCACCCCAGCCACCCCCCAGCAGCCCCCAGCCACCCCCAGCACTATCAGATTATAGTCCTTGACCCATTTGCTGATTGTTGTCATGTGAGAAAAGCCACCGAGAGACCATGGGGTCCTTAGCCCTGAGAATCAGTTTGAGAAAAAAAAAAAAAAAAAAAAAAAAAAAAAAAACTTTTTGCTTTTTAAATTGAAATCTCCAGGGATTTTCTATAAAATCATCAGAAAATCAAAATTTCTAGCATGAGATAAAATGTCACTTGTATTTTCTTTTTCCTTTCCTGCATTTTACTTGAAAGTCGGACTGGGAATGCAGCATCTTCATCTTTAAGAAGTTAAATTTCTATTCAGAGACTTACATGATATTTGACAGATTGTGACAAAGCAAACTATAGTGTGCGTGCATGTGTGTATGCATGTGTGTATATGTATGTATGCATGTGTGTATATGTATGTATGCATGTGTGTATATGTATGTATGCATGTGTGTATATGTATGTATGCATGTGTGTATGCATGTGTGTATATGTATGCATGTGTGTATGCGTGTGTGTATATGCATGTGTGTTTGTGCATGTGTGTATATGTATGTATGCATGTGTGTATATGTATGTATGCATGTGTGTATATCTATGTATGCATGTGTGTATGCATGTGTGTATATGTATGCATGTGTGTATGCATGTGTGTATATGCATGTGTGTTTGTGCATGTGTGCATGCACGGATATGTCTGTGCACACATGTGTTGATGCACATGTGTGTTGTCTAACCTTTTTCTTCCTGTACTAACTACATGTAGATTTCTTACTTCTGAGGATACTGCCCATTTGAGGGGCTCCCTTTGGGCACTGGCGTTTCTGCACTGTTTCTGCCTCTCAGCCCATCTCACTAGTCACCTCCGAGCAGATGTCGAAAGGGCATCATAGCCACCCTTCTGTTTCTCGCTTGCCCGTTCTCCTCCGTGGCTTTTCAGCCTGTGGCAGAACGTGAGAGACGGTCAGCTGAAGGGGTGTGCCTCACTGCTGGCTTCAGTGGTTCAGTTCGCAGCTGGTTGGCCGTGGCCTTTAGGCCTGGGGAATTGGGCATCACGTGGACGTGCAACATGGAGGAAACTCTCTTTTCTCAGGAAAGTGAGCAGGAGGGCAGCTTGGGACCCATTACCTCCTGGTGGCTGTGTCTCCTAAGACCAACTTACTCTAGGCTCTAGCTCCTAAAGGTGTCATAATTAGTTTATAATAATAAAAATAAATTATAATTTATATGCTTACATATAAATATACTTATAATTTGTTAGTAGTTATAATTACTAGTGTTTTTTATTATTTTCATGATAAAAAATGCTACTTATTCATCTTGG
Source organism: Micromys minutus (assembly GCF_963924665.1). NCBI lineage: Eukaryota > Metazoa > Chordata > Mammalia > Rodentia > Muridae > Micromys > Micromys minutus. Next base: position 2,171,449 of record NC_137958.1, read on the forward strand.
CTTTAATCTAACCTCTATCTTCCATACATAAATATAAAAAACTTTGTTACTAAAATGTATATAAATAATATTTCATAACTTTTACCTGAAGTACAAACACATGATTTCAAAAATTGGTTACTTAGCGTCTTCTAAATTTATCTTGTATAGCCACTTATGGGTTTGGCCTTTATTCTCCAGAGAATTAGACACCACATACAGCCATAGGCACTTGTGACCCCTGACATGGAGGTACAGGCCATACGGAGGTCTGCATGCTGCAGATGTGTGCAGGAGACCCAGATGGAAGCTCGGGGGCTACAGGCTCCGTGGGATTACACTCATTCAGCTTTTTCCAAGTCAAGTGCTGAGAAACTTGTGCTGGAGGAAGATGGAGTAGGAAAAAGAGATCAGCACCAGATCACCTCTCAAGCATGCATGTGTGTTATCTATACCTGTGTGTGTATGAACATATCTGTGTGCTAGTGCATGTTTATGTGTATATATGTGCATCCATATATGTCTCTTTATATAGCTATAGGTGTATTCAGTTATACATACATACACATGTACAAATACTGCCAGTACTTATGAAAGTATATTGACCTTCATGCTTGTTCATGAATGTATATACAATTTTTTTTAAATTCTTCATGTGCGTGTGTATGTATCTGACTGAGTTAGGGTTTCCATTGCTGTGAAGAGACTCAGTAACCAACATAACTCTTACAAAGGACAATATTTAATTGAGGTGGGCTTAGAGATTCAGAGGTCCAGCCTGTTATCACCATGGCAGAAAGCATGGCAGCACATAGGCAGGTGTGGTGATGGAGGAGCTGAAAGTTCTACAGATTATTCTAAAGGCAAACCAGAGAAGACTGTCTTCCAAGCAGCTAGGAGGGTCTCAAAGCCCACCCCCACATGACACACTTTCTCTACCAAGGTCACACTTACTCCAACAAGACCACACCTCCTAATAGTGCCACTTCCTGGGCCAAGCACATACAATCTACCACAGGATATGTGTGGATGTGTGCGTGCAGTTGCCTATGGAAACAAGAAGATATCAGAAGCACTAGATCTGAAGTTATAGGAAGTTATAAGCCACCCAAAGTGGGGGCTGGGAACCAAACTCCAGTCCTCTGAAAGCAGCACGTTCTCTTAACTTCCAAGCTATTTTTCTGTTCCCATCATCTAAATGTTTCTATATATGTGTCTGAATGTGCATGTATGAAAATACATACACCTGTATATATGTGTGTATCAGTGTGTATATAAGCACATATGTCTACACAATATAGAGTGATGTGTTCCTACACAAGCAGGTGTAGAAAACACATACTCATAGTCACACATACCCACTTGTCTGTTTTTTCTGTATTAAGAGGTGCAGTATGTATGTAGATATAGCTGTGTGACTGTACTCATATGTATGGATGTGTTCTCCACACAGTTGTAGGATTGTATGTCTATATGTGTGTATGAATGTATATTACCCACAGAATAATGTATGAAGAACATGTCACTGTTTGAGAAGACTAGAAACTTTAAGAGGTAGAACCTCTGCCTGCAGGAAGTAGATCCCTAGAAGCATGCCTGGAAGGACATACCCAGACCCCAGGCCCTTTCTCACTCTTTTCTTCCCTTCCATTAAAAGGTGAGCTTCTTCCTCCACCACCTGCTCCCATCTCTGTGGTCTTCCGCCTTAACATGGGCCAGAATCAATGGAGCCAAGGACTGTAGATGCAAATCTATCAAAGCATGAGACAAAGGAAATCTTTCCAGGTTTGGCGAGATAGTAAAGCAATTGACACCAAGGTTCCTGAAGCCCACATGATGGAAGGAGAGAGCTGGCTCCCAGTAGATGTCCTCTGACCACTCCATATTCAAGTGCATGAACACAAACATATGTAAATGCACACATGTGTGCACACATACATACACACAAGAACACACACAAACAGACACATGCACACACACATACACACTTGTACACAGAGATAAACAAGCAAGCCTTTCCTCCTTTAAGCAGGTCAGGTTTTTTTTTCACTGTGATATGATAACTACTTTATGTGTCTTTACATATATGTGTCTCTGAATCAGCACACATATGCATTTATACTCAGGAGTCTATACTTGTGCATATGTTTACTTATATGCAGTATTAGTGCTTGCATGAGCCCATGTGTGTATCTGTACATATGAGTGTATATGTACATATCGACACACGTGTAGTGTATACATATGTGTGAATTGCACATCTATATATGAGATGTTAAGGGCGTGAACAATAGAGCAGGAGGAAAGATGGAATGAAATCATGTCTGCCTTTCATCAGAACTGTTTGACTTTGGGGAAATTTCTTAGCCCCCTTTGCTTTCAATCACCTCATCTTTCAGTTGACAATAATTCATGCTCTGTAGGTCTAGAGCATCTAATGAAATCATATCTACCTCTGCTGATTTATATGTGACTAAATATGTTTTATCAACATATCTAGTCCTCCCATCCTGAAGAAACTGAGACCTTGTGGCAGCAATGTCCCACTGAGTGTTGTTGGTGTGAGATGGCCCAAGGGTACTGGTCTAGCCTAGTTTATCTATGACCAGAAGGATCTGCTTAGACTTTCCTTCAGTTCAAACCATGCCTCACGGACATGAACTCAGAAGAGGATGGAACGGTGTGTGCTACCCTTGTTGTGTTGGGAAAGGGAGTCTGGTCCCTGCTGTAGGGAGAACCCAAGGCTCAGAGCCTATAGAATGAAACTTGAGCTCTGTCAGCCTTTCTGTGTGATGTCTGCAGGTTTTTACTTATTTATCTTTTTAGGACGTGAGATATACAGAATTAAGGTACACTTGACTTTTGGTCAATGCAATACTCTTATCAGCATTTCTTCTTTATGTTTTCATTCATTGTTAATTAGGCAGTTTAAATACTATGACAAGCAATGGAAACACTTCCCAAAACCTAGGGATATTGACGACAACCTTTCCTAACCTTTGGCCAGCTTCCCATCCATTCTCTGTTTCTACCAAATAGAATCCTTAGGTCCACATTTCTCTAACCTATATTTTATTTTTACTCTAATGATATTCATGGCTATTCTGAAAATTGAACTTTAAATTTAAACTGTTTTAAACTTTTAAAAAACAGACATGTTACGATTATGATCTGGTGTAAAAATTATTTACCCATATTGTTGTATATGTAGAAAGCGTGTTTGCTCTTATGTTTAATAATACCATGTATGGATATTTACAGCCCGTCGTTTGGACTGTATTTTGAGAATTGTGCTATTGAGGAGTGAGCTGTTTTAGCATTGCCGATTAGAATGGTGGTTCCTGATACACCATCTAAGAAGCTGTTTTGAATCAAGTAGAGTTGCTGGACCACAGGGTATTTAAATGTCCAGGTTTGTCTTGCTTCCTTAATTGGAACATCATTAGAGTGTGGGTCTCTATTTCTCCCAAGACTTGGAATTCTTACAGTTCCTTGGTGTTTGTTATTTGTTGTATGTAAAAAAAAATTCAATTTATACTATTTGATGCAGTTGCCCCCGTTGCAGCTGGAATTTTATTTTTCTCCAATGAACAATGGTGAAGACCTCTTGTCACACACTGGCTTATCTCCTTCCAGGCATGACACGTCCATTGCCCCAGAGTTGTGCTTTTTCTTGCTGGTTTGTTGGAATATGTTGGGCTATATCGCTTGAATGCGTGGAAATATTTTTCTTCATCTCCATCAGCTGGAATGATAATATCATGTTCATCGGGTTGACTTGAAAATAAGTTAGTGTTTGCAATTAGGTACTTTGCGTTTGTCTGTAGAGCATCCTAGATTAAAAACGCTTCCTTCTCTCCTGCTGGGTGAGGCTTTCCCACAGGAACCACCCATCAGTGGACTGTTCTACTGGATATTTGCCCCATCTGCTTAGTGAAGAGAGTTCGTTGATTTGGTGTTACTAGCGCATTTTTCTAGCATTATATTTTAGAACTAAAGCAAGTTATAGACAGTCAGACCTACTTGGAAAATCAGTAAGGAAGCAAATTGAAAGTAAGAAACACTAAAAACACAGGGCAAGGTTTGCTGAAATGCTCTGTGGCCTTAAGAGCCTGTCTGTAGATTTTTTTGATGCTTGAATTAATATGGCAATTGGGGAATGAAACAATTTTTAAATTATAGCCAAGAAAACTGCAAAGCTGATAGCGGTTGCTGCCTAGAAGCCAGGCTCACAGGGAAACCTAGATGCCTCAGGGCTCCCGTGTCTCTGCTAGAATCTCCTTCCACAGCGTTCTGAAGAACACTGCAAAGTCATGCAGCGCCGCTAGACTGGGAACCTGGGGAAGAGGTAGGAGCAGAATCCAAGGACATCCCAAAGTGCTAGACTGTTACTAGCGGCTTCTGGCTTGATCTTTGAGGTTGCCTTCCGGAGGAGAATTTAGAAGGCACGGTAAAACACTGCCTTTACCGCCTCGAGCTCTCCCTGCTTCCCTGGGATTATTCCTGGAGGAGTGGAGCTGCTGCGTGTGGATGCCACTGTGTCGCTGAGCGGCTGCACTGCAGCATGCCTTCGCTCATCTGCCTCTACCTGTGCTCAAAGTCTCTCTTAGGATTTGGAGGTAAATGTTCTCTCTGTTGCTCACACGAATGTATACCTCTGCAGAGTGATGGTGGTTAGGAATTATCATTGTAATTAGAGTCTGAATATGATAAGCCGTTAAGACAATTAACACATGGATTCTACAAGGGAAACATGGAAATTATTCTTACTGCATAATACTCTTAAAATGTTTGCTCGCTTGTGACTTCGGTACCGAATCCTCTCCTTTGAAAACTGTGCTTGTCAGTTTTAGTAGGAAATTTGGGGATGAGAGGTCATGGGACTTCGTACAATGTCACCTTACCTGGGCTTTTTGTCCTGTCTGTACACAGCAGTCTGACCCATTTGTTAGGAATTCTCTGCTCTGGCAAAACATGTTTGAACAGTCTGGAAACAGTTTTTTAGTTGTGATGGCAACGTACAGTCTAGGAAGTAGTTAAGAGAAGTTTGAACTCTCTCCAAAGACAAGAGTGTTTTCTACTCGGGCTTCATCCCTGCAGCTCATAAGCTGTGATTCATTTCATTCTGTGCCAAGAATTAAACAGAATAGTGCAATGGAATTTAAGTTTACTTTGTAAGTAATTGTAAAAACAACTGGTAACCCAATTTCACTGATGCATGGTTGTTAATTCCCCAACAACCAAAGGAAGTGGCTGCTTTTAAACCCAACTGAGCTATTTCAGGAGAGCGCCTTTGCCTGGGTCTCCTGTGTGTGGACCCTTTGATCATTCACATAGTGGGTGTCAGCAGTGACTGGGACTAGAAGTGACTGGTGACCAGAGAGAAGCAGCAGAAACTCTCCTCAGGAACTTCTCCTGGTGAAAGCTGTAATCTTTCTATTTCACAAAGGACTCGTGATACAGTTCCCCTCTTTTTACATGCCTTATCCTGAGGGTCACAGAGCAGGGAGTGCGTAAGAACCCAACCCCTCTCTTGCAACTCTCTCTCTCTCTCTCTCTCTCTCTCTCTCTGGCGATCATGGTGTGTGATATTTTAAGCATTCCTACATTTGCAATCCATCTTATTTTCCTTCGCATGCATAACTATGAAGTACCTCTGATACCTTTTTATGAATCCATTCTTTTTGTGGGATTAAAAAACAAAACCAAAAATAAAAAACCTCTTTCCAAGCTAGAATGACATAGGGAAATGAGCCTTTCTTCCCTGGGCTGTAACTCAGGGCTTTGACGATGTCTTTTGTCATTTTAAGCACAACTACATCATAAATTTGAACTGTACACATGGCATTCTCAGATGTAGTATGTGTCAGAATCTCAAATGCCACCTTGGGACTTAATGCAAGGAGGTCCCGGCTTGCGTTTTCCTGTCCTTCCTTAGAGGTGACCCTGTAATCACAAGCATGTTTTGCCATCACAGAATGAGGTCTCCCTGTTCTTCTCTGGTGTGGCTCCTACTTCTGTTACTTCTTAGAGAATTGCTATTACTTTTCACATACTACATGACATCTGATTGTCACGTGTTAACTAATCTTCAAGGCAGGCCTGTACACTAGAGAAGTCCCATGTCCCACACTACAGGAACTGACAGTAAAAGTAAGTCAACAGCTGGCATCGTGGTGTCTTTACCTCTTTACAAGAGTAACATGGTGAAATTTGAGGAAAACAGAGAGATCCCTTTAGGTAATTATATTCATGAATATACTTTCCCACAAACAGGAATTATTTAAAATTGGTAAGAATTCCTCAATGTAGGTTCTTAGTTTAGAACTAACTTATCTGGAACTTAAGGGTCAGCATTTCCAGAGCCTTTGAGGAAGGAGAAAGGGCACAGGTATTTTTCAATGAAAAAGTTAAAAAGTACATTTTTAAGTGGCTGGTAACTGTTGCTTCACCTAGAGAGGGGGACTAACCATCAGAGATCTCTCTCAAACCAATGCGGAATGTGATTTTTAGCTCAAGCTGTCCTGTTTGGATTGAGGTTAATTTGGAAACGCTAAGCATTTGGTCCAGGGTTTGTGATCATTCTTTAGAATGACTTGTCACTGGCATCTAGTATGTTATCCAGCCTGGAAAATCCCTTACACTGCATCCTCCCAAAACCTCATTTACTACTTCAAGCAATGTGTCCTCCGGGGCTTAGTACAAAACTGATGGAAAAATTGATCTGGGAATGATATTTAAATCATGTACAAAACTTTTCCTATTTTGAAATAAAGACAAGAAAAGCTCTAGGTCACTTTAATTACTTTCTCTAATGAGCAGAAAGCTACACTTCAAAATAAAATTTAATGTGAGGCTAACCAGTGCTTTCCAGTGAGGGGGTGAATGTTTCTGATGCTTGGAATATTCTCAAAAATGTCCACAGTCACTTTTCATATAGCACAGCTTCATAACACCAGGCGTTGTTCCCTCTAGCCTTCAAAGCAGCTGCTGTAATAGAGAGGCCTGTCCCCAAGCCGTGCACATAACCCTAAGTCCCCATGTGTAATGGACCATATTCAGAAAGGAAAAAATGTCTCTAAAAACTTGGCATTTGATAAGAAAAAAAAAATACAGGCATTTAGTACAATGAAACCTATTTTGCTGCAGAGATTCCAAGGTTTGATGGGAAATTCTGACAGAGATACTTTCCATGACATCGATATGCTCCCTGACCTCTGACACCTCTGGCCACATCATGTTGCCAGGCAACAGCAGTGGGCATAAAACCTGAGTCACTAAAGTTCCCAGCATAAGAAAGGGCTGCAGTCTAGAAGCAGGCAGGCTGGGTTTTAGGGATTTAAAAGCATTTTTCATGTGCCTAATCCACTCATTCTAAGCCTATACAATTTATAACTGTCTTGAACCACTGAACAGAAATACCTTCACTATCTAGAAAACTGATGATTCTTTTATTCCAAATGCCAGATTCTAGGAACCGAGAAATACCGCTGAACAGCCAAGAGGTGTTATAAAGCCTGTGTACAGAACACACCTTCTTAGCTATGGGAGAAGCGAGGTGAGGTCTAAGCATACATACTCTTACTTGGTAATTCTTAGTTCTGCTTTTGGATTTAAAGGGTGTGGAGATGGTGACAAAAGGAACCAGACAGACAAAATTAAGAAATGACCACTGATCGGTGAGCTCAGAGTGGGCACTGACATGCCTTTAACAGTCAAAGCACAGCTGTCTGCTGCCTAGTGCAGATGTGCGAAGCAACTTGTACCTTCAGAACTCCTGACAGCTTCCTATGTTGTCCCTACATGCAAGAATTATCATGCCTGGAGATCAGTGGGCTAAGGTGGCTGTCACCAAGACTGAAAGCCTGAGATCCATTTCTAAGGACCCACATGGTAGACTGAGACTACTGACTCCACACGTTCTTCTCTAACCTGTACACGGATGTGGATTGCCCAAACATCGGCATGCATGTGTATGCTCACGTGTTTGTGTATGTTCACATGCATGTTTATTTACACATATGCACACATGTACACACATTATCACACACACACAATCACACAGAAGCGGTGGAACATGCTTGTAACTCCCAGAACTCGGAAGACTGAAGCTGAGAACTAGATCATTTATGGTAACTGCAGCTGCACAGTGAATGGAAGGTTACCCTGGGCTATCCCATAAGGCACTATTGGAATTTTTTAAAGAACAATCATAATAAATAATATGAAGTTCCATTTCTAGATCCTCAGCTGTGTACTTTGGAAAACTCGCATTATTTATGGTTAACAATGAAAATAGCATTGATTACAACCTCTTTAACTTAGATGACAAAACTCGGGTGTTTGCAGAGGCGAGCTTCACTCTACTGCGTTCTTACTTTTTTCTCTTTTCTCTTTCTCTCCCCTATGACTTCTTCCTATCTCTTCTCTTTCTTACCCCAGTCCCAAATAGTCCATGTCATATGTGTATGACATACATGTATGGAAAAACCAGAATGAAACTAAGTATTTTGTATACTAACCTAAAATTCATGTATAAGGTGCAGTAAGTTGAAATTTTCTATGTAATTATATAAGTTACATAGAAACTTAATATAAACTAAATATAACTTAATCATTGTCAGAGAAATTTAGTGTGAATTGGAATTAGACATGTCACATATGTATCCCCCACTTAGTGACACTGAGTCTGACCACAGAAAACGGCCTGCTCTGAGAAATACAGAGAGATGCTGCACCTCTGGGAAGAGAAATTAAGGTGTTAAAAATCTTTTATAAAGCCATTTGTCACCAAGGAAGCCAAGACGGTACATGTTCGTCTTTACTTCACTCTTGTCCCTCAAGTGTCCCCAAGGGGTACCTCCAATTAGGGAGAAGACTTTGCATATTGTGCCTCAGCCACACTTTAATCTAATTGTTCGTGAGCCCTGCAGGTTCATAATTACTGGTTTTGTCATGCACACAGCAGTAAGAGTAATTCCAAATTAAAAGGTGAGCGATTGGTACTAAGCACTTGATTAACTCTATAGGATGTGTACCGACACTTACTGACAACAAACTCATCAGCCCACACCTCCTCAGGCTGCAAATGGCTGCATGGAAACTGTTTGCCAGAGCATGGACACTGTCACTGTCTCACTCACTTACTTCTGTAGACAGCCCATACCAGAAAGACCTGACTATATATATATATATATATATATATATATATATATATATATATATATATATATGTGTGTGTGTGTGTGTGTGTGTGTGTGTGTGTGTGTGTGTGCACATTCTTCCACAACACAATGTAGTCCTGTTGAAGCATGTAGTTGTGTGTCTATCTGTGGTCTATTATCAAGATACATTTTGTAACCTTGGACTTAAGGAAGTCTGGCTCAGGAGACCCTATAAGCAGCACCAAATCACACTCTACTGGTTCTTTGGCTCTGCAGTGCTTTATTGGATTTTGTTTGAAGGTCTCATCTATCCCAGCTTGGGCCCAGATACACTCCGAGACCGAGTTTTATCTTCCTCGTTCCACGTCTGCATGCTGGGATTACACATATGAACTACTATACCAGGTCATGCAGCTCTGGGCATTGAACCCAGGGCTTCCTGCATGCTAGGCAAGTACTCTGCTCACTGAGCTATATCTCTAACCAACTTCTGCGGGGGTTTTAGTACCATATATTTTGGGCTTTCTTTAATAGGTGTTCAATCTGAGTTTCTTTTGTTGTGGTGGTTGTTGTATATTTTATCTGTGTTTTATTTTGCTTGAGCTTTGGCTGGCCCCACACTCACCTCACACCTGTGTCAGCCTCCCAAATGACAGACAGGTGGACATTGCAATGTGTGGCTTCCACCTCAGGTTCTTACAAGAGTCCTGAAGCACACCAGTGTCATACCAAAGCTTTTAAAGTGACGCAAAAAGGGCCAGCACAATGTATACAGAACAACTCTCTCATTTGGAAAATCAAGCGGTCTAAAACTATGACGTCTAAAAACAAAATATTTACCAGGCTTCTTCCATTAGAGAGCCTGTGGATGTTTTGAACACCAAGCTGCTAGGGAGATGCCTTGGTGAACTTGCAACTGCTGCCTCTCCTTTTGTTGATACTTAATCAGTGCCACTCAAGGGTGTTTTGCACCTAACCAGGACTTGTGTGTGCCCTATGGGGCCCTGGGCAAAGACAGGTGTCCCCTGCGGAAGGCTAGAGCCATGCTATACATTTGCAGCTCTAGAACATGTTCTGGAACATCCACAGAGCCTTTGCTTTTTTTTTTTTTTTTTCTACCCTTTTGCTAAAGCATCCCAGGGAGTCGGTAGGAGTCACAGTGCAGATGAGAGGGAAGATTGTGGGTGGCTTTGGAGGGGTTGCTTTCCCCTTGTCTTTCCTGCTGTGACTGGAGGCTTAGCACCACTCTACTGAGACTATATACTCCTTACACATTTACAAATTCACATCTAAGGACTTTATCTTTAAATAGTCCTACAGCATGCAATTTCAGACAAGGCATATATATCTTACTCTTTATAGCCCACACACCTTAGTTTTTCTATCTTTTAAATGTCATAGCAGTGGGTCATATACCATCACATACTTCATAAGCACAGGAGGATATTTTAAAAAGATATTGAGCATATGTTTTTACCTCCAAAAACTTTTGTTTGCATTCTATTTCCTCTACAGAATGTTACCTTAACAATATGTTTAGGCGGAAAGAAGCATTTTGCTAATTGCCTTATAACTTAATATAATAAAATGAACACACACACACACACACACACACACACACACACACGGGGGGGACTTCAATTGTTATTTATGTGAATAAAACACTAGCTTTTAAAAATAACTTCTGAATTACAGAATAATGATGATTATTAGTGATATATACTTACATATAAACATCACAAAATATACTACAAATGGTTACTTCTAAAATACAAAAACCAGAGAGATTAAAAAGTATCAATCCAATATTCTCCGTTATCTCATATGTTTGTGGATAACTGACATTTTGCTATAATGAAACAAAGTTCAGAATTTCTTCCTTTTCTGCTTCCCTCTTCCTCTCTTCCTTCCTTCCTCTCTTCCTTCCTTCCTTCCTCCCTTCCTTCCTTTCTTCTTCCCTTTCTCTCTTCCTTCCTTTCTCTCTTCCTTTCTTCCTCTTCCCTTTCTTCCTTCCTCTCTTCCTTCCTCCCTTCCTTCCTTCCTCCCTTCCTCTCTTTCTTCCTTCCTTCCTCTCTTCCTGTCTTCTTCCCCTTTCTTCCTTTCTTCCGCTCTTCTTTCTGTTCTTCCCTTCCTCTTCATTTCATTTTCAAAGACAAGCACAAATAAAACAATTGTGGTATGAAAACAACCATAGTTGAAGAAGATGTTACCCATCTACCCTCCAAGTCTCTGAATCACCCTATTGTCTTTCAAATTTGTACAAAGAAAGGAAAAAGGAGGCGTTTTCCTGAGGTATGGAGGTTTGCTAATTAGTGATGAAAATAATTCAGATAATTAAAGAAAGAATTTTCTCGAATCTGGCACAGGTCCCCTTTCTGCCCACTGGAGGTCACTTTCTGAGACACCACACAGATGGAGCAGGGGCTGACTTACCTCTGTACTGTCCAGTGTGAAGAGGACGTTTGGAAAACGGAGGGTAGAGGGGAGGCCTCCATGAAGCTGTTCTCCAGAGAGGAAACATAGCCTCGGAAAATGAGACAAGCACTTGTTCAGCACGGGCACATCCTAAATTATATTCCGAGCACTTGAAAAAGGAGGAAAAGCTAAGCAACGTTGAGATAAGACTGGGCAAGCCTAGTCATGGTTCTCTGAACAATCTGGGTGCTCGCAGGTGAACACACTCTAGTGTAAACGGTAAAGAGTTCTCACGTGGCTGCTTGTTGCCAGTTCTTGATTAGGAGGAATGTAGTTGTCTTTTGGGGTAAATTCTGATGTCCAAGGTCCTCCCCACTGGTGGTCCCTGTGACAAAGGAGACCCCGTGGTCGCTGGGGCAGCAGGGAGCTGGACTGAAGAGAATGGGGAAAGAGGTAAGCAGCTTCATTTCTTTGGAAAGTAAGCTGAAAAGTTGACTTTTTCTCCATTCTTTATAATTTGTGAGTGGCTTCCTTCTTTTCCTGTTTGTGTAGGTTTAGGAGGTGTGGCCTTGCCAGAGGAAATATGACACCAAGGGCAAGCCTTGAGGTTTGATTTCAATTTGAACTACACAATAGACAAGATATCCTCAATTTTGTAATCCTTTGGCCTCTGCCAGTCTCCTGAACGCCTGGGTCATGGGTCTGTTTCACCAGGTCTGGAGCCTCAGGCCCTTTAACCACTCACTCCATTGACTTACCCCCAACTCACTCAAAATTTTTCAAATGTGGCCGCTTCTATTCTAAATCCTGTAAAAATCTCTTCATCTAGTTTCTTAGATGACCTGGCTATTTCTTGATCTTTTTCTCCCTAACCAGCAACTACTGCTGTTCCTGAGGAAATCATCTTTAGCCAAGTTATTTTTTTTTTTCATGTTGCCTCTTGGTTATGTTTTCTGTGCTTCTAGGCTTAATAACTTTTACCTAGCCCTGGTCACCTGTGAGCCGCAGATAAATATTTCATTATTTATTGAAAGTGTGAGTTAAATATACAGGAGTAACTTAGATTTAATATGTACCCCATAGATTTTATTGGCTTTTCTGGTTCTCTTTCCGTTCTTCTAACAAACACATTTCATAGTCTACTCTCTTCCCCTTCATGGATAAAGTAAGCCAGAGCCTGATCTGGAAACCTGGCAGGCTCAATGCAGACCCCTCTGTCCAGAGTCAGAAGTTAATACGATCAACACTGTGCAAAGGGCCTGACATCCAAGGAAGGTGGCTAGAGAGCCAGACAGTGAGTTCGAAAATACAGGTGGAAACAAAGGGACATAAGTGTGTCCTCACACTGCAGCACTACCACAGGTTATAAAGGGCTGTGTGCTCACACTGCAACGTTACCACAGGTTATAAAGGGGTGTGTGCTCACACTGCAGCGCGACCACATCCTGCTTCCCCCTGTCCCTGCTATCGCTGATTTTCATAAGTGCTTTTAAATATGAAGATAGACATTACCTGTAGCTTAAATAATAGCAAAATGTCCCTTTGGTGTCTCTGCCATAAATTTACATGTTGTTTCTCCTAAATGCACGCAGATGGTACCTCTGAGATGTGAATTCAGTGGTGCCTTGTAGACAACTCGCTACCTAACAGGTGCCACTCAGAGTCTGACCCTGATGTACGCCCTTGTCAATCACCTGGGCCTCCTGTTTCTGTTCAAATATCCCTGCACTCTCTTTTACTGATTTTTCTACATTACTGGACAGCTCAGAGACCCTGGGAATTTCTGCCTAGAACCCCTTTCTGCTGTCCAAGTCCCTGTCTCTGACGAGCTTCAGCATAGCTATGAGGGCTTGCCTACAGCACAGCCTTCCCTCCAGCACGGAGGCTCATTGCTGTGTCTCTCACTTAACAAACTCATTTTGAAATCTGATTCTCTGTGTAATGTTATTGAGAGGGAATGGGTTCAAGAGGTCATTAGGTTGTTAAGGGGTATTAATTCCCATCTTCTGGAAGCAAGTTTCTTCTGTCAGGACTACATAGATTACCACAGAAGTATGTTGTCATGAAGCAGGGAGCACTGCTTTGTTCTTTCAGTCTCTGTGCCTATAACTATCATTATCACTATGGTCATTATTATAATTATTACTTGTCATAAGCTGCTTTTACTATGCTTCTAGACTTCCACACATCTAGAACTACGTAAGCCATAATAATTCTTCCCTTTCTAAATTACCCAGTTTCTGGCACTTTATGATAACAACGGAACACAGCCTTAGAGACCAGGTCTCTCTTATCTCTGAGCATTGGCTCCTTTAATACAGCATCCGTCACATGGTGGGTAGTGTTTGAATAGAACCAGCTGGGCGATCACTGTGAGTCAGCTGTCTGTCAGTGGAGAGATGGGTTATGTCAGGGGCTGCAGAGAAGATCTATGTTGATATCAGTTGCATACTGGGTCCACATGTCTGTGTCACAGCCATTGGCATGTTTAACTTTGATTGGGCTCCAGTGACGTGCCAGGCATATTTTTCTGTTTATGTAAATTTAAAACTCATGCCATCCACCCTGGTGTGAACATTATTTTGTGAACATGATAATCAAAACTAAAAAATTTACAGTGGTACAATAGTAGCAACTAAAAACAGATTTAATCCACAATTCACATTTTTCCCTTCTGTTGTCCTTTTGATGTTCACTGGGATCCCACCTTGTATATGAGATCTCCTGTTCCCCTTACTTGGTGGCAGTTCTCAATCTCTCCTTGTTCTTTTCAACCTTGGCAAGTTGGATCCTAACCCACTAGGTCATTTTATAGCATGTCCTCTGATGTGAATCTGCCCTGTGATGCTGAACCACAGCTTAAGGTCCTCTGTGTTTGGGGGAAGTCCACAGAGACTCATGCATCCACATGCATCTCATCCAGGATCCACAGGATCAACGCATCTGATGTCTCAGAGTGTTAAACTTTCTATCACCTGGATTGGGTGATGGATGAAGGTCGTCTTTGCTGTACTGCCAACATGCTTCCCTTGCAATTGAGAAATGTCTGAATGGAGGAGACACTTTGAAAGGAAACAGTGTAAGCGGATGAGCCCCAGTGTTAAGATTGATAGATCTTCATGGAAGCATTTACTAGCCTGGTTGTCTTAGGGTTTTACTGCTGTGACCAGACACCATGACTGATGCAAGTCTTATAGGGACAACATTTAATTGGAGCTGGCTTACGGGTTCAGAGGTTCAGTCCATTATCATCAAGACAGGAACATGGCAGCATCCAGGCAGGCATGGTACAGGAGGAGCTGAGAGTTCTACGTGTTCATCTGAAGGCTGCTAGCAGAATACTGGCTTCCAGGAAGCTAAGATGAGGGTCTTAAAACCCACATCCACAGTGACACACCTACTCCAGCAAGGCCACACCTACTCCAACAGAGCCACATGCTCTAATAGTGCCACTCCCTGGACTGAAGCATATACAAACCACTACAATGGCCTTCTGATGATATTTCTGCTAAAACCATTCCCCCTACAGATTTTAAACTAAATCTTCTGTAGCAAAAACAGCCCTTCCCATTCTTTAATTTACTCAACCACTTACAGCAACATCAACTCATGGATACCCCTGTATTCCTGAAGTTTGATCGCATGCTATCAAACTTCACAGTTTTCCATGGATAAACTGACTCTCACCAAGAGAAACTCTTCGGGGTCCTTTCAATCAGCCCCTCACTTTGTCATTTTTAGAAAAGTTTTTTTAAAGTGCTTTTTTAAAAACTTTTTTTTTTACTTACTGATGCTCAGAAAACTTAAAAACCTTAAAAATTTAATTGCAACTTTATATTCTACATAGACACTAAAATTCATTATCAGGGAGCCTGGGACAGCAGGCTTCTCCTGGAATTCTCCTAGAATTTGGGAGACTGGGGCAAGATGACTGTTACAAGTTTGTAGTCATCTGAGGACACATAGTAAAACTATGTTTCATAGTGTATCTCACATGCTCTATTACTCCCCTTTCAGCTGCTTAAATCTCTTGTGAAGGATTTGGCTCAAGAGTTACTCTCAGAAATAGTAACTCTCTTGTTTTCCAGGTTCTTCCCCCAACATAAGGTCTTGGCAGTTTACCTTTAATGTGTACAGTGTAGCTATTCCAATCTTGCCTCAAATGCCTGCCATCTAATTTGCTCTCAATAACTGTGCAAATGTTTTCCTTCTAGTAGATGTATGTAAAAATGCAGATATTTGGAAAGGTACAGAGGGTATGGCAGTGTGCCTGCTGAGTTCATTACTCTTAGTGTCTGTAAGCATAATGCCCCTACTTGGATGAACCCTGTTCTTCACCTGAGGCTTTGACTGAGTTCAATAGTCAGTTGCCTCTTCCTGCAAAGTGAATTAAATTTGAAAAGTGAAAACAACTATCAAGTCTCAAAGTACTGCCAAAATTGTTTAGGTAGCATCTGTACGAGGTGGGGGTGGGAGGTTCTTTGAAATTAACTTGAAAGCGAAACCCCCAAGCTCTTCACTCTTGAGCCAAGTGAGTCTCGAGCAGGGCTGTCCTCCACCCATCCCTCTTCAGTCTGTTGTCATGCCCTCAGTCAAGGGAACCCATATGATATTAGGTTTCACTTTAATCAGTTCTTCTGCTGATTCCATTTTTATATCATCTTTCTATAGAAACATACCTTAATTACTCTGAGTATTTTTGTAACTCAGAACTATAAAAAATTCCACTCCAGCAAAAGAATTCAAATAGAGCTAACTGGTAGAAACAGGTTTTATTAGGAAAGTTCATTTTGGACAAGATCAGTGGAAATGCATGTACTTCAATATCAGCGTGGCACCCATATTTGGGCAAACGATTAAGCAAAAAGATGAAAAAAAAGTCCACATGAAATTACTAAGCAATGGATGCATTGGGTGAAGAGCGCATACGTCAAACTGTTAAGTTAGAAAACTAAGATGGTAATGTTGATGCCAGATGAGTAAAGGGAAATATAGAGACATGATATATGGATTAACGGATAGGTGGATGAATAGATAGATAGATAGATGATTGATAGATAGTAAATAGATGATAGTTAGATCAATGACAGATAGATAGATACATAGATAGACACATAGATAGCTAGATAGATAGATGATTAATAGATAGTAAATAGATGATAGTTAGAACAATGATAGATAGATAAATAGATGATAGCTAGTAAATAGATGATAGATCAGTGATAGATAGATAGATGATTGTTAGATAGATGATTGATACATAGTAAATAGATGATAGATAGATAGATAGATAGATAGATAGATAGGTAGGTAGGTAGATAGATGATTGTTAGATGATTGATAGATAGTAAATAGATGATATGTAGATCAATGATAGAGAGAGATAAATAGATGATATATAGATAGACAGATTGATAGACAAGAAAATTTTTGTGGTCTTATTGGTGCTTATGCAAGAGATTGACAGTGTTTTATTTGGTTTGGCATACATAGGCAGGAGGACTCCCTTAGTTTGAGCTACATACACACTGAGTACCAGGTTAGTAAGGGCTACACAGTGATGCCCAATCTCAAAAAAGTAGGAAGTAAGAAAACAAGAGACAGCAGAACTCAGATCCTATACAAAAAATCTGAGACAGCCATCAAACCTTCAAGATGTTTGTCAAGCCTGTGTAGGCATCCTCAGGGAATCAAAAGAGAATCCTATGTGGGGGATACCAGCTGAAAGAAAGTTTCCTTATACCAAATGGCCATGGCTTCATAAGCTGTCATGTCCACAAGTTAGTTCACAGCCTGATCATCTGTAACTCTGATGACATCTTCTCTTTAAAAGCTATTTTAGTGGTTGATATAACTGGACAAAGGTCCTTTAAATCTTCGACATGCCTCGAGTATGGAAAAACTGCCTATGTCAGTCACACCAAATCGACTGTCCTTCTCTCTGAGGTAGGGTTCCTACCTTCCCTGTTCTACCTGATGGCTGTTGTGAGTTGAGCCCACCCATCCCATTCCACGGGTGTCAGGGAGCTGCTATGCTCAGAGGAGGCTCTCTGTAGTCTGCACATCTCTCTTTGCATAGCATGAATGTTCTTGATGAGGGGATTTTCTTATAATAAGATCAAGGTTAATGATCGATGAAAACATTTTCTCTATTGTCTTGGCCTGCAACTTTGTTGTAAAATGTTATAAAACTGTGGCCATGCGTTCTAAAAATGACAAAGTTTTCCATAGGAAAGTAAAGATGTTTATTCATGTTCTGAAGAGCACACACCAGATGATTTCTTTCCCAGGACTTATGCAGGAATGGTTTGATGATCTTCATTAATCTCAGACATGATAATATGAACTAAGAAATTACTCTTAATCTTAAACAAATAAATCTGCCTAGTATTTAATGTAGTCCAATTAAATTAAATTAAATTACCCTACCAATGTCAAAGAAAAATGCTCTGTTATGACCTCCTACATATAATGACTGCAAAATTTAATGTGCTCACATAGATATTAATAACAACACTAACATATATTTGTGCCTTAGTTCTCTATAGATGTGAAGAATCACTATGACCAAGGCAATTTATAAAAGAAAACATTTATTAGGGGTTTAGATACAGTTTGGCAGTGTGAGTCCATGACTCTCCTGGCAGGGACATGGCAACCGACAGGCAGGCACAGTGCTGGAGCAGTATAGCTGAGAGCTTACACCCTCATCTCCAAGTTGGAGGCAGAGAGTAAGGTTGGATCTGGCATGGCTTTTTGAAAACTGCAAAGCCCACCCCCCAGTGGCACACCTCCTCCAACAAGACCATACCTCCTAATCCTTCCCAAATAGTTCCACCAGCTAGGGACCAAGCATTCAGATATATGAGCCCGTGGGTCCATTCTCATTCAAACCACCATAGTGTGCTTACCACTGTAGCATAAGCACAACTGGATAGGCTCAATGACCTTGATTCCCAAGCAGCCCTTTTTATAGTGAGCTAGGCATACCTGGCTGTTGCCAGGCAACTGTGGGGCAGAGCCTGGAAGGTATCCTAAAGGAGTGCTAACACTCACTAAGGTTAGTGAGGCCTAATCTCACTATTATTAATCATTACTCTTGCTATCAATCACAGAACTTGATGTTTGCTGTGTAACTACTATGTATCTACTATGTAACAAACCAGCACAGACATACCATTAAAAATATGGTGTGCTCAATCTCTCCACAGAAGCCTGATGGTGCTGGGATACAAGTGCTTCCCCAAGTCCCTACTGGGTTCATTTCTGCCTCCCATTTGGAAGGCTCTTTTACTCGTGGTCTGCGTGATAGGGAATACTGTACATTTTCAAGGCTCTCCTCACAGACTCACAGGTCTCTGCACATCTTCCACAGTGAGGCTGTGTGATATCCCAGTGAAGCCTACTCAGCAAAGAATAAAAGGGTTTTAGAAAACAAACAAACAAAAGCAAGTTGTCTTCATTCAAAGGGATGCTGCCTCCATGAAGAGGAGGGCGATATTTAAGTGCATGTGTCCCTCTGGTATCCATGGTTCCAAGGCTGCTTCATGGGCATCATGATGACATGAAATAAAGCTTCATCTATCAAATGGCATGGAATTTTCACTCAACCAACACACATGTGCCATATGTTTTAAGCCATAGCTAGCCCACTTAATACCAATTCAATGTAATCCTTGTGTAAATGGTCACTGTTCACATAGTGTAGGAATAGTGAGAGGGAAAAGTCTATGCAGGCATGGAGCAGAGGCTTCTCTTCTTTTGAGTGCTTTTAATCTGGGATCCATGAGTATGGGGACAGGAAATTCAAACTTGGTGTTATCATCTCCCCTTTCTCACTGTGACCAAATATCTCACAGAAGCACCCGAGGGACGAGAGATTTCTTTTGTCCCATCATTTCAGATGGTAAAATCAATAACGATAGGGAGGGCACAGGGTCTGGAAGAAGCCCATGAGCTTGTGGTAGTCTCTCACATGGTATTGACTAGGAAGGAGACTGCCTGATGGGAGGCAGGAGAAGATGTTAACTGCAAAGACCCACCCTAGAGGCCTATTCTATCAGATAGCCTTGACCAACAAGATTCTGTAACCTCTCCTAGTACCAGCTGGGGACTATGTGTTTAAACAAGTAGGGGGGGTGAGGGGTGGTCACTTCACATTCAGATGACTACCTGCCTGCCAGACTGACGGGCTGACAGATAGACTGAAACACCATCAGGAACCAGAAGTTTCTTTTGTCTCACAATTTCAGTGAGGCCAGGCAGTCATGGAGAGGGAAATTTGCCTATGCCAGTAAATTTATTTCCCTAGTTGTAACCTCAAACTAATTTATTAACTTGTCATTTTTGAGTTAAGAAGATGTGGTTAGGTGTTATCTGATGTTTAAACCACAGGATGTACAGTGCTCACAGAGTACCTGTCACCTACTATGTGCCTAGAAATACGGAGGTTATTTTGAGGGGAGATAGTTATGTTACTCAAAAGCTTTTTGGACACTAACTTTTAAGTTTTGTCTGTGAGTAGCTCATCAAACTATTATAAGAATTTCTTATTATACAGCAAAGCTCTTTAGAATATAAAGGTGGGTTTGTTCTGTTTTTGGTTTTTATTAGTTTGTTTTGATGGTTGTTCTTATTTTGTGTTCTTCTTTTGATGAAGACAACGAGCTTTGACCATGTTTAACTTTTTATTTCTTTATCCTGGTGCAAATCGTGTTGTGTCCCTCAAAAATAAAAGGAAGAAAGAAAAAAGAAAGAAAGGAAGGAAGGAAGGAAGGAAGGAAGGAAGGAAGGAAGAAAGAAAGAAGATCCATCTTCAAAAGAATGTTTATTTGGTATAATTTTAGTGTGTAGTATCTAGAAATATTCTCAAATAAATATATAGTATAAACATGGTTTTAACTGCCAGTTATGGTGGTGCACCAAGCACTTGGCAAGCTGAGGCAGGAGAATCACAAATTTGGGGACAGCCTGGAATACAAAGTAAATTCTGGGCTAACCTAAACTACACAAGTTTGCAAGGCTGGAGAAAGGCATCAGGAAAGCACAAGCTGTTCTCACATGCTGGTTCCACGGCAGCCCTGGCAGCCCCAGTGTCCCTGGACAGAGGCATTTCCTGCATTTGCCTCTCTTGCTCAAGCAAATACAAGTAACCAAGTCAGTGTCCACAGCAGTGAAGCTGCCTCTCCAGCAGCTGACTGTATCTTCTCAGCATTTTTCTCCTGTGAAGTGGAGATGGTGGAGCAGAACTCAGGAAGGTTGAGAGCTCTCCCCCTTCACACTGTCAAAGACAGGGCTCTACAAGAGCTTCATGTTCAACATCTTGTACTCTGTGTCCATGGCGGTCAAACAGGAACGCCAGACCTCTGTCCCACAGAGGGAAGTGGCTCAAGGGTGCTGATATGAGCTGGGTACAGCACCATGTGGCATTTAGAATCTAGTGGGCTGTTTTAGTTAACCCTCCCCATGATCTTGAAGCAGGTCTAGTCAATAATGTGAACAACAAGAACACAGGTAAAAGAAACCTAGGCTTTGTAGGCCAACTAAGATTAACACAGGGACAAGGAGAAGAGCTGGTGAGTCTGGAGACTTCAAGAGTCCTGCTCAGACTTCCCCAAACTCCATAGGCAGACAGAGAGACTTGTCTGTGCTGGGCTTCTTCAACCCATCAAGAACATCATAGCAGAGTCTCTTTATTTTCATCCTTGGGCTTTCCAATCACAATTAGTCACTGGGTCTCAGTGTGGATTGCAGACCAGTACCTGACTTCAGAGTCCAGGGCAAAGAATAGTTATTCTGAGTTTTATAAGCTGTGTTTCAACACTGCCCAATACAGCTAAAACGAAGGGCAAGGTTTGCATTTCTGAAGCACCATCAGCAGCCTGTCCTGTCCTTTCCTATCTTGTTCTCTCCTGTTCTGCCCTGTCCTGTCCTGTCCTGTCCCTAGAACAAGTGTCCCATCCATGTTTTCAAATGAAAAGGGGAAAATATTTGGATCTTTGAGTTTCTGCTGTGTGCCTCAGTTATGTGAGCAAAATCTACCAAGCCTGTTGATTTCTGTCTGCGGGTTCCCTTTTCCCCATGTATGTAGCACATGTGAAGAGCCCCTGGCCAGCAGCTCTGCAGACCGACCCCCGACCGTATGTACTGCACTGCTTTCAATGATGGGAACCCATCAGTGTCTCGCAACAGCATCCAGTGTGCACCTGACACACATCAGGCAGTGTACAGGTTGGAGACATGAACAGAAGTGTCCCAAGACCCTAATCCATCAAATGGTCCCCAAATGCACAAGGGCAGTGGTAGTCTTGGGAAAGCAGAGGGACCATACTCCAGGAGGTGTGACCTACATGACATTGAAAAAGCAGATGGATAAGTGGTTGTGCTGACTGGAGTGAAGGAAGAAGTCATGCCGCATTGGAGAATGTGCTTACCACATGGAGGCTGTGGGCCTGGGTGAGAGCCTCTCCTTTGTAACCAGAGAACTCGTTCATGTGATGGGAAACTGGGCAGCGGACCAGAGGAGAGGGCAGTGCATCTTAGGTCTGGAGATGGACAGACCCAGAGCATCCAAAAAGTCTGGAGGATTTGGTACTGGATATGCTGAGAGGATTGGGGAGAATGAAGTCATAGGAAGACATCTATATTGATTGATCGGGGTTCCTCTTGCTTTGATAAAACATCAGAAACAAAATCAAATTAGGAAGGAAAGGGTTTGTTTCGTCTTACATTTCCAGGTGTATCATGGAGAGAAGTCAGGCCAGGAGTGTGGAGGCAGAGTTCATGCAGAGGCCCTGGATGAGTACTACTACTCACTAGCTTGCTGCCTGTGGCTTAGCTTGCTTTCTTATAGAACCCAGGACCACTGGCCCAGAAGTGACTCTACCCACACTGGTTTGGGCCCGCCCTACCACACCAATTGCTTATTTTAAAAAATGTCCTACAGGCTTGCCTACAGCCAGATCTTATGGAGGCATATTCTCAACCGAGAGTCCATCTTTCCAAAAGCCTCTAGAGTGTGTCAAGGGGACAAGCTAGGCAGACAACACTGAGTTTCAAACCTGCATGACCCAGGATTAGTGACTCTTCTTCTTGCCGCTTAACCTATATGGCACCTGCTTTGAGGGCATTCCTCTTTTATCATCCATGTACTATGCTTATTAACACTGGAAATCAAAGGGTGGTGTGAGAGAGCCCTTCGGAGTTGGTGGTCTATCTGTGGAGATTGAGCAGTTAAGATATCTGTCTTCCAACATGTTTGAGGCATGCAGGCTGTAAGTAATAAAGGTCACTACATATGAATGCCCTGCTAGAAGGACGGCGAGACCCTAAAACTGGAGTGAAGAAACACTTAGAAGAAAAGACTGGGGATCAGGACACAGATGGCCTGGTAGTGTTTGGAAGAATGCTCAGAACCACCAAGTTGAAACTTAATTCAAAACTACATGGGAAGAGAGCCTTCAAGCTTCAAATAACAGGCTTGACCCTGGGTCTTTCTGGGAAGACAAAGAACAA
The DNA here is from genome assembly GCF_963924665.1 of Micromys minutus. Taxonomy (NCBI): domain Eukaryota; kingdom Metazoa; phylum Chordata; class Mammalia; order Rodentia; family Muridae; genus Micromys; species Micromys minutus. The sequence goes on from NC_137958.1 coordinate 2,194,521, forward strand.
TTAAAAGGTGATCTGTTTTACAGGAGCCGTGAGGTGAGTGATCTGAGGACAGAAAGTGGGTCAAAATTTCTTTTACTCCAGCAGCCTCTTTTAAAACCATGAACTGCTTGACCATCACTAAATCTTTCTAGGTATCACCATGGCAACCATTGATATGAAAACTAATATTAGCCCGGACACTTCTGCCTCAGATGATGTGATATTTTCCTCTGCAGTGGTCATCTCCACGGTCTGTGCACACAAGCAAAGACGGTCCCCTCCGTCCTGCCATGCTGTCGTTGGCTCTGAGGAGACAAGTGCTTGTCAGATGCCCCAGATGTCACAAAATGGCCCAGTGGCTTGTGCACAGGGCCTCTACAAATTCAGCATATCAGATCTGCTCATCTCTGGGTGCACAGTGAAGGACCCTGCAGGTAGAAACTGGCTTGTCTTTAGATTGAGGATGGGGTACTTAGAATGATTGGCTGGAAGCAGTGTATGGTAGCCCTGTTTACCCTCAGCTTCACTTGTAAGGCTTAGGTTTCCCCAAGTTAATAGGAAAAGGGTGGGTAGAAGATAGTAAGCTATCTCAAAAGAGAGGTGAACGCACTTTTATTTCATTGTATCCTTATACTTTAACTTTATTATTATCCATCTTTTACTATGTCTAATATGCAAATTAAATTTTACCACAGTTATATTCACAGGGACAGTAGCATATATTGGGCTTAATACTGGCATTGGTTTCAGCATATATTTTATGTATCTCAGCTAAATAGACACTTCCTACTTGTCCCACATAGCTCTGCACACACTTTTATTGTACATCAACTGTTACCATTGTATTTAGTTTCTCCCTTCCAAATCTTCGGTGTCTCATCTCTGTCCTGGGCATCACACCTCCACAACTATGTCCTTTCCATTCCTATAGTCACAGCTCTCATAAAGTCCCATAGTTTATAATCCTGTCTCATTCATTCATCCATCCATCCATCTATTCATTCCTCCCTCCTTCCCTCCATTCAGTAAACAAACACATTGAATACCTGTAGTAGTGAGCATTTCTTCGCTGTTACCAAAAACTCAAAGCACAAAAGACCAGCAGAACTACATGGTGAGACCTAGTCGGTTCCCTTTACCAATACACTGACAAAGCACCGAACAAAAGCAGCTCAGGGAAGACAGGTCACTTTGGTTTCTTGAAGGTACAGTTGATTATGGTGGGGAAGGCGTGGTAGTGGGAGCAGGGCACAGGTGGATACACTGTATCTGCAGTGATGGAGCAGAGAGAATTCTCTGCTATGTTCTGTGATTTCTCTACAGTCTGGGAGCCCAGCTCATGGGTTGGTGGCACTCACTGAGTGGGTCTTCTCTCTCCAGTCAAGCCTTTTTGAAAACATCTTTAGAGTCATAGACAAAGGTGTGTTTCCATGGTCAATCTAAGCCCAGTAGTGTTGATGGGTAAGATTAGTCTCATGACATGTCTACATTGTTTTAACCTTCTCTTAGTTGAAACTTTCGTACTATATTTCAAGCGTGTACCACACATGAAGAATGTTTCTATAAAGCACATTTGTCACTCTCCAGCCACGATAACTAACTTCAGCAGCTATAGGAGGTTTTTTCCATAGGATTCTACTGTGGATTCACAGCTCAAAAGCACCACTCTATTCTAATTAAACAGAAAATGTAAGGATATTCTGAGGGCTGATGATAGTGAGAAAAGTCAAAATCTGAAGCCTATAGATCTGAACATTATCTGCCTATCAAATGGCATTCATGAGAATGTGTGTGTGTGTGTGTGTGTGTGTGTGTGTGTGTGTGTGTGTGTGTGTATGCTTCTTGAATTTTAACAATCATAAAATTTAGGAGCCAACATTGTAATGCCTCTGAGAGATTCGATTAAAAAAAGACAGTTTGGGTTTTCTATTCTGAGTATTTATATCTTGACTTCAAACAGTATCACACCCAGTCACCTAAGTTAAGTTGGTAAAGCCTGGCTCAGAGATTTAAAACAGGTCTTCTGAGTGACAGTTAGTTGAGCAAATCAGATTGACTGAACGGTCTGAGAGGTCCTTCTCAGGGGAGAGGAGGTAAGGGCTGTCTTTAGACTCCTAGAGAAAAGCATCAGCACAGTGTCAAATGTATCTCAATCCATAATAGGCAAAGCTTCCAGGGTTTTCACCAAGTAATGTGTACTACAGTCTTTGGTAACTCAGAATCTAAGTTGCTGCTGCAAATGGTATGCAACGACAGGCAACCCTTCCCTTTTCCTGGGTGACAGACTCTTGAAGTGTAATTTCATCTCTTTATTGGACAGCATTTTATGGATGTTCTAACCCAAATACCCTGTAGACAGAGGAATCCTTGGAACAGTAACAGGTAGCTGTTGGTGTCTCCTCGAATGGCACAGACATGGGATGCAATGCTTTCCAGTCAGCCCTGATCACACTGCAACCATGATTCATCCTCACTTACTGAGCCAAGTCCTAATTCTTTGCATGGCCTTCTTTAAACTGATGTACAAATACAGGGTTCATAAAGAAAAATCAACAGCATGTTCATCTAAAAGCGTTGTTTCATGAAAATTCTGTGTTCTGTGCTTTTGGACAGAAAATTGTGACCTCTCATCAGTTTACCTAATGTGGTCACTAGTTAGCATGAGAAATGCCTCATTGGGTACATTAACCCAACATGTACTAATCTAGGTAAGTCTATCTCTTGGCTCTCAATTAGTCAAATTCCAGATTTATTCCAAATTGCCAGAAATGAGTCCTTGATTGCTCATCTCAATGTGGCACCCTTTGGTAATTCTGTAAAGATGTTTTGTGTGCTGGGGAATTAACCTGAGGGATGGACCATTATTGCAATCTTCAATAAATGGCCCTGTAATGCAGTTATTGCTGGGGCTAGGAACAGAACAGTCTCTCACTGTTATTTATTGCTGTACTTACTGCTAATGAACTGCTTTGCAGGCTGGTGCATCCAAGGACAGGGTCCAAGCAATAGCTCTCCTGGAAAATGAGAAGTGACTGTGTGGTGTCACAACTCACCTCTGAGTCTTAATGAGGCCGTTCCAGTCCAGATCGGTGTGTGTGTGTGTGTGTGTGTGTGTGTGTGTGTGTTTGTGTATGTGTGTGAGAGAGATGTGTGTCTCTGTATGTGCACACATGTGTGTGAGTGTGTATGAATATGCAAAGTTCTTACACTTTGTGCTTTTATGTTTCTGGGAAACATCTGTCACCCATGGGGACCACCATGGATATTTGCCTGGTCACCTAGATCAGTGGCTATCAAGATTAAGTTATAATCACTTAGAAAACTGTTACCCAACGTCTTCTTATTTGCATATTCTGGGTGCCCACCCAGACTATTCATTATTAGTCATAATGCATATTGGCATTAGACACAACTGCTGTGTTTATGTTTGTTCCCAAGACAGAAACAACTCAGAAAGTTTTTGTGCACAATCTAATTTGAAAAAACTCTGATATTCTTCCTAATCTCTACCATCTGTAGACAAGTCTGAAATATTTGGATATATCCCTGATACACATCTTAATAAGGGCAGAGACAACAGCTATGGTTGTTTTGAAATGTCCTGAATATTGATTTCAAGTGACACAGACTTCCTGTATATCATTTTCAGTGATTCTGAGAGCATTCTAGAAGCTGTGCACTATAATGAAATCACATTTTCAGGGTGGGCCCGTACTGGACAAGAACAGGCAGTGAGTGAGCAGGGAAGGGAGAAAGTCCTGGACACCAGGAACCAAGTCAGACCCAAAGCTGACTGTCTCTTTTGAGCCACCGTCACAGGCTTGCCTAAAGAGGGCAATATAAACCTAAAGATAGCTGACAAGCCAGCTTCAGGATGCCTCTCCTCACTCCTTCGCTATTTGTTCATAGCCATGGAAAGAAATATAATTGGTAATTAGGAGCATTGACAACTTTATGAGAGTCAGGGAGGCTTGCCGGATTTATTACTGTGTCTTCGTAGTGAGGGTAGAAAATGATTAAAAATCTCAAACATCAAAACAGCTTAATGCAAGTCATCTGTTTGGAAATTGAATTCAGTAATATTACACATTAGCATCTTCCATTTTTAATATTTTTACCTCAAATAGAGAATTGCCAAGAGCAAAACATTCTGTGTATATTTATTTTATCTGGAAATCAAATGAAATTGCGCATTTCCAACTCCCGTCTCTTAGATTTTGCAGCGTCATTCTTTCTTTATATTATATGCTAGACTCCCAAATAGAAAACATTCACAATGGATTCTTATTTTTATTTAAGAGAAGAATAAAAATTATGACTGTTTCAGCTCTACAAAGAACCATAACTCTTACAAATGTATTCTTAGAAGTTACTCTATTTAAAAGCATGGAAACCTAGTTCTAACATTTAGAGAAACGAAATTATAAGGTTTTTTTTTTTTTTAAATAAAGTGAAACACAGGTGTAGTGACTTTTAGCTTCTGTAAGTATAGAGGACAGGAGACAAGTAAGGAATCCTACTGAACAGAACCCTTTCCCTCAATGGTGCATTAGCATGTCAAAACTTGCTCCTTTGCAAACTCGAACTTTTTTTGGTACACTTTGTGTTGCATTTGTAGCTGTTGGTGATTTTAGAATCATGCATCTATTCATCCTCTAAACTGATCAATACACACGCCCACGATGGAACCAGCATCTGGAAGCCTTAATGAGCTATAAGCTTAGCACCATTCTGAGCATCTAGACACTAAGAACTCCTGAGTGGATTCTTATTTCAGAAAGAGATGCTTGTTGCTTCTGAATTATGCATTCATCCTCGTATTTCTTGTTTACGGCTTTCCGGAATGCTGTGACTACAGACCTGTGTCCTGATTTTTAAGGATTTGATATGCGATTTGGGTGCCTGGTATTCTTCTGAACGTAAGGCAGGCCTCGGCTGGTTCCATCCAAGGCCATTGACATGTTACTAAGCCTGGAGCTTAAATTGAACGAACGAAGAGAACAAATGGAGTGTTTGTCTAATGAAGCAGCATGTCCCGGGTTTGCGCCAACTCCAGTCTTCCTTCCGCTGCACGTTTGGAACATCTTCAGATAGGGTCAACAGTCAGGTTCCCACCATGTCTTCTGGTTTCTTGTTCATGAAGCTGACAAACGTTGCTGCCAAGGCAACCTGACAGTTCTGTTTGCCCTGCCTTGGTTATGAAGTGGAGCAATCACTGTTGTTCTGGTGGTGGCGGGGCTGTGCCCACCAAAGAACCAGCCTTACGCTGCTGCTTGCATATGGATGGAGCTTCCTGGGAAATCCTGCCTCTTCATTTTGTATCCGAGATAAGCTGCATTGCTAAGGTCACACCGTGGATTGGATTCTGCCAGGTTGTTGGCCTTCAGTGACACATAGCATGTGCAGTAAAGCAATTATGGGACACATAGAAACAATATAAATGTTATAGAGCAAGTATATAGTGTGTAGGAGAGCAGAACAGGACCCGAGACCTAAGCTGCAGAGACAATCTTTCCTTGCATTTTGTAGACTTGTCTACATGGAATGCTGACTATACAAACCTGAATCCCCCCTATAAAAAGTCCACTAACACTGGGTTGTGTGAAAGGCTTTTACCTGGCAGCATTGTTTTATTTATTTATATATATATATATATATATATATATATATATATATATATATATATATATATATATATATATATATATACACACATCTGTTAGAAATACACCACAAAACCGATTTTCCGTAACTTGGGAAATGCAGGAGCTTCTGCATTAGAAAAGTGACGTCTGAGCTGCTTTATCTGCAATAGTGAAGGGCTTGGTGAAGAATTCAGGCAAATCCAGCTCGGACTGACCCAGCTGTGGTTGATAGAATCACTTTACTCTAACTTTTATTTTCTACTATCTCTCCCTCGCCTTTCTATATAGAAGAGTTGGATATTTTATGTCTCAATGAGTGTTAGATGGGCTATTAATATATTCCTTTTACTTGTTCGGTATTAAGATGTGATGTCATTTGTAGGTAGATAATTGCATGTGTCTGTGTTTACGGAGGACAGAGATCAACTTCCAGTGTTGTTCCCTATATACACTATCTACCTGTTCTTTTGAGGTAGAGTCTTTGATAGGCCTGGAAGTCACCCGTTGTTCTAGCTGTTGCTCCTTCAAAGTGCTGATATTGCAAGAATACGGTACTGGGACTGAGGCTCTTGTGTGGGTTTTGAGTGATCAAACTCGGGCCCTCACGCTTCCAAGGCAAGCCCTGAGCAGCTAGCTCCTCAGTCCATGGTCTGTTGAACTTTATAGAATCCTCGAATATGGAAGCTTGAGAAATTCTGAAAATACCCTGCTGTTTCCTACATAAGGAGTCTGAAACCTCAAGGTAAAGAGGCAGCGTAGGCCAATATTCAATATCTATCCATTCATTTCGCAAAAATATGGGTTCTGACTTGCAAAGTCCCCAGTGAGGCACTACCCAGGGCTCCTGGAGATAGTAGTTAGGCAGGAGGAAACTGTTCAGTTGAGCACAAGGACATTACTGAGGGAGCAGTGCTCTCTTTGTGAGTTGCCTGTCTAGATTTTCCTTTCCCATATCTGTGTTAGATACACAAAAGAAATAGCTGATAGTCTTAGTTGTGCTCAGAGGCAATTAGAACAACTGCTTCCCAGCTGCACATTTCCACTAGGTGAGGATGCAGGTTTTACTCCAGTGCTTTGGGTTTGTGTATGCGGAGTGGGGGTGGGGGATGGGATGTGGCATGTGAGACAAGCTAGCCTAAAATTTGCTGTGTAGCCAAGGAAGACTTCAACTTCTGATCGTCCTGCCTCTACCTAGCTAAGTGCTGAGATTAGGGATCCAGCATGCACTGGGGTTTCCTGTATCCTAGGCAAGTTCTCTGCCAACTGAGCTCTTACAGCAGTCCTTGAACTTGCAGGCTGTTAGGATAGTTCGCTAGGTACCCCTGTTTTCAAACAGAATACTTAGTATTGTACTGTTTTCCCCTCCCTGGAGAGGAGTTATGCACATGCCACCACTGATTTATCCACAAGGATTCGTGAGTCATGGAGAGAACAGTCTGAATTCAACTTTAAAAAAAAAAATCACAAAAACATTGCATGAAAATGAATGAGAGCTCGGAGCCATCTGGGTCTCAAATGACATTTTTGAGTCTGTGTTTGTTGTAAGCGATGCGGTTTGTTCTCGTCCACTTTCAAAGGGGCCTTCGCTGCTGTGCAAAGATGACATGTACACACGTCTCAAAACTCACATAGGTGGTCCTCAGGCATGTTAGATATTTGAACTCTTATATGTTACTTGTAAAGAACGCTAGGTCCTTTTTACCTCTGGCTCTTGGATCCGGGCCACAGGCTCCTCCTCTCTGCAGCCTGGAATCTGCCTATCTACTTTATGGTCTATGCAGTGCCATAAATTTTTCCCCCCAAGCATGACTTAAGTCAGACTACCCCACTCAAAATTTTAGTTCCCAGAGCTGCACATCTACAAAACACAGACCCTGAACTCTATAGCAGGCTAGTAACATGATTTCCTAACCTTCTCTTCCACGTGAGGTATCAAAGTCCCCTCCCTCGCCTAGTGACAGTCACTATTCTAAATACCCAGGCTTGCTCACAGAGCAAGCCGCCAGTCCTCTCTGCTGGAGACGTTTATTTTAGTCTATCTGTGCCATCCATCAGTAAATTCTATCGTTTGCGAACCTTTCCTTCCCTGATGAGTTTTAACTTCAGGCCCGTGACTAGGTGATTTGAGAAAGGCCTTAAGAGTCTTAAAGAAATATGGCCAAGTGGCTTGAGGCCCTGAGAGTGTGAAATGACCAGAGACTAAGCATTCACCAGCAAGTCAGAATGTCTGTCTGTCTGTCTGTCTCTCCATTTCAGCTTAAGCTTTAAGCAGGAAGGAGGAAGCTGCTGACAGATAAAAAGCCTAGTTGTCATCCTAATTAACTCAGGTCTTCTCTGTTTAAAACACTTCCAATTTCAAAACAGGAGGTTGGGGGTGGGGGGGGGGGGGATATACTGCAGTCCCCAAACCAATAGAGATCTCACCGGAAGGTTAAAAAAAGCCTCCCTCCACTCTCTCCGCGGGGATCTGTAAAGGGAGAAGAGGGGACCCAGAGGCTCTGCAATATTCCAAGTATAAATCCAAAGGCTACTGCTGTTGGCAGCTGACCCGGTCGCGGTCCCCAGAGCTAGGATCTAGAGGACTGCTCAACCTAGGTGTCCTGAAGAACTGCGGCGGCCCCCTCCCCCGCGCGGGAGGGAAGCTGAGACGAGGTTGGCCCCCCTCGCTCGGTGTCTGGGCGTGGGCCCCGCCGCAGCTCCGCGGGGCCTCCGTGCCTCCTGCAAAGGGGGGCGGGGGAGCCCTGAGCTGCGGCTTCCTCCCGCGCGGAGTCTCCTGCGCACCGCCGAGCAGGACGCCAGCGCCAGCCGGGTCCCCACGCCGCGGCGCGCCCGGCCTTCACGTCTCCCCCAGGTAACTTTTCTGCCCTTGGCGGCCGAGGGGCTCCGGAGGGGTCTTCGCTTCCAAAGCGCGCGGGGCTCCGGGACCCCGGTGCGCTGCGTCCGCTGGGCTCGGCCTCCGCCCTGGGGGCCTCCCTCCGAGCTCCGGCCCCGGGGCTGCCGGGCCCTGCGCCCCTCTCCAGCCTTAGGCGCGGAGCCCCAAGTCGGGGCGCCATGTTCAGAGCGCGCAGGGCTCGGGGCGACACTGCGGCGCCAGGCCGGGGGCTGTGCGCGGGAGGGGCCGTGCGCCCCGAGGCTGCGGCTGCCGCTGCGTCTGTGCCTGAGCGGGAGCGGCGGGGCTCGGAGCATCCCGGCTCCGTGGCGGGGCCGGCCGCTTTTACGTAACTTGCCTCCTTCCCCGAGTGGCCACGGTCTCCCGGCCGGCGGCGGGCCGGCCAGGTTGCTCCGGGCCTGGGCACCTGCCGGCCGCGCGCCCCTGGGGCTGGCTCCCTGCGCCGGGCGGGAACGCGCCCCGGCCTGCAGACCCGGGCACCGGGCGGGGCGCGGCTCACCTGGCGCCCGCGGGACTGCGGGTAGCCGGGGGTGTGGGGGCGGGGAGGCTGGGGGTCGCAGGACTCGGGTCCCTGCTAGTTGCGGGTGGTGAGCCTAGGCTCCTGCACCAGTGGGGCTTGCTTTTTCGGGTCCCTCTCTAATCGCGCCCTACTTCTTCCCCTTCCCCCTTCCCCTTGCACCCGGTGCCAAGTTCACAGCTTCTGCAATGCGGTGGGTGTGGTTACCTCTCAGATTGTGACTGTGGTCCTTCTGGTGGGAGCAGTCTTGCCCTTTCTTTCTCCTTTTAGATGTACTGATTTGAAGTTTTTCTTGGGGGTCGTTTGCAGACCAGGGTTCAAGTTGGGAAGAGTGCTACAGAACAAATCCAGTGATAAAGGAAACATGTGGTATTAATTAAGCAAGGAGGCTGGGCAGTCCTGAGAGAGCCAGGCAATCCTGCTAAGAACGCAATGCTTCCATTACGTGTTTAAGTTGGCGTTTCAGCTTTTTTACATTACTTTATGGAATTGCTTTTGCAGACATCCTTGGCTGTGGTTTTCAGGGGCCCGTTTCGGGATCCGTGGGGCGGTCCAATGTTCTGGAGTTACTCTTGGTAGTACAACTTACCAAGTAAAGGAGTCATTATATCCGGTGCTAAACAGAATTTTCTTTTTGCATCTTACGATGCCATTTAAAACATCCACGAAACTAAACTTATGAAACCTCATGAGTATCTGGAGGCCGTGAATGTAGCACCATTAGAGTGTAGTGGGGCTTCGAAGGAGTGAACCCCTGATCTGACGCTCATCTTGACTCAGCAAGCGTGTTATTGTTGTCTTTGAATTGCATGGTCACTGTGTGTGGCGTCAACTTTTAAACCTTTGATTGCAGTAAGAGTTATTGTGAGAGGAAATAATTTCTAAATTGAAGACGCATGCCTCCTTTGTTAATCTCCAAAACACTGATGCACTAAGCTGAATGCTGAGTATTGAATTATTTACACTATGATTTTCCAATGCTTTAGAAAAGCCAGATAATTAGAAGCACAAGCCACTGCACGGACACAGCAAGTTCTTGCAAAAACAGAGCATGTGTTCTGAGAGATTTATCAGAAACCAGAAGAGTGGCCGCTGTAGTTTGTAAACACTTTTAGGCTAAGAGTTGTAGAGCTAAAGGTCCAAGGCCAGTGTCCCAATGACATATTTACATTTAATTTTTAATAATTTCCTTAGGCATAAATATGGTTTAGATTAGAGAGCGCATTTGCCAGCTCCGGTTGGGTCCTTGGACCGAGGCCAACTTTGATTTCTGCAGAAATAACAAGATTCGAGTGTATTTCTCTGGGTCTGATGTGTGTGTGTGTGTGTGTGTGTGTGTGTGTGTGTGTGTGTGTGTGTGTTGCTTTTTAAAAATCAGGTGGTGGGGTTGAAAGAGATGACTCAGTGCTTAAAAGCACTAACTGCTCTTCCAGAAGACCCTGGTTCAATTCCCAGCACCCACACTACAGTTCACACTGACTGTGACTGTAGTTATGGCGACCAACATCTTCACAAAGACCTGCATGCAGACAGAACATCAGTGTACACAAAATAAACATAAATAAATTATGAGAAAACCGTGTTTTTTTAAATCCCAATGGCAAAACTAAGGGTAAACCCGTGACCCCAGGGAGCTGTGGCTGCTGCCCTTTCTGGCTTAGCGGTGCTTTCTTCTCCTGTAGAATGTGCAGCCATCTTTTTTAAGTTAGCCCCGCTAAAGTTCTACAATTGTTAAGTGTGAATCTCTGATTTACATGGCAGTGAAAGTCCAAGGTGAACCTGAGAAATATTTTCTTCTGGAGAGTTCAAGTGTAATGAAGAGAATTGTCTTAAGTGGAGTACGCTGGCCATCTTTAATAATTATGTCTTCAGAGTCTTTTCCAAGTACCCTTCCCAGTTGTTCCCAGTTGTTCCCTTTGAGTGTCAGCTTGAGGATAGAATTTAGACTCCCCACTGAGACGCATGAATCAGGTTTCTCTTCAGCCCCCTTTCTTTCAGAAGGCTCACTGGTAGCTAATCTGTTGGGAATTCATCAGATACTCAGGGCCCTTGAGGGCTCTGCTGCCATTGCCTTTGTCCCAGGTACACAGGATCATGTCCCCAGAAGCAGGGCCTGGAGCAGTGACATCATTCCTGGGCTGGGGCTGTGACATCACTATAGGTCAAAGGAAACCAGGGTGGGGCAGGCAGAACCTCTGGGGTCCCATCAAGCCTACAGATGCCTTTAATGAGGCTTTCAAGCTGAACAGCTCAAGGTATCGTATGGATGTGAAGTTGTAAAAATCACTGAATATTCCTGTCCCATAGAGTACTGTGGGATTTCTTTAAAGGGTCATTTAAAAATTAAAGAACCAGCAAGTCCGCCTTTTCAGTTGATTCAGCCAGTCACTCACTGTGTCCCCACTGTTGTACCGTTGCAATGCTGGACTTAAAGTTTGCGGGTTAGATTATTCGTCCCGTCTTTAAAATATCTAGTGTCTTTTATACTTTCCTAGTTGGCAGTGCTGTTGTGTGCTTTTACGAGATGTGCTGGCTGTTGGCAACTGGGGGAAAGTAGAAAAGCTAGAGATCTCACAGCTGTAGGAGCTATCTGCCACGATTGGCGGGTAGTTAGTTTCCATTATAACGCTTCCTTATTTGCTGATAATATTTTATAATCTGACATTTTAGCCCTCGTAGAATTCTGCTGTGGAGACGGTGTCTAACAGGCAATGAGGGGATGCTGAGGTTCAGAGTCTCCCCTATGTTCCACATGATGTATCTCAGAGACATTCGCTGCTTTGATGATGAGCCTAGTGTGATCTCAGCAGGCAAGGGGAGGGGCCAGGCATGAGTGGCAGCTGTCTTCTCTATGGGTCTTTGCCAAGGTGATTGCCATGCTTTCACCGTGATGAGGTGCAGGAAGTCGGGGTGGTTCCTACTAAATAGTTCGGCTGTTCCAGGGCTCCTCTGAAGCAGAGAGAAGAAGGCTTGAGGACAGCGGAGGTAGAGAAGCCTAAATTAGGTGCTAGACCTGCAGATCACTGGTGAACTGTCTCTGGAACTGTGGTTTTAGACCTTTCGATGATTGGCTAAATTGCACCCTGCAGGACTGGAAGCTTCTATTAGCTCCAAACCCCTAATTCTTTTGTAATTTGCAGTGTGGAAGAAAGGCTGACAACTTAATTTTAAGATCGCTGACATTTTGATACGTTGTTCTTACAGACTTTCTTACAAACCACACATATATGTGCATTCACATAAGCATATGCACACATGCACATGCACACGCACACACACACACACACACACACACACACACACACACAGAGGGAGGTAGCATTGTGTTAAGCCTAGATGACAGATGCATTGTTTAACTTTTCTTCTGTGGCTGTTGTTTTCCCTCTAATCATCAGTGCATGGCATGGGCTGAGATTTATTCTCCCCGGGTTCTATCCCTGCACCACACAGTTCTGGCTCAGTAGGTGTTTATGCAGCTGAATAAGGAATAATTTTGACATATTACTTAAGAAATGTTTGGGAGGCGTCACTACCATGTGCAAAACTGAAGTGCCTGGTCATACATGCAGCTGATAATTTTAATAGAAAGGTCCTCTGCAGACCCACGTTGTTCCCTGGTTGTAGCTTAAACTCCACGGGTTCCGGCAGGTCTGCTGTATCAGAGAACAACACGCTGCAAGGTAGTAAGCACAGTGGGGGATGGTGCCTTCAATGGGAGGCCATGAGTGTTCTCTTTTCTTTCCCACCACCTCTCACAGGTGTCAGAGAGAACCAGTGTCTTGTGGGGGTGCTCACGCCGAAGGGAGGGGCAGATGGAAGCAGGGCAAAGGGTGAAGTGTCTCAGTGTTGGGACATGGAACTGGTCCTGCCTGTGATGCAAAAGGAGGAAAACTCTGTGTGTGTGTGTGTGTGTGTGTGTGTGTGTGTGTGATAGAAGATATACACACATTACTTCTGTGTATATACAATATGTATGTGTATAATGTATATATACAAGAAGTACATATACATTATTTCTATACACACACATATACATTATTTGTATTCTGAAGTAGTATGTTCCTCTAACTCAAGCCCCAAATCTCATCACATAAAGCCCCAGTTTCTCCCACATAAAGTCTCAAGGCATTGGGTTTTATTTTACAGTCTCTGTTGTGGGGCAGAGAGAAGGCTTACTCTCTGACTCACAGGTTAGGTCCCCGAGTTAAAAATGGGAGACTGGATACCAGCTGCTTTTTACAGATGTTCTGAAGAATGCACTGAGCACGCATGCACCCGCACTCTGGTGACACACCACACGGGTGGTAGCATGCAGAAAGCTTAGCAGTGGTGAATGTCGTCATGAGCTGTAGAATCTGAGTGTATAGTAATTTATAAGTACCTAGATGATTTCGTTTTGCACTGAGGACTTACAGAAGTCCCAGAGTTCTTTAAACCAGTTGAAATTTAAAATTATGTTTTTTTTTAAAACAATACATAAGTCATAGCCCTGTTGGAGGAGGGCTGTGTAACTTAATGCTGTCTCATACCTGATATCACAATCTACATGAATATGGTTTGCCATCCTTAGGACCTATGGCAGGGTTCTGTCTGTAACAAATACCCAAGGCAGTCAGCTTAAAAAGAGCAATTTTTTATTTTCACCCCTGGTTTTAGAGGATTCAGTCTCTGACTTTTGGCCTTTGAACCTACAGGATGGTGTAAGCGCCTCATGGCTGTAGGAAGTAAAAGGAAAGAAAAGAGAACATATCCTAATGTCACCTTCCAAAGGACGCCCCCCCCCCCACTCAAGTTAGACTCTACTCTTCAAGGCTCCAATCACGCCTCAGCCTAGGGGCCAGTGCTTAAAGAATGGGCCTGTGGTGACCATTACAGATCTGAATCCTAGGCCGCATCGTTTTAAAAAGTCTGCATTCATTTATCTTAAGTGCATGGCGTTTGGTCTGCATACATGTCTGCATACCCTATGTGTACCTGGTACCCAAGGAAGCCAGAGAGGGTGTGGGAGCCCCTGGAACAGGATGGTTGTGAGCAGCCGTGTAGATGCTGAGAATTGAACCCAGGTCCTCTGGAAGAGTTATCAGTGCTTTAAATACAGAACCCTCTCTCCAGCCATAGCCTGCACATTTTTAACAGCTTATGTTGTTGAGGGTTTACGTTTGTATCTTTGTGTGTGGGGAGTAACCACCCTTCTTAGATATGCCATCTTGCAGGAAGACTGATCCCCTCATTTCCTGATTCTGACTGTTTTGAGCCTGGTGGACCCTGGTGGCTTTAAGAGTGGGTATTGTGAAGACATTTCAGAAGTGAGGAGTCTAACATTAGTGAGATTTACCCTTCGTACCAGGAAGTAGTAGTGAGAGATGAGTGATTGTGGAAGGCTTTGGATTTGCTCTTAGGGAGGAGCCATTGAGAGTGTAGGGAGGAAGACTTCATCCAGTGATCCATGTAGAATGAACCACAAGACCGAGGATCTAGAAACATATGTGTGTGTGGTTGGAGATTAAATATTACTTCTGGGTCATTAGAGACAGAAATGACATAGACAGAAGATGAGAAAAATCTTCCTTCTTATTTATCCTTCCAACGAAAACATCTTCATCCCTAAACATAAGCACTCACTTTAAAATGTAGACAGCACTAAAAACAAAAAGATAAATCCTTGACAATCATCTTCCCAAATGCATTATTACAGTGTGTCTAAAAATCAGTCATACCTGGTGTGAGCTCACCTTCATTGTGTTTTTTTAATAATTATACAATGTTGGCCAATTGCTTTTCCTTCTTAGTCTCTTTACTCATTGATAACATTTCCCTGACTTAAGGGGAGAGAGATGTTACCACACAGACACAGAGCATCTGTGTCTGTGTATATGTCTAGACACTATGGTACACCACGAGTGTATAAACAGATATCAGTAATGTTACTTCCGTGCGTGTGGAGTCATCTACGGGAGTGAATTCGTAGCGTATGTCAACAGACATCTACCTTCAATGTGGCTGAACAGCCCTTCTGTTTGTGTAGCAGAATTTTTGGAGAAGCTTTTCCACGTATACATGTACACCCTCACACCTTGGACGGTAAAGTCATGGACATTTTGTCAAGCCACTAGGAAGGGAACTGACTAAGTTTTTATTCACATTCTTTTCTTTAATGACATTTTTTCTCGGTGTTGCACCGTGTTGGTAAGATCATCACCTTAATGACAATGTGTGTTGGAAGCCATGTCATCTGGCCCTGCCTCGCTCTGCTTCTTTCTGTGCCACACCAAAGGCTTTCCCTGACACACACAGTAAGCACAGTTAAGTTTTCTAAGGATAAATACCTATACCTCTTTGCTTTAATGAATGAAAACAGCCAGACATCACTATCCATTTCCAAATTTCTTCAGTTTTAATGTTTTCTTTGTAGAGGGCCAATCTCAGCTTACTCACTTTAATATCGAGTTCTGCCATGTTCAGTGTCCTGCCCCCAGCCCTGCACCTCCTGGCACACTCAAGGGCCAGCAGACTAGAAGCTTGTGCTAAACTAGACTTCACAGTCAGTTCATTCACATCTGGGGGTAGTTTATGGTGTGTGTGTGTGTGTGTGTGTGTGTGTGTGTGTGTGTGTGTGTGTGTGTGTGTGTGGACAGACTTAACTTCCCTATGGCTCTTTGTTGTTTCTGTCTGACGTCTGAGTCCTTTCTTCCTTTGCCCTCAGTAATAACAGAGGTAGTAAGCCTCGGTGCACAGATCTCATACAAGTTCTGCAGAGAGATGGGCTCTGTGATTCATAAATACAAGGTCTTCAGTTTACACACTGTTAATTAAGATCTTAAGGGGGTGCTAATAGCAATGGTGCTATAGGGCTCTGGTAAGCCTTGCTAGGGAGATACACATTCAAAGGCACACTTGAGTTGTCTGCTTTGACGTTGTTTTTACCTAGAGGTACTTACATCACAGGTATACAGGGTTTGGGACAATTAAATGAGAGAATTGATCCCCCAACCCTAATCCTTTTGATAGTCACCTCCCCATCATTGTTGAAGGAAACCTGGCTGACTAGCATATAAACAGGAAAAGTTTCTTTTAACTCATGACTTGGCTCCAGTCCAAAGTTGCTTGGGCCCTGTGGCAAGGTGGGAATGTGTGCTGGAGGCAAGCTGTTCACCCCGGGGAGACTGGAAGTGGGAAAGAGTGTGATTCCTTGAAGCCATGTCTCTGCTGACCTAACTTCTGTTCACTAACCCCAACTTCCTAAGCGTTCTAGCACCTTCCATGAGTGGTGCAGGCTTTCTCACGTGGGCCCGTGGAGGACACGACAGCCTGATACCTGGACTCAGTATACGGCTTGGGAAATGGAATGGACTTACTTGTTCAATGTAAGACACCAAAATTCTTGAGGTGTAGGTAGCAGAAACCCTCGGGGACAGCTGTCTTGATGAATGTTGGATAGGCTATGAGACAGAGAAATACTGATGGGAGTGTTGATCATCAGCTCATAAGGTTGCCCAGTTCTGCTGTGGTGTGGGTTTTGCCTGAAGTGCTAACTGGGTCTCTAGGTGAGAGTCGGGAGTAGTACTGTACATACCTTAGCACTTTGGGACTATGTATTATTTTTTATTTTTCTACTTTGTTCCGTAGAGGCAAACATTAGGAATTTTGATCCAAGGATGACTCAAATATAAATTTTGTGATGCCCTGTGTAAAATTCCCAGAATCCAAAAGATAGTCATCCAGGAGAATATAGAATTTCTGTCAATGACAATACAGTTTTGCAAAGAGTGAAACACCATGGATTTCAAATGTGACAGAATTATCTGGGGGAGGGGTAATGAAGGAAATTCTAGGGGCAATTCATCGATTTGCCTTCAGTGTGACTGGAGTTGGGTCTAGGCGCCATTATCTTTAGAGTCTCTGGTGATCTCTGATAGAACTGAGTCTGAGACACATGTTCAGTGATACTGCCTGAGGGACTCTTGACTTGATGACTCTCCGGCTTTCTGGCTGTTGTTGGGTGAGAATTTACTCTGGTGACATGGTGCACTATAAACAGAAAGTAAATTACTAATAGTGATGTTTAAGAGAGAGTCAAATATCGAGCAGAATGTCTGGGTTTCATTATGGATGGCCTACTGGTCTACCACTTGCCCTGGGAAGTTCTGTAAAATTTAAGTTTAAAACAAGTAGAACAAAGGTTTGATTTTTTAAATCTATTAAATAGGAATGATAATTCTAAAGCCAGATGGTCAGGAAGGATTAAATAGAAATTGAGAGTATATGCTCTTAACTATGTCTGCAGCTGGAGTTAATTTTCCTTGACCCTGGCAATGAGATACTTGTTTGAGTAGATAGAATCATTTGATCAAATTTTTAGACAATGTGTGGCTCGATGATAAAGTGTTTGCCTTGAGGGTTTGAAGCCCTAAGCTAGGTCCTTACCCTGAGCTGTTTTTAAGATATTCTCCAGTCTTACAAAGCTCATATATATCTAACTCAATGGGGTCAGAACTTTTCATTGTAGATGTTATACTTGGTGGTTCTAGTGCCGGGAGTGAAGGGGGCAGGTACCCTGTGGCCAGTGTTTTCTCTTTTATTCTTATCTGGAGAAGATGCGCATACTAGTGTGAGCCGGACAGACAGACAGCCTTTGGACAGACAGACAGCCTTTGGAGCTGTAGCAATCTGCCCATGGGAGCTGAGCTTTTTCTGAGCATGAGTCTGGCCCTCACCTGCTGCTGTGCCATCCCACGTGTGAGCTGTTGTCCCTCTTTGGGCATCAGCCTCTTTTCCTCATTCCCTTTTTCCAGGCCACATCACATTTCCAAACTGGAGACCACCTCTATGAATGCCCTTACCCTAAGGAGAAGAACCTTGAAAGGCCCTGCAGTCAAGAATAAAATCTATACATAGAGTAGTAAATTAAACCTTACACACTCAATTTTCAGTAAAACATTCTGTGGGGGAGAAATGTAATTGTATTGGCTTTCCACTACACCTGTTATTCCTGCAGACTCCAGTTTAGGAGTTGGATTTCAGTTTGGTGTTTTTCTTGCCTGGGGCCTCTTCTGGCTAGAATTGTAAAATGTCTTATTTGGTCGCTTTAGAGTGGTCAAGTGCCTGTATTACCGGTCTGATCAGAAATAGCTCCCTAGGCTCCTTATCTGAGTGGGTTTTTTTCCGTCCTTCAAGAGGAATCTGGACCAACGTTAGAATTATCTGGTCTCCAGATCACAAGTTCAAGTGTCTTTCAACCTAAAGAAACAGCCGCACAAAATAAGCCAGCCATTCCAATGCAGGTTCCTCCTAAGTTGGTACCACACACACACACACACACACACACACACACACACACACACAGAGAGAGAGAGAGAGAGAGAGAGAGAGAGAGAGAGAGAGAGATTGATTCACCAGGGGCTGAGGAAGTAACATGGCTATTAAAATACCTTCCTCTTCAAGCATGAGGACTAGAATTCAGATCTCTATTAACCGAACAAGAACCAGATGTGCTGACTTACAACTGTAAGCCCAGTGCTGGTGGTCCAGTCTGACCACTTTCTGCCATCCAGACTCTGTGAGAGAGACTCTGCCTAAAAGAACAAGATGGAAAGTGACTGAGAAAGACCCCATATGTTGACCTCTGGCTTCCACAGGTATACACACATGCATAGACATTGCACACATGTGCACACAGACATACAAACGCAAGTGCACATGCCCAAGAGCACACACTCTAGCTGATGCATATATCACAGATAGAAAAATATGTAATAAAAATCACCAACATAATCTAAAACAAACATTCACATTCATTCAAACATTCATTTATGCAGAAACTTCATACTATAAGGCTTTTCAATGTTTTGTTTGTTTGGTTATTCAAGTACCAATACAAAATGGCCATTTAAACAATTTTATATTGTCTTTAGAAAAAGCATGCTTTAGGTTACTAGAGGGGCCATGTTAATGTTTTTTTTTTGAGACCATGTTTGATAGTGTTGTTGAGCATTTAGTAAACCCATGAACACATCCTTCACATTCTTTTTCTATACAGGCAAACTCATCACCACCAAGTTTCAATCCTGAGAGAAGGGTGTATGCAAGTGCTCTGCCCCTAGTCAGGACTGGACTAGGCCTCGAGGAAGGCTAAGGGTAGTGAAAGGAGAGAGACAGACATGAAGACTCCTGCTTGTTTAGAAGGATAACTCTAATGTTCATTGCCATGGTGAGGAGGGATGCATTCGTCAGGGGACTTAACGGGGCGGGAGGTGGGAGAGAACCCAGAGTTCTCTTGAAGGTCCTGGAGTGTCTGTGAAGAGATTTAGCAGTCTTGCCAGTTTGAAAGCCCAAGAGGTTCAGCTAAAGCTTGAAATCAAAGCCTTTGAAATAGGAAAGTGACTCCAGTCTCAGAGAGCAGGCTCACCAGGGGTAGAGCGGGGTGAACCTGATGGAGGAACAGCAGAAGAGGGGACAGGAAGGAAGGCATGGGAAACTCGATTCCAGGTGGGGTCGGCTCAGTTTGCAGGGATTCAGATGGTCCTGTGAGTGCGTGGTCCAGTGTGAGTCCCTCTTTCCAGCTTGCTGATGGTGACAAAGGAAAGGGAGGTGGCACTGTGCAGGCTGTATACACATCTGTCTTCTCTTCATGTTTAAACCTTTCTTGGGTTGGACACCAGGCTGTGGTAGCTCAGTGAGAGAAATTCCAGCTGTGGCAACATCAGTGCTCACAACAGGAAATGGAAACTTCAGGAAACCCAAAGTGAAGACCAGAGAGGTACAGTGATACTGGGAATGAGATTCCATTTTGATTCACTGGGTTTGGCTTGGTTTTAAGGAGTCTGAAGAGAAGCTGAGTGGCATTGCTGAGAGTTTGTGCCTCCTGTGTAGATGAGGGGCTGCGTTTACCAGGGACAGGCTCAGCCGAGAGGGTTGATGTAAGACCAGCTGCATGTTCTTCCTCAGTCCTTGACATTTTCATTGAAAGATAATGGCTTCGTTGAAAACAACTGTGAATTGTAAATAGGATCTCAATATGGTTCTTCCCAGAGAGGAGACCCTGCCCACAGCGCCCCCAGAAGCTCCCTGGGGCGTGAGAGGACTTTGCCCACACAGCACGGAGATTGCCCATGCTTATCAGTGTCAGTTAATCAGGACTTGGAAATCTCCGTGCTGAGCCAGCACTTTCTCTGCTGTCTCATCTGGCCTGCCCGTTTCCTGGTCTTACAGTTTTATCACAGTCCCAGAAAAACAGCTTTTCTGACCAGTGAATATCCCAGTTGTCTTATAATTTGAAAAACAAACTGTGTAGCTAACTTTCACCTCTATACCCAGTGCCAGGAAAATCAAAATGCAGTCTGTTCTCACTACTGAGTTTTTCAGTTAAGTTCTTCATGGGAAACAGGAGTTTGATTGGATGGGAGTTCTGATTAAGGAGAAGGGAATACATTTCCATTCTCTCCTCTGTTAGGGCACAGTCCTGAAGTCTAAAGACATGTATACATGTTTTCTTTCTGGCCAAATGATTTTAAATTAAATTTTGAAGAAATTCTCATCCAGAAGAATAACTTCACTACCTTATTTTTATTTCCAGAAACTTAAATGTTTCTTTAAATCTCACATCACATCTAGACTCAAAAGGGCACAAATCCAGAATTTCCCTTTAGATCCTGGATCTCTCTACATGCTAGTGAAATGGAATGTTGGATTCCGTTGTTCTTGGTGTCAGCTGTTCTGACGGAGTTGTTCTGTGAGTTGTTCTTAAGTGAGGGTTAGCACAGGGGTTTTCATGCAGCCGCCTCGTGAAGAGAAGAGGCTGGTAAAAATAGCAACCTAGATATATTCTCTACTAACTGGAGGCATGTGAGACTTCCCTGTGAGCGACACCAGCGTTGAGCCACAGAAGACGGTGAGGAGAACACCCAAGGGTGCTCATAGGTGCTCACACTTCTCCTGAAACTGGCCTCACTGAGTTTAGAATGATGCACAATTATGAGTCTACTGGAAGTTACTGGACTTTGAAGTAAGTGATCAGGATTTTTTCTCAAGCCTGGGCCAAAGTAAGTTTGCTGACAGAAGCCTTAGGGTCTCCATTGAGTGTGTAATAGCTCATGGCTTTCTGTGACTTGAACTTCCTGATAGGACTGTCCTTTTGGGAGGAGGGTAAAACTGAAGTGTTCAGAACTGCAACATCGTCACAGGGCTTGTGAGGGATAAACATGCCCCAGGCATCCTTCAGAATAGAGCAAGCATAGCAAGGCCTCTGTGGTAATCATGGTGGAGAGTTTGAGCACCAAAGAGACTTCAACTGAGATATTCTCTGGCAACTGAAAATATAGGAGGTCTGCTCTGTCTGAAATCTTTCTCTTCCTTCTGAGTGCTAAAAAGATATTGAAAATCTATATAGGTTTTAAGTCATACATTACTGATAACAGTAATTATATTTATATACATATATATGTGCATAATAACTATGCATTTGATAATCAGGGTGAAGCTTGGTGTTATAAAAGAAACTCTGAATGTTGAGGTAAGGCTGTTTGTTTGTGTGGTGGTTCAGAGTCACGGGAAGATTTGAGAAAACAGGGGAATAAAGACTTAGCACTTTCAAAGCCTTTACTCATGGATACAGTTTGCTGCAGTGTCTTTTGAAATGCCTCTGATGTCCCACAGTGTGGTGTTGCCACTCTATGAAGTCTACACGTGGGACATAGTAATGCCAGGACACAGGCTGCCCTTGGGAAAGATCATCATGGGGACTGATGATGTCCTGAGTTTGGCCACCTCTTACAAGTTGTCCTATGACCTCCACAGGACGCTGTAGCACATACTCACCACCACCAACCCACGTTAAATAAATGTAAGCCCGTTTTTCCATCTGAGTCACTCCTGTTCTATATCTCTGCTGGTTAAAGCATTCGATGTTGCTGATGTTGGTTTGATCCTTGTTATCTTTATTTTTCAAATAGTAAAATAAGTTGGTGTTTGGTTCTTGAAGTAAAGAATGAAAACTTATCTATTGTTTTGCATCTGTTTCTCTGATTCTTTTCATTGTTTTAGAGTTCCTGATAATCATTAGGATGGTATCTAAAAGGAACTCTGATGCCTCACCCCATTCTGGCTCATTATATGTAGGCACTAGTAATAAAACAAAACAAAAACCTAATGTCCAGGTGCCTGCCATGTGACATGTTACAGCATAGCATCTGTTGACTGCACCTGTGTACTTCAGACTCTGTGTAAGAAGAGAGGAAAAACAGAAGCCTCTAGGTGTGGAAATGACAAATGTTTACTTCCATCTGGATCCCAATTTATAGGCGAACTATGTTATAATTCAACTGAAATGTATCTGGCATTTTAAAGAGAGATCATTTTGTTGGACAAAGATAACACTCTTACTTGTAATAACCCCATGGGGTTCGCTGCTTATAGTGTTTGGTTACATCCTGGCTATGAATTTTAATAGGAAGATATATATTCTAATTAAGATCATTTTTGAAGTTTTGTTCATATGTGTGTTTGTTTAATAGTGGGTGTGCTGTGTGTGTGTGTGTGTGTGTGTGTGTGTGTGTGTGTGTGTGCAATTCATACACACACCCATGAAAGTGAGAAGGTATCAGAGCCCTGGAACTAGAGTTCCAGACAGTTGTGAACTTTGGGATGTAGTCACTGGGACCCAACCAACCTCAAGTCCTCTTGAAGAGCTGTGTGTCCTCTTAATGTGCTAAGCTGTCCTCCAGCAACCTGATTATTATTATGTTACTGTTGAGACTAATTGCCAAAATCCTGATGCCATATGAATGTTTTAATCCTGCGATACTTGGGGTGCCAGGTGTCATGTGTCATGGTCTTTTAAATGTTTTAACTAGATATATTCTCTCTCTCTCTCTCTCTCTCTCTCTCTCTCTCTCTCTCTCTCTCTCTCTGTGTGTGTGTGTGTGTGTGTGTGTGTGTGTGTTGTATTCTCACATACTAACATGTGAGTATGGCAATCAGAGGACAACATGGAGAAGTCTGTTCTCTTCTATGGTGGCAGAGATTGGACTCAGGTCTGCAGGCCTAGTCAGAGGCAGCTGCATTGACCTGTGTGCATCTCTCTGACACCCTGGGATGATAATTTTATACTATTCACCAATTCACTCAAACACTTCTTAAACACCCATAATGTGCCAGAAATTATTGCATACAGCAGTAAGCCAAAAGCAAATATGTGTGCCTCCGTTGCATTTCCATTCTAACGGGATCATGGTATCTCTAACCTCTCAGTAGTATGTTAAATGTTATTCACCTGGGTTTCACAACGCGAAACTGAACTTTAAGGAGTTAAATGAGTTATCCAACAACAGACATATAGCAAATGCAGATTTCAAAATTGAGATCATCCGATTTCAAAGCTATTTTTTGGCACCAATTAGTTTTTCCTTGATTAGATTTTTTTTTCATTGTGAGAAAGTGTCCCCTCAGCGTGGCCAACAACTTCTGTGGTCATTTTAAAATTCAAACATTTCTACTTTGATAGTTGCAGTTTTTAGCTAGTCATGTTCACTGTCATGATGGTATTTACTATCATGTAAATACTACACATGCACACACACACAAACACACACACACACATACACATAGTTCTAAGAAGCTCTTCCTATTAGTGTTAAATCATGAGACTAATTGGATGAACTATATGTTAGCTCAATATAGACTCAGCCAAGATCCTTCCAACTGGCACCAGTTAACACTCATTTTCCCCCCCAAGAAATATGACAGCAAATTCTAGGCAATGTGCTGTTTTTGTGCTCCAAGGTGAGTGTACCTTGATGAAGAATATATCTAGTAGTCAATAATTTAGATGAAGTAATTAAAAGAAAATCAATCACTGCCTGGTTCATTTTTTATTAGCCACTTATTGAAATCATTTTGGTTTGAATAACAAAAAAGGAGTTGGAGCTGCTGTTTCTGAATGAGTAGCTGTTAAAAATCTGAAGGATTCTAGAAATGTTGTATTTAGTTTTACTTTATTTAGCTTTGATCACAGCCATTTCTGGTAATGTTGGTAATTTCCTACGACATTTTAATTTTAAGATTTGAGTGACACACAGCTTTTGGAGTGTGTAGCTTTCTGCTTTGTTTTGTTTCTTCTTGCCTACGATGACTGAAGCCCCGTTTTGGAAAATATTTTCTTTCAAAATGTATTTATTTAGTTCTAACAAGCTAAACACTTATATTTAGAGTTTTATTTTTGTGAAAGCTGAGAGGCCTTTTGGGGTTATCTTACCGAGGACTTCCAATCACAAGTCATATAACAAAGTTCAAGAAGAATATAGTCCTGAGCACCACCAGCCTTGTGAGGAGAAGCTCCCTGTCCTGCATTTGTTTTGGTAGCTGAATAGTCTAGTCAGCAGGAGTTGAATTACCCAGAGTTTAAAATCTTAGGGGCTTTTTTTTAAATCTTGTGTCATCTGTCTGTAATATTATATATTCTCTACCTCATAAACATTTTATATAATATATAAATTTATATTATATATTCATGGTGCCAGGATGATAGTATTCAGAAGGGAAAGCTGGCGTTAATTGGGTACCATTTTATCTGTGTTACCAAGTTATAGGCATCTTAGTTACTTTGATCTTAATATGATAAAATACCTTGGCTAAGGCAACTTTTAAAGAAAGTCTGTTATTTGGTTTATGATTTCAGAGGCTTGGGGTCCATGATGGTGGACTGAAGAGAGCTCATAGATCACCACATCCTGATTTACAGACAAGACACAGAGAAAGAATGAGATTTGCATGTTTTGAAACCTCACAGCCCACCTTACAATGACTCACTTTCTCTAAGACCACACCTCCCAATCCTTCCCAAACAGTTCCACCATCTGGGGACCAAGTATTCAAGCACATGAGCCTTTAAGGGACATCCTTATTCACACTGCCAGAGCACCAGTTAGAGTGTTGTTTCTCAGAAGTGTTGATCTGTGTAATGACTAAGGAAATGTCGGCTTGAAATATTGTTCTTTGCTTGATTATTAACATGCTTAACAACAAAACTCATACTGAAAACAAACTATGGAACTATGGCATTATCTAAAGAAAGCATTTAGTTACCATCACCTCGTTCCTGGTTTCTTCCTCGTGATGTGAGGCAGGCAGTGTGATCGCTCTTGTAGATTAATTCTGAGACACACGTCTAACTTACTGAATTCAGAAGGAAATCCAGTGACCTAGTTTATTCGGCCTTGGTTATCTTCTCCTTGATTGGAGGTGTATCTCTTTTGGGGCTGAGTCTTAATGTGGCATCTTCAAAAGTAGAAATTGCAGGTTAATTTGTGTAGTTAGTCGGTGCCCTGGGCCCAGCAGTGGAATTGGGAAGTTTAACACTACACCATGGACAAAGCTCTGGACTTTGCCTTAGAAAGAAAACTGTTCTAGGACCGAGAACCACACCGACCTCTTAGGCTTGCACTGTGCTAACCGGGATGCGTGTGGTGTTTCCGGTGCCAGTCTGCATTTGTGTGATTGCCCTGAAAATGGAGCAAGTCTGTGGAATAAGGGCAAGGGGAGGCGACACATCACTGATTACCGAGCTTGCAGCTCCTTCTGATGCAGGGAGGGCGCTGGAAGCTCTGGTGATTGCCTTGAAAGTAGGGCAAGCCCCCGTCTGCCTGCCCTGGCTGACACATGGCTCTGTAGCTGCTGGGGGCAGGGGCACCTCTGTATGGGGGACGCAGTTTATGTCTTTACCTCCTCTGCAAAAGGCATGGGGAACACTTGCAGGGAACCAACTTCTTTTCTACAAACACAGTTGGCACTTGGGTTGTGGGTGTCTGGTGCTGCTTGTGGTAGCAGATAACCAAGCAGCCCTTCCTTGAAGATTTTGTGAAGGGAAAGGGAGGAAACAGTGAGGCATGCTGGAAAGCAGCTTTAACGAGGGCTGGCTCAAATAGCTCTGACACGGGGACAGTTGGGTTCTGACAGATGTCCCCTCATCTGACAATCAGACCTGAGTGTTTCCATCCCCGATGCCTTTCTGCCAGGTTCTCATAAAAAGGGCCAAACACATTGCTGGAAAAAGGGGGACAGATTCTTATGGTTTTTGTTTTTCTAGAAACACAATCCATGGCTTTACCAAAAACAACTGTTGGGGGTTTTCTGTTGTTCTGTGCTGTTTTCCCCTCCATAAAGCTTAATGTGAGAAGTTTTCCCTGTAATTTTTCTCTTTTACCAAACCTACAATTTAGCATAACAATCCACTGAGGGAAGTCGCTTGACACACAGATTGCTTGCTCATGTTATCCACTTTTAAATGGGGTTCTGCTTATTCTTATTAAAATGAAGGTATGTATTATGGAAGGGGAAGACCACAGTTTGTATTTTAGTAACCCCTTCTTTGCAAATGCCTGTTCAGCGAAAGGCTGTGTTCCTTCCTGTTCCTGAGAGGTGAATGACTGGGGAACCCCAGATGCCCAGCTCCTGAGGCTGGTGGCACAAAGGCAGACAAGCTGGTCCAAGTGATAACTCAGGCCATTCCAGCCATGTGATAGAGGAATTGATGGGGAACGACATTCAGTGTGTGCTCTTTGTTTATCTGCTTGTGTAACAAATACAGATCGCACAGCCCTTGTGTGCATGGTTCCTATGTGGGACCAGAAGGGTTTCGTGTCTTAGACTTCTTTCAGACTTTGGGATGTTCATATCTAATGAGATACGTTGGCAGTGAGGCCATTCGAATGTAAAATTCAGTTCTCTTTTGCTTTGCTTGAATCTAATGCATATCCTGAGGGTGATGCTATAGGATATTGTTAGCACATTTGATGTGGTCTGGCATTTGATTTGTGCTAAATGATCTTCCACTTGCAGTGTGTGTTGGCTTTGGGTATTAGGACATTTTAGATTTGGGGTGTACAGATTATGAGTGTTCAGCCTATAGTTCCTGAGTTCTGGATTTTAGGAACTGAATAGCCACCAAACAAAGTAAATTAAAAGAATCTTGTCTATATTACTGAGGTGGGGCACAGAAAAGAAATAGAAAATATATACAGCATATGAGATCTGCTGAGTATCATGGGGGTGGGGTAAAGCCAAGGAAAGGACTAGGAACCATTGTTGAGATTCTGGGTAGAGTTAAGGAATACTTAAAGGAGATCCCTGAGTAAATAAATGTCTGGGACATTCCAGGTGAGCCTCAAGGACAGATGGCATATCATTAAACAAGAACCACATGTGGGAGGCTGTGGCCTCCCTGTAAATTATGGGAAGTTGGTGGAAGCCTTAGCTAACAGGGATTCCTTCACCCAACCTTGCATTAAGTCCATAGAGTGCTCCATGAGAAAGGGGATGAGGGAGAGGCACACTGAGAAGATGGCCAGCCCATTGTAGGAGGACAGAAATCCTGAAGCCCAGTATGTGGTTCTTAAGGAAAGAACTGATCAATATGGGAAGAAGGGATATTCAACGGAAGAACATAGCGAGGAGCTCTGTGTGCTGGGTTCTCTTGATCCTCCTCCTACCACTCCTTTTGTCTGCTCTTCCTCCTTTAGTCCCTTCTTTCTGTCCCTCTAACTTTTCTTTCTCTCTCCTCCTCCAGTTCCTCCTCCCTCTTCCTTCTCCTCCAGTTTCTCCTCCTTCAGTTCTTTCTCCTCCCTCTTCTCTGCTTCTCTTCTTACTCCCCAAACTCCTCCTCCCCCTCTCCTTTATCTGCTTCGGAATGAATGTGTGTTGTACACACATATATGCTTACATATGACCAGTAAATTTCTAGAAATAACCTCGATTGTTTTATGTATGATATGAAACTGGGATGTAGTAGAGCAAGATGGGGTTTTTCCATCCAAGTTTCATGGCTACTTTTAAGTACATATGCAGGCTATTTCCAGTCAAGCCCTTGAGTTGACAGTGACCCCAGACTCCCTTGCACCCTCCCTCCCTCATCTCTTTAAAAGTGCTTCAATTTTTTGTGGAAACCGTCCAACCACTTACTTTAACCAGACTTTCAGAATTTCAGTCGAGGTAGACTGAGCACCTCATATGTTCCAGGAATTGCTTGAATCACGTGGTGACGGGAATGGGCGGAATAGACAAATGCTCTGTTTTATCATGGCATGGGGCTGGCTTCTCCCACAGGGCCTAAGGAGTCCATTCACACATGTCTGCAAGATTCTACTAAACACTGTCCACATCTGTCCTGGATATGACTTCAGTGGGAAGCCTTTGAAGAACAACTTGTTTACTGACCAACAAGAGCCACTTCACTTCCCGCTGTCATTAAATAGTCCTTCCTTAACCCAGGCTGCACTTTCTGAAGTTCCTTATCCGCTGGCAATGGTGAGCCAAACAATGTGAAATGGGAACTGTCCAGAAATAAAGAACTGTACGTTTTGGATTGTATCCTGTTCTGAGTCTAGGGTCATGTGGCTCTGTTCCCCCTCAGACGTCAGTCACCCTTGGTCTGTGGCGTTCGTGGTGTGTATACTTCCCTTCCCTTAGTCACTCAGACATTTCCGTCGACAGGTTTGGCACTCATGCTTTGATCAGACAAGTCTACTTTACACCAGCATAACCACAGAGGACACAGGTCCTCACAGCAAACAGAAGCTTTAAATTATCATTCAAGAGAAAAGGTGAACAGCTTATCCTTAGAAACAAAAATAATCCTGGTGCTAAAGGCCTGAGACCTATTGTTTAAGAGAAATTTCTGCTGATACTGCTGTTGTGGCCTTAATAAACTCCGTATGTTTGCAGTATGTAATGTCCCCAGCGGACTTGTGTGTTGAATGCTTGGTCTTTAGCTGGGGACACTATTTTGTCAGGCTGTAGGAACTTTAGGAAGCAGGATCTTCCTGTCGGGGAGGGGCGTAGATTCACAAGGTGTGCCTTTCATGGTTGTGTGTGGTTACTGTTCATGTTTAGCATGACGTGTGCATTCCCATGATGCTCTGCTCTGCCACGTCATCCCACTTCTATGATGTCTGCCTTACTGTGGGTCCAGGCACTGAAATATGTGACAGTGCGAGCCAAACTAAATTATTTCTTGTTCCAAATTGTTCTGCTGGGTTTTTGTTAGACTCATAGGATCTGACAAACACAATTTCTGATTAATATGGAAGGGCATCAAGAGTCTCCACCCTCCCCTGTGTGTGCCTGTGTACAGGAAAACAAACATTTACTGCATATATAAACGATGAGAAACTGTGTTGTGCTCTGTTACCTAAGACTTGAAGCTTGTGCACAGGAGCATGAAACATTTTCCTAGACTGATTTTAAGCTTCCTATAAAGGTGCAATTTAGGTCCTGGCAACCATTTTATAAAACTGTTTGGAGTTAGCATAACATAATGAGCTGGCATTCTGGGGACTTCCTTTGCCCTAATTTTAATTGTCTCTTTCAGCATACTTTGTGTATAACTAGCATATTCTACTAGTGTATAATGTTGGTCATCTCTGATAAGAGAAATGTGCACCAGGGTAAACGTATCTATTTTTGCTAACTTCAGAACAGTTTCTCTACGTTGCTGTTTTGCCTTGGCCCAATCCCAAAACGAACGTGTGTGTCTCCATTCCTAAGGGACAGCATTTGGGATCATAGCGCCCAGCCATTGCCGTGTGAATGCCGGAGAGTCGATGGTGATGTTCTAGTTTGTACTACAGAGGAGACTAGGAATATTTCTCACCGTTCCCTTGCAGATGATTTTGAAGATCTTTTAGTGTTGGAAAGAATAAATATTAGTTTAGGAGAACAATCTCTTAGCAACAGCCAAGAATGGTGCACGTGTGCCTTTCTCCCTGATACCATGTGGCGTCCTCTTCTCACGGGCAAGCAGAAGGTAGAAATAAGAGGCCCCAGTACATCCTTCCTGTAACCTGCGTGCCCCCAGAGGTCTGCTGTCAAGGCTTGGTACCCAGCCTGGTGCTGCGGGGAAGGGGTGGAAACTTGAGGACATTGGTCCGATATTTACATTACAATTCATGACTGAGGCCAAATTACAGTTGAGAAATAGCAAAGAAACAGATTTATGGTTGGGAGTCACCGCAGCATCAGGATCACAGTAGGGATGGTGAGAACCACTGCTTTAGAGGTCCCAGGTCATTTGAGGTCTTCATGTAGATGTGAACCCAAAGAACAGTGGGACACCAGCCCCTCTCTTGGGTTCAGTCTCCTGAGAAGTTTTGTCCCCTACTCATTTCTGCCGTGACGTCCTGGGCTCTCAGTAGAGCCTTCAAAGCTGCTCTACCCAATATAGATGGGAACCTTCAAAGCCAAGCCAAAATTAACATTTCTCCTTGTAGATGATCCGTTTGGGCATTTGATATAGTCACAGAAGGTTAACAAAAATACCCTCACCTCTTTGTCAAGATTTAACATTTCCCAGAAAGTAAGTAAAGGGAGCCATGATTTTGTCTTGTGTCTTGGGGCTTAAGAACCTTCCAGCTCAGTGAGTTCCCAGTAGTGGACAGGCCTCTCCTGCCTAGGAAGAACACAGCTGTGCCAGACAAACTTGGCAGGTTTCAGAAGCACTCTTCCCTGGATGGTGGCTTCAGCAGGAGCCTCGGGCCACAGACATCGGCAGCACCCAGAACTTGGGATCATGTAACGGTACCTTACTGCCTAAACTCTGTATTGGTTATTGGCTATTGGGTGTCTGGTTTACTGTCAGGGTTTTGTTTTTGTTTTATATTGTTGGTGTTGGGGATTGAACCAACACAAATGAGCTGCACCCCACCCCCACCCCAGTTGTAGCAGATTTCATGGTCAGGGCAACAGTGGCCTTCTGAGGTGGAAGATAGAACTGAAGCCCAGGCCGCTTTCTGTAGTTGCACAGGGACCTCTGGCTCAGGAGGAATAGGGTGGATCTTCCTGGAACAATTCTTTCCTAGGGCACTCAGGCTGACTGACCGTAGTGCTGAGTGGCTGAGCTGTGTTTTACTTTCCTTACATGTTATCTGAAAGACTTGCTTCTTCCTCTTGCTCTGGCACTGTGACCCAGAAAGATTTGGAAGCAGGGTGAGGTTTCGGCCTCTCCTAGTTCATTCTTGCCATGTCATTTCCGTTCTGCTACTGATGTCTGGGAAGGGGAATTACTCGGATCCCCAAAGGACGGCTGTAACCCGCACAGCCCCGGCGCCGTCTCCAGTGTTCATGTCAGAAGCTGCTGCTATTGCATTTCCCTTCCATTTCTTATGTTCCTCTCCCACGAGGCTGACCCAGAGTTCACCTCAAAGCAGACCTTGGTGTTGAACAGACTCATTCGCAGCAAATGGCTAAGGAATTCACATTTTCTAGCCAAGCCGAATCCCGAGCAGTGTGGTTCCAGCAGCAGAGGTTGTTTGTAGCGGACGATGTAAAGCAGAGACCTCTCCGCGGTGTCCATGGCTGCAGCTGGCAGGTCTAATTATAGTGTGGGAAGCCCCTTAGGAATTTCAGAAAGTGTTAGCAAAAGGCCTGAAGCAAATGACAGCTGTTTGCCTTGGGCACCAGGGAGCCAAAGTCCATGTAGAATAAAAATAACGTGTCCTATCCGGCATTTGCTGGCCTTGGACACTTGCGGAATCACTCTACTTATGGCTGGTGACAATAGATTGATGGCCAATTATTGAAAGTGTTGGCTCCAGAGGTCTGGGAGCCAGGGAGCACCTGCTTATCTTTCATAGCTTCAGACTGTGCGGGGGAAGCATTGGCTTGCCCAGGACATGGCAACTTAAGGTAGCCCCGAAATGAACATTGCACAAGGTTATTCCGGACATCAGGAGAGATATTCTGTCTTTTTTTAAAAATAAAACTCAAGTCCAGGGACCACAGCAGAGTGACAATATCTCTAGGGTACTGCATGGCCAAGTCTTGTAAGTTTTCATAGTAAATTCATTTATAACTATATTGTTTCAGTTTTTACTAGTTTTCAGGCCTTTTGATAAGATGTCAAATGGATTTGTTAGTAATATACCATGCAAATAAGTCCAGGTCTTCAGGCTTCTTGCCTAATGAAGGGACAATCACTTTGGCTCTAAAAGCAGTATTTGTGCAGATGTGTAGATGGGGAGAAAACATGAAGAATGTCCTGGGAAGGAGCCTACGCTTCCGCTGCTTGTGTAATGAGCTTCGCAGCTCCCAGCCGGTATAAGAACATGTCACACCGTTTGCTATGGGCGTCAGCACAGACGGGGGGGGGGGGGGGTGGGGGTGAGCCTTACACCACCGTGCGCGGTATCGCCAGATGTTTGGGAGTTCTGTTTCGGTTAAGATGGGGCTGGGAATCAGAAGTGTTCCATACTGAAGTAATAACCGCGTGAGGGTTGGTGTCATCTCCGTTGCCAACAAGGGTTGTAATTTAATACACAGGACCTGCTGGGAGAAATGCTCATTTTCCCCACTTCCCCAGCCGTGTAATTAGGCTTCTGTGCTGACATGAATGAAGTACTTATTACTTTCTTAATGGATAGGAACTTAAAAGTTTAAAATGTGACTTTAACAGAGTGGAAAGGGATTCGTGAGCCGCCGCCCCTGACGCTGCGACTCTTGGTAGAGGAAACACATCCAGAGGGTGCCCCACCCAGGAGCACATAGGCCATACAAATTGGAGTTGTGCATTATCTCTTTTTAAAAAGGAACAAGGTTAGGGATCTGGGAAGAGTTATAGGCGGATAGGATTAAAATGCATTGTATGATATTTCAGACGGGTAATTTTAAAAATTGGGAAAAATGGAACTTTAGCTTGCTTTATCTTATTTAACTGTGAGATTATCGATTTGATTTCTGTATGCATTGGGTTTAGAACATTATACATAAATAATAAGTAAATATCTGGTACCTGAATAATAGGGCCTATCAATTCTTTAAAGAATTTATGTTGTCCCTGTATCCTCAAAAACGGGTGATTCTTGTTTGAGTTTGTGAATATGACTGATAGCCCCATTTATAAATGTGATTTCCAGGTACCAGGAAATTAAGTTAGTTACTCTAAGTTTACTTCCATGTGTTCCCAGCTAATCGGGGTTCCTGCACCCAGGCCACCTTCACTGAGCTGTTCACCCTTTTGTCCCCTCTGAGATGCTCTTGGGGTAAGATTATTATGTCCCAAGCCCAGTCTTCCAGGGGTGCCATCTGGCCAGGACACTGAGATTACAGGTGCCCAGACTGATGGATGCTGCTGTTACTGTCCTGACAGATCTCTACCTAGAGCTCAACCTGTCTCATAATTTAATCACATTAACCAAGATTGTGCTGGCACACGTGATCCTTACAGCCTCAAGAGTGCTGGAAAGCACGCACTATTTCATTAATTTTAAAGAACCTGAGCCCACTCCTTATTTGAGTTTAACAAGATGTCGATCTTTTTCTCATTAAACTAGCATGATTTCTAGCCAGGAGATGGCCACAGGAGACATTCTTGTAATGTAAAAGTGACAGCCATTCGCTGGGTC
This sequence comes from Micromys minutus, assembly GCF_963924665.1. Classification (NCBI taxonomy): domain Eukaryota; kingdom Metazoa; phylum Chordata; class Mammalia; order Rodentia; family Muridae; genus Micromys; species Micromys minutus. The sequence goes on from NC_137958.1 coordinate 2,227,935, forward strand.
TTCCTGTGGATATCCCCATATTGGATACCACTCTGAACACTCTTATAAATTTAAGACGTATTTTGTCTGTGTTTTATAGCCAATATAATTTGATTTTTAGAGAGCTAGCATAATGTAAACTCACAGAGCCATCAAGAGACAGAGTTAAACTTTGAGCACAGTCTGTTAAGTATGGCCACTGTAGAAGGGTGACCGGCATAAATCTGCAAGTGACCAATGAGGGGTATCTTTGGCATTTCAGTGTTTGTCTTTGTTTTTTATTGTTAATCTGTGGGAAAGACAGGGCTCATCCCAAATTGCTTAAAACCACATGTTATCTGTGTTGAGTACTCGTATGCTTCTGTGGTTGCTCTGGGCTTTTTGTTTCTTGGCTAATACACTGTCTTTAGCCCTCAGACAAACAGTGACCCCCAGGGGTCAGGGTTTGGGACAGGTGATTCATTCTTTAAAGTGGGTTTAGGAGTCATAAAGACACTACCTTGTTTCTGTGCACGGAATGAAGTGTTCCTCTCTTGTCTCTGTCTAGAGCATTCATGGTCTCCATGCGTTGGGACCATTTAATACTGTGCGGGTATGTTTAATGCTGACTAGATAAGGCTCTGCTGTGAGTCTGGTTTTCTCAGTCCCGTCATGCAAACTGCATGAAGGTTCCCTGCATTTGGGAGCCATACACTCATACGGGCCTTGGGGACGTGAGTCAGGCAGTTCTTAAGGCCGGACATAGGGGCCTTCATTCCATCCTTTGGCCCTGTGTTTAAAGACCTGGAAGGATCCATCCAGTTGAGGAATGTCTCTACCTCCACAGTATTTCAGGAGTAGGTGGCTCTGGTCTCATTCCATGATGCTGTCCCCTAAAATGAGGGTTGTGGTCAAGGACTGAGTGTACTGTCATCCACAGAGGGACAACAGTTCCCCAACTCTCGGTTTTACCATTAGTGTAATGAAACCGTGACAGCTTCCCTCGATGCCCAGGCAAAGGCTTGTGTTGGTCCATGGCTTAGGTTTCCATCTGTGGTCACTTAGCTGTGTTGGTCCATGTCACAACACATCCCGTCATGGCACGACCAAGAGGAGCTGTTTGCCCAGGGTCTTCAGGAAGAGAAGAAAGAAAGGGCAAAGGTTGGGTTCCAGAGAATAGTCTCCACCAAGAAAGCCTCCACATTGTCCCACTGTGGAGACCATCAGAGGTTAAACATGGAGGCCTCGGGTTCAGAATTGCGGTAATTACTGGAGGAAATCGCCAGTTGAGTAAGTCTAGGAAGAGGTATTCAAACGTCGATGCACGGAGGGCTGTGGTAAAGGTGCAGTAAACCCTGGGGAAAGTGGTAAGATAGTGAAGATAGCTCCTCTTCAGGGCACGCCACAGGATATGCTGAAGGCCCACCTGTAGCACAAGGAGATGAAGTTGTGGGGATTGTGAGTGTTTTGATGCTTTGAGTGTTTGTTGTTTTAAGATCCTGGAGGCCTGCAGGCTGTGGTGGAGGGACTTGGGAAGATTTCATTTGAGACAGCAGTGGAGACATAAGAGTTCTTCACTCAGAGCTTTTACGCACCTATACTTAGGCCTGAAGAATCTAAAGTTCTAACAGGGCTGGGATGCCCCTGAGCCGATGTGCAGAACATGACCATGCAAGCCTCTATCCGCCTCTGCTTTGTTCCATTCTTGTTTGCTGCCACTCAGTTTGTTAACAAAGATGGATAAATAGGATTCACTTCAGAATTTTCCAAATTAAAATTATAATCACCTCCATGCAAAGTAACTTAGTCGTAGAATACATTACTAGCTAAGTTTGTTGGAGAAACGTGGAGGGACTGGGGACATGCCTACTTATAAAAGCCCACATGATAGCATATGCTGGTGCCCCAGGGCAGACATGGGTGGATCCCAGAGGCTCACTGCCCAACCAGCCCAGCTGAGTTCAGTACAGGTTCAGTGAGAGACCCTGTCTTAGGAACAAAGATGGTGACATAGTTGAGGAAGTCATCCCAAGACAACCTCTGGGTAAACACAGAGTCTGTCTGCCTGTCTGTGTGTCTGTCACTCTTTCCCTCTGTCTCTCCTTCATGCACATATACATAAACATATACAGATCACAACATGCATGTGTACTGTATTCACATAAAGTGATAAATATAATTTTGACTATCATTCATATCTAATATTTTACTAATTTGTTTTTGATGGTGTAATGCCAAAAACACAGCCCCCATCTTGAAAGGGACAAGAAATAGTTTATTCTGGAGCCAAATATAGGTGACCATGGCCTTTGAACAGTGATTTAACTTCCCCCCAAAATTTATGTTCCTGTGTTTTAACAAGTTTTGATAGTAGAAGATAAAGTCTTAAACCAAAACCCTTTCAAAGACACTGGTGGGAGCTTGGGAGACATCTGATGACATCCTCAGTTTGGGAGCTCTTGGAAGCTGGTCATCTGTCAAACTAATACATCCCAAAGGTTTCATGTGACAGTCACAAGGATGTTAGTCAGGCTCAGACCGGCCATAAATACCTGTTGAATAGGCTAGAGTAAGTTCAGGATAGTTTGTGATTAGGTGTTGGACTTGTAACATTTCAACCTTTCACAACAGTGGGATTTTTTTCCACCAGCATTTGCAGAATATAAAATGTAAGATGTGGCTTTCAGGGGAAACTTTAGATTATCAAAGTATTATTTTACAGAAAACCTGAAAAATTATTTGCATTTTTTGTTTTATTTCAAAATATTTTGAACATTAGTTTTTCAAATATTGTTTTCAGATGTTTTAAATACATTCAGATATTTTTCAAATATACTTTTTACATACTAACTTCCACATTATTTTTTTTACAAAATAACTTTTACATTTTTTTTTCAAAAATAATGGGAAAAAACAGTGTGATCCTCTTCAGCACTTCTCTCTGATGACTGAAGACCCCCATGTTGAAGTCCTCAGAACCAGTAATACTGTCTTTCCAGTTCCAGCTTTCCTTCCTTTTCAGTTTCTTCTGCACTGGAGACTGTAAAAAGCAAGCACTTCTTCCCTGTTGTGTGCAGACCCTCAGGATGGTGGGGTGGGTGGAAGGGTCAGGGCACTGCTTCCCTACTGTGTGCAGACCCTGAGGAAGGTGGGGTGGTTGGAAGAGTCAGTGCAGAGTCTCATGTGCTGGACATACAGGTTTTGCTAGACAAACTTGCTTCATGTTAACATTTCAAATAGGCTGAAGGATTTAAACTGATTTCATGGTGAAAAACACAGTGATTAAACACTATCAGCACATGGAGGTATCACATTTTGCTGTGATAAGAAATTTAACAAAGAACTAAAGAACCCATAAGAGTTTTAGAGATGAGCTGCAGGCTAGCCTTTCAGTTTTCCCTCAAATGTATATTTTGGCTAGAGATTATGAGTTCTCATTGATCTGGAGATACATAGACTTGAAAATTGAAAGAGCTATTTATTGGCTTAGTTGCCCATTAAAGAACAAAATATCACACCTTGTAGCTGCTCAGTCGTTTTATTCAGTATATTATGTGAGTCAACCAGCCCCTATAATTTGGATAACACCAGGCAGCTTTAATCACAAGTCACTGGTTTACAAACTGAGTTCCCTCTAGGCAGGCAGAAGATAGGTGCTGGGCTCCTTTCTGAAAGTGTTCCTGACCACCTATTTCAGGTGCAAATTGGGAGCACGCTCAGTGGTGGAGACCTGACACAAACAGCCCTGGACAAGGGAGTCTCATGTGAGCCTCCAGAGAACTTGGCGAGGTGCCACGTGCAAGCACCTCATCTGTATCCCAGATAGAGCTTTATAAGGACGGTATCAGCTCCATCCAGTCTGGCCAGCAGGGATGAGATGGTGCATTACAATAAAATCAGAATAATTAAACAGTTGGCCTTAGACTCATCTTGAAGGTTGAAGACCTCAATTGTCTGTTTGACCTTCGGAGTGTAGAGCAGTCTTACATGTCAGAAGAGTTCTCCATTTCCTCTCTCTGTACGAGCCAGGCTAGATGCAGTTGTGAGTTAATTATTAGGCATAAGAGGCGCCACACTGTAGAACGTCCAGAGAGACTAAATTCTATTCATTTGGTTTTGGGATACAGTAAGTGACCTGGAAATGTTAAGGCTGCAGAGTAACCCAGGCAGAGGAGCATATTGTGTGGGAAGGAGCTGAGCACTGATAATCTGTATTCAGTATGGCTGAGCTCAGTAGACCACAGGACAGCCAAGGGCTTGCGGTCAGCCTGACCTGGATCCGGTTTTCCAAATCTTTAGTCACGTAGGTGCTGTTTATGGTAACGGAGGCACCACATTCAAAGTTCTTTTGACTGCCTAATGACGACCACCATGCATGATTTTAATCAGAATGAAATAGAAACAGAGATAGATTTTTAGGATTTTATACACATTTAGCTCTTCAGAGCAGGAATAGCTTTTTTGTATTTATTGATTCGACCTAATGTTGTGCATGATACACAGAACATCAGGACTTACCGCCTAGAGATGATATTCATACCCTGCTTGCCTGGTGCTCTGAGTTCCTGAGCCACCCTTTGCTTTGCTTTGCTTTCTTTGTCTCTTGTGTTTCTAATTATTACCATGTGTCCTTACTGAGAGCGGTTTTGGGGGTGTGCATGAAGCTTACTGTCAGGAGCTAACTGCAGAGATCAAAGCCCTGGGACTTGCAAAGGGCCTCAGAAAGCAGGCAGGCTAGCTGCTTGCTTTGCCTGTTGTTTGAATTAACAGGGCTCCGACAGTGCTGTTGTGTTTGTGAGAGGAGGGAAGCAGATGCTCTTTATACATCCTTCAGGTTCTCCTTGCTGGAAAAGCTGTCTTGGACAGAAGGGAGCTAGACTCACGGGTTAGTGGAAGCAGCCATCTTTGTCCTGTTGTCCTTAGCACCATGGGATGAGGCAGCATCTGCTCACCAGTATCATGGCCACAGGTCCTTGAATAGTGATACTGCCTCCCTCCCTAGGTGGCTAAATGGGCCTTCTTAGTCTTAAGCTTCTCCCCATCCTTAAACCTCGTGACTGTATGGAATCTGAAGCCTCCTGGAAGAAGAGCTCTTGTTGTTGGGTTGGGAGACTGGGGTTGGGGCTGATGACTTTACAGAGCCTGTTGTAATTTATTTCTTCTCTGGGCTGTACACCATATTTCTCACAGATGCAAAGTCAGATGCTGAATAAGAGAGAAATATGCTCCTGAATTAAGGTGCCAAACTTATCTTTTTGCCAATAAGTTCTTCCAGATAGAATTGGGCAAGAGTACAGGGAAATAAATGGGCTCTCTCTATCTCCTGCTTCCTAAAGGGAATGCCTGGGAATTCTGAGTAGTGGGGTTGGACACAGGTGACCTCTGACCTCTTTGCCTGCTAATTCTCACTCTTGTAACTGAGAAAAATTTAACCTTCTCAACTTAGAAGCTTAGGCCTACCGCAGTGCAGTTCAGGACTGGTGAGGATCTGGAAGTAGGTGCTGCCATTCCTATTTTCTTTAGAAGCAACTATGATCATATGTTTTTTAAAGGACACTCTGTGGTAGAATCCTAAAGGTTTACCTTCAGACCTTTTCTCATGAAGGAAGGTGGTAGGGTTTGTGGTTTCACATCTGGACTTAAAGATAATTGAATACTAGAGAAAATAAGCTTTAAAGCAAAATATGATTTTAACAAAGGTTTGATTTCCTAGTGCTTGAGTTGTTGAGGATCAGGCAGCCTGATGAATGGATAGACTTACAGATGAGCATGTGGTCTAGTAAGTTAGGGAACTTGTCCAGTTCTGTAATAAAAATGGGTCAAGTGAAGACTTCATGAGTTAACAACATTGAGCTGGATGGTTGGGTGGATGATTGATAGATAGATACATGATAGATAGATAGATAGATAGATAGATAGATAGATAGATAGACAGACAGACAGACAGACAGACAGACAGACAGACAGACGGACAAGACAGACAGACAGACATACAGCTATGCTGTTGGGGGCAGAGATTTAACTTTCTCTGTGGACAAGCCTCATAGTACATGCCATTTAAGCACTGTCCTGTGACCTGTGTGAATGGTACACAGACCTAGCTCTATTGGAAAGAAATGTGTTCCACAGCTGCCACATAAGCTTCGAAGAGCAGACATGTCCCCTGTGACCAGCTGACCTTTCTTTCATGGGCACAACTTACTGGTAAGCAGCAGAAACATTAGAAGAGGCAGCTCCTGGAGAGCCAGTGTCTTTAGTCTTCCTGTTAAGGAACCAAGAGGCTGCCTTTGCCTCAGAGGCAGGTTTTTGTTTAAAGACGTGTTGAAAGGTGAACGCCCCAGTGTGTAAGCTGTACTGTATGCATTAAGGGCATAATGGCAGTTTTTGACAGTTGCTGTCCCTAGTTTATCCGTAGACTCTTTCCAGGATTTAATTCGCTATGAAGAGTTTGCTGTTGTATATTTCATCATGCTCTGAAATTTCTATTTTGATTTAGTGGATTCTTCATAAAATGTCCAGAAGGCTGTTGACTAGTTGTCTTTCGGTAAGGGAAATAAAATCATTGTCAATTCTGATCTCCATTTTCAGGCTAGGGAATGCTAATGATTTGCCATAATCATAGCTATCTATCAGGAAACCGAACACAAGTATTCTTGTTAACATCTAAAAATACAATTTTTTTTTACCACTTTCTAATCCCAGGAACAACTGCTTTAGTATTTCCATTGTCTACTGAACACTGTGTTAGAATGAGAAACAAATGAATTGTAAAACAATCATGCCCTGGGCTGGATGTGAGGACTTTGAGTTCTGTGGAGACTAGGACTCTGACAGACCAAGTGAGCATTAGAGCAATACAGGTACAGTTTATCTTCTAGTGACTTCCAGATGGAACCTGCAAGTGAGTCCTTTACTTGTGTTGGAGCTATCAAAGCCACAGAGACACAGTTGTTATGGATGAGAGCAGCCCTCGCTTTTTTCTGCCCAGCTTGAGAACTATCAGTTATTACTCGTGGGGTTGGCTACTGATTTCCCAAGTCGAAAAAATGGAGGAGCCACTGTTGCAGAAATGCTCTGACCTTCACCCAGTGACACCTGCCCCGCCTCACTGTCTGCATTTTTACCCTGGAGACGCTTTTCTTTATGAGACCTAACATTTGTAAGATGTTGTTTTTGCCCAGAAATTTGGTTCATGGCATTGACCCCCACTTCCTACCCCTCCTATCCCCACCCCACAAAGCTATAGTGAGAATGTGGACTGGCCTTAGGCACATGCGGCTGCCTGTGACTCCTCCTGTGCTCCCTAGCCTGGGTGGCATTTCTCATCCCTTTGATTGCTGCTGTTGCCTGGTATCTGGTTCTTTTTTTGCTAATACTCATCCTTTCAAGAAGCCAAAGAGACCCATGAGAGTGTCCTAAAGACTCTCTTTACCCACTTCAAATGCTTCTTGATGCTTATGAAAGAACCCAGCTGGACCTGACCTCTGTTCCATCTTCTCTGCCGCTCCCTCTTTCCCATACCCTCCTCATTCCAGCTACTCTGCACTTGTTTTCTGACTGGACCACAGCAAGTTCATTTACTGTATAAGGCCTGAGCCCAGTTAACATTGTCTTAACCCCACATGTCACCACAAAGAGGATTCTCCTTGATATCTGAGTGTTGCCTCAATGCCCTTCCCCCTGGATAAAGCCATCTCTAACAGCAGAACTAAAAGTAGCCAGAGTCCACTTTAATCAGTCAATTCAAAAACATTCACTCTAAACGCGTTTTCTTTTTCTCCTTCAAATAGAAGGCGGGCTCTATCAGAACAGGGAACTCATACGGCTTTATCCCATGTCCTGAGGTGTTGGAACAGCTGCTCTGGGAGAGTTCATGGAAATAATGCATTCATACATGAAGCAGGGATGAGAGCAGTATTTATAGCCTTGACTGATTCTCCTCTGCCTTAGAGCAGGTGTATTGGTCACTGTGACCATATGTATTGGCCTTTAAGTAGCTATACAGTAGTATGCTCAGCCTCCCCTCCTAGATTTCTGAGGTCCAGTAGTCCATAGCTTGAACACCTCAGTGCCAGATAGAATATATAGATGCAAAGATCATAAAACAAAATATGACTGGCTACTTCTCTCTTTTGACTTGATTCCAGAAAATTCTACCCACCAGGAACCTCTCTCTTTCTTTAGTAGGGTTCCTGAACTCTTATTAAAGGTCCCCTGTGGCTCTAATCACCCTTTCAGAAAAAAAGTCTATTTTATTAAAGTGTATTTGCTAGACTTGTGGAAACAAACAGGGAAGACTCAGAGTACTTTAGAGATAGGTAATGTTATGCTTTAATATCTGGCATCGGTTGGATGTAAAAATATAAATGGTAGACCAGTTGTCTCTCATGCTCACATAGTTATTGTAGTTTTGAAATATGCATGCATATTGGATCTGTTTCTGCTCACCCATAGATCTAAAAGCTTTTCATTTGAAAAGCTAACAAGCAATACAGAATAAGAGCCAGTTTTCTAATCTGTTAAGTGCAAGTATGTCTTCCAGTTTGCCCCCATTGTCTGTGTAGTATTTCAATAAGCTGAATGAAACTTAATAGGCTCAAATAGTTAAGGAGGCTTCAGCCAACCTGGGCAGTGGAATGAGGCTGCCCTTCTTAGCAGCGGGGATGTTAATAATTGCTTGTCCTGGGAAGTATGTGCCTTGGACATACTCTAAAGGGTCAGCTGGTATCATCTGACCTCCCTTACATAAAAAAACTTTCTTTGGCCTCAGGCTGTCCCCAACGCAGTGGCTCTTGGTAAATGGAGAATTTTGGAGTTTTAGAACAGAAAGTAAAACCCAAATCTGTTGAGGTCCCATGTCGTGGGTTGGTCCAGATACTGCCGAGGACTCCTGACCGCTTAGCATCCTCCTGCTCTATCACCACGCCCATCCCCTGTCACAGCGCCTCCATGACATTTTTATCCCCCATTGATCTTTCTGAAGTATGCTTTGACTTTAATGACATTTAAAGTTCAAGATTAGCAATTTTGTTGGGGACTGAAGGTGAGTGTGTTTTTCTCTGACATGTGTACTGTTTGTCCTGGAAACCTTTCCACTTCCACAGATTTGTAGCACGTCCCCTCCCTAGGCTGATTCCTAGCCTGATGCAGAGATTGGTTGGCCTCTGACTTTACCACGCAGAGTTCTTGTTTGTGAAGTAGAGAAGTGCTTTATTCACTTACTTATTTGCTCTTGTTAACTAATCAGCTTACAACACCGCCTTGCAGCTCTAACCTGGCTGTAAAATTATCTCCGTGTAGGTAGAAGTTAGCATTCTTCTTCCACAAGCTTGCAGCAGCCATAGTTATAACTTTAGAGAGCTTCATAAGAACTTCAACTTTCTGCTTCCTACATGATCTTTATATGTCAGTCAATGCTATTAAAGTTGAGATATTGATGTATATGATTCATATTGTGTATATGTGTGTATGTGTGTGCGCGCACACGCACACTTGCATTTGTAGGAGTGTGTCCTTGTGCACATGGGTGTGTCAGGATTTTTCCCTGCTGTTAGCAGTAAGCAATGTGTCAACTCTATATGGTTGACATCTGTGGAGATAGGTGATGAGCATGTGGCTTCTGTGCATTTTGAGGAGTAACTTGCAAACGCCATGATGTTTGGTCTGCTTTTGACCTGAAGGGTGACAGACTTCAGTTGAACCTTTTGGTCTTATTGCTCCTCACAACTGCCACAATGTTGATGGAACAAGTGAAGCCTTGGGATGAGAGGAGAAAACTTTACATAACTGGCCTTACTCTATAGTCAAGTATCGACAAATGGGACTTAATGAGATTGCAGAGTTTCTGTAAGGCTAAAGACACTATCATGAAAATAAAACAGCAGCCAACAGAGTGGGAAAAGATCTTTATCAACACCACATCTGATAGAGGCCTAATATCCAAGGTATACAAAGAACTCAAGAAGCTAGACACCAGAGAATCAAACAATCCTATTAAAAAAATAGGGTACAGAGCTAAACAAAAAGTTCTCAATTGAGGAATAGTGAATGGCTGAGAATCATCTAAGAAAGTGCTCTACATCCTTAGCCATCAGGGAAATGCAAATCAAAACAACCCTGAGATTCCACCTCACACCAGTCAGATTGGCTAAGATCAAAAACTCAGATGACAGCAGATGCTGGCATGGATGCAGAGAAAGAGGAACACTTCTCCACTGTTGGTGGGGTTGTAAACTGGTACAACCACTCTTGATATCAGTCTGGTGATTCCTCAGAAAATTGGACATAGTACTACCTGAATACCCAGTTATTCCACTTCTGGGCATATACCCCAGAGACGCTCCAACATACAACAAAGACACATGCACCACAATTCATAGAGGCCCTATTTATAATAGCCAGAAGCTGGAAAGAACGCAGATGTCCTTAAGTAGATGAATGGATACAAAAATTGTGGTATATTTACACAATGGAGTACTACTCAGCTATCAGAAACAACGGCTTTATGAAATTCCTAAGAAAATGGATGCATCTAGAGAATATCATTCTGAGTGAGGTAACACAGTCACAAAAGAACAGACATAATATGCAGTCACTGATAATTGGATACTAACCCCAGAAAGCTCTGAACACCCCAGAAACAACTTATAGACTATATGAAGTTCAAGAAAAACAAAGGCCAAAAAATGAAAAATCATATGCTTAATCTTTATACACCAAGGAAACTTTGACTATTTCCAACTTACATTTTGTTTTACATGTACTTTATGTTCACTGTAACTAGTAAGATTTTAAGGCATGCTATCAAACCTTTAAAAAAAAACAAGTACTGACAAAATGTATTTATATGGTTTTATGCAAAAATGCTTTTAAAATCTGTACATTTATCTTTGTTTTTTAAAATAAAGCTGTTCAATTAAAAAACAACAAAAAAAGAATCATCTTGGTGTAGGAAAATAGAACTTTATTTATAATACACCTTTCTTGTAGTCATTTATGGTTTTATATACTTGTGACTTAGCAACTGGTGTTTTGTTTGTGGTTTATAGGGATTCTGTGAAATAGCTGAACCTTCCCTTTGATTCTTTGGGAATGTTTTCATCCTACTTGTGAAAGCATTGTAGCGCAGAGACCAGTGGCCTCCCAATGGCTGCTGGATATAGCCTCACTCCATAGTGGAAACGCTGTTCTTTTCTCAGATTTTCTAGATGGACAGACAGACGTGTGTGTGTGTATGTGTGTGTGTGTGTGTGTGTGTGTGTTTGTAATTTTTATTTTTTATATAATTCTTTTCTTCCCAGGTTCTTCAGAAACTGAAGTGACTTCTCTTAACCATAAAACAAAAATTTGTATAAACCCTTGATTGCTTTCCCCAAAGATTAAGCAGTTTTACCTTTATGTATATGTATGGATAGAAGACATTAGGTTTGCTAGTAATTAGTGCAGTAATATATTCTTGCTTGTATCTTAGTGCTAAGGACAAGGGGCAGAAGTGCACTCAACTCTCACACTGTGATATATAGATAGAATTTCTAGAGAGTAGAGAATCACTACAAAATTGGAGAGCATTAGAAAGGAAACTCTTAAGACACAGAATAGCTGTGTGGCCAAAGAGGGATCCTCTGTCTATACTCTTCCCTCCTGAAGAGTGAGGAAACACGAAGCCTTGACACAGAAGACTGAAATGATTCAGGCACTTAAAGAGAGGCCCTTTGCGTAGGACGGGGTAAGCAGTGGCTGCCAGGCAGGGAGTTAGGTCTTGGGCACCGATGTTAAGGCCATAGCAGCTAGGAATGTAGGTTTCACTTGCGTGTACTGGGAAATGATTAGAAGCTTTCCATGGTGAGTTGTTGATGGGTTTATGTTTCATGAAGACTAATCAGTCAAACAGCAATGGGTCTGGGAAGATCAATTGCAGGTTTTTAAAAATGGACTTAGTAGAAAACTAATGGGGTTCAGGTAGTGGCAAGGAGCCAGTTCCAGCTGGATTCCAGAAATAGAACCATTTTTTATTAGATAAGGGAAATAACAGGTTTCTGAAATTCTGACTTGAAGAAAACAACATTTCCATATCCAAGGCAAGGGAGAGGGGGATGGGGAGAAGCTGCTTTGGTAGACAGGTCAGGAAAGGCTTCCTGAATGTTGGCAGTGGGTGGCTTGATGGCAGCTCCCAGCACAGAGCAGAGAGCTGAGCTGGAGATGGGAACAGGTAACCACTGTCTTCCAGGAACATAAGACTAGGCTGGAGGAGCAGCTCCCCGCTTAGAAGAGGAACTGGCAGGAAGAGAGTGAATGGTGTGTCCTGAACCCCAAAACCAACATGCTTCGGGGGGTAGAAGAACACCCCAAGAAGAAGGGCATCTTACTCAGTCAGGGCTGCCAAGGATTCAGATGAGGAGTAGGCCTGCCGGAGTGCAGTCACCATCTAGTATGGGGCGGTGGCACAGAAAAGAGGGAGCAGGAAAGATAGGAACATGCTGGTAGCTGAAGGGGGCGCAGGATCTGCCTTTTATATAGTAGACTGGCTACAGGCGTGTGTGCTGATGCACACAAGGAAGGCACAGTAGTGCCTCGGAATAATTAGAAGCAGGGGAAGCTCTCCTCTGTCCTCTTGTGTCTAAGGAGACCATGTGATTTGTTGTCATTTTCCAGTCAGGGTACAAGCCCTGGCTTGTATAAATAAGACCTAGGCATTGAATTCTGTTTTAAAGTTTCTTTATTCTTTGAGAACTCAGCACAGTGTATCCAGTCGCCCTTAGGGGTTCCCCAGAGATCCCCTTTCCTACACACCCAACACTGTGTCGTTTGCTACTGTATACTTGTGGGGGAGCATCCCCCCCGGAGCATGGCCAACCTGCCAGGAGCCATTCAGTTTCCTTTTCCTGCAGCATGACTTGGTGCCGTCCTCCTGACTCCACACAGGTTTTGTCTGTGTGGCTTGAGTTTGCACGGGTTCTGTGTGCGCTGTCCTCACGGCTGTAACATCACATGCGCAGCTTCCCCATCGTGTCTAGAGAAGTCTCTTGCGTTTGCTCAGCACTTCTGGCTCTTAGCAGCTTTCTGCCTCTTCTTCCTCAGTGGGCCAAGTGAGGGGAAATCGGGCAGAGCATTCTGAAGTCTGATTTTTGTGTCCCCTTGACCAGTTGTGGATTAAAGTGTTCATCATCATCTACTTGTAAAAAAAAAAAAAAAAAAAAAAAAAAAAAAAAAGTCTCATTGATGAGTTTGAAGATGCACGAATTTCTGGGGGTGAGGATAAGTTATTAGGAGTCTGTTTCTTACTACGCCTGTTAAACAGAATGGTAATATAGAGTCTCCTTATAGCCTATGACTTAACTAGCCATAGGTTCCTGGCCCAGCGGTGTCTAATACCTATTTTCAGTTGTCTTGGTGTTCAGACTCCATCCTATCATCACGTACTATAGCTAGGGGAGAAATGGTGGTTGAGACCTGTGGAAGGAAATGGATTTTACCTTACCTGCTGCAGTCTTTGGGACTAGAAGGAGGCATGCAATGTTGTCATAGCTGTAAAACCTCAGTGTCAACAGTCAAATGAATTGACTACTAAAATCATCTCTCACCTCCCCAAGCCGGAAATCCACATGGAGTCTGAATTCCACTTTGTTAACCCCCCCCACACACACACGCACACGTGCACACACTTTCTTGGTACTCAAACTAACTTTCAGGATAAGCAGACCAAAGAAAGGTAATATTTGCTTTCAAGATGTGTTTAAAAGGCTTTAAAGTGTAACAGGTGGGGTTGGGGAGACGTTGGCCAACAGTCTTATCCTGGGTTTGATATTTACGTTGCTTAGGGTAGCTCCATACACGCCAAGTTGATATGTCTTTTGTTTTTCCAACAAAAGGAATAGCTAGTGACTGAGAGAAGGAACCCTATGGGAAGAGCATACATAAAGCAATATTGGTGTTGGATGTGCCCCTTTACTAAGATAAATTACTAACGATGGGCGTGCTATGCAATTACGAGTCACAAAATTACGCAATTCCATATCATACCAAAACATCAGTCATTTTCTTAAGGAATTACACTAGCCCTTTGCTTAGAATATTTTCTTTTTTACAAGGGGAACTAGAATTGTGGAAAGAGATGATAAAAGATACATTGTCTTTAGAGTACTTTCTGTACAAGTATAAATTACGCAGAATTTTGGGTGCGCTTGTCGCAGCGTCTTTCTTACCGCAAACAGCAAGAATGCGATTTAAGACATTAGGGATATCTGCAAGCAAGGGACAGAAGTGACTGAGGAAAATGTTTGAGGACGCTTAGCCTTCTTGTCTGGCACATGTGGAAACCAAGGCACAGAATTCTAGCGTGGCCTTAGCCCTCTGTTAGAAGATGGTAGTTTTTTGCCCCAAGATGTTCTGTTAGGATATAGCAACATGAGATATGATACGGTTATTTTCCAGTGTCTACAGGAAGTATTGGGAACCCAGGAAAGGCATGGGACAGAGGGAGAGGGAAATACAGGCACCCCCCCCCCCCGCCATGCCACCGAGGAGGAATGATGCAGGGAACACAGGCAGGGACAGATGCTGCAGGGGTAAAGGGCCATGTATATTTGTATATTTTAATCCAATAGGAAACAGCAAAATTAGCTGAAAACAAGTAGGAAAGACATTTGTTGTTTCTTAAAGCATCCACAGATTCAGGGGTCGAAGAGTCCTTGGTGTAGAGTTGAGAAGCCAGTGGAATATCTTACCTTACAGATCATTAGAAAAATACACATAGTCAGCAGACACTCACTCTTCATCAGTGTGATTATTTAATTTTATTTTTTGTGGCCACAATCTATTATGAAGAGGCACTGTTGAGCATTGCAGACTAGTTCTTAGTGTGTTTGTGTCAGGGTTCCTATTGCTGTGAGGGAACACTGTGACTAAAAGCGAGTTGGGGAGGAAAAGGTTTATTCGGCTTTACACTTCCACGTCATACTTCATCACTGAAGGAAGTCAGGACAGCACCCTGACCCAGAGGCTTGCTCTCATGACTTGCACAGCCTGCTTTCTTATGGGACCTCCAGCCCTGGGTGGTCCACCCTTCCCCACCACTCACTAGTTAAGAAAATGTCTTGCTCCGTCCTCCCAGGCGACCTCACAGTGCCTCTGCACAGAGCTGTTATGGTGGATGGTGTGGGACAGTGCTGGGCTCTGCTTCCTCTTCATCCCTTTCATGTTGGTTCTTCTGGAAGATAATTGCACCCAGTGACCAGCCCTTGCCTTGTTTTCTGCTTGCAGAACAATCAACCATGACAACCGAATCGGGATCAGACTCAGAATCCAAGCCAGACCAGGAGGCTGAGGCCCAGGAGGCACCCAGGCCTCAGGGGCAAGCAGGGGCACAGCCTGGACCAGAGCCTGCCAGCGGAACCAGCGAGGAACAGCCATCACTAGAGCAGTTCCCTGAAGCTGCTGCACACAGCACCCCAGTGAAGAGGGAGGTGAGCTTGGAGCATCTCTGGGGAAGGCCAATCAGGGAACCTGGCTGAGCTGTGCCACTTGGTGTCAGCCCTAAGGCAACTATGAAGGTCACCTGCTTTTGCCATCTCACCAGGGGGATGACAGTGGTGCTGTTGAAGGCTTCCAGTGAGTGGCATTCCTCAGCCATCCATCCACTCATCCATCCACCTTTGATCAAAACAGTTATGTTCAGCTCAACTCCTGACTGGAGATTTTTGCCTAGATCTGGGCTTAAGGACAGGCGGACAGCAAGCTGGAAGCCCTGACTGTCCCTCTGGCTGTTTTCATTTTTCAAAAAAGCCTGGGGCAAAGTTAATTTTCCCAGCTATTGGTTTGACCTGAACACTGCCACCTCATTTAAAAGGCCGTTTTGGCAAGGCTAGAGTCATTGCTGCTCCTTATATGTGGCATGGACGGGTATTTACACCCTCATGAGATGGAGGTCACTGGTGGGTACCCACTTCGCCTGTGAACACTTGGGATCATCACCACTGTTACCCAACTAAAAACAAATCTTAGCAGTCTGGAGCCGTTTCATAAGTTTAGAAAATGTTTAGTGAGTGGACACGTAATTAGCCTGTTCATAGACACTCCGGAACGTGTTCTGACACGTTATTACGACATGGGGCAGGGAACCACTGCAGAGCACTCGACCATGCATCAGGTGTGCACGCTGCCATTATCACGACTGGATAAAACAGGGATGCAGACACATCTGGGGAGCTGACTGGAGAAGGGGCGTTCGCTTCTCTGCGGTTGTGAGGCTGGCCTAGAACAGAATAGAGCCCCGGAAACAGATGAGCGCCGCACACAGCACCTCATTACCCGGAAAAGAGATGGGCCTAGGATGACTTTGGGTTGAGTTTTAACACTGCTGACTTGACTGAGCCGATTCAGAGTAGATCAAACATAGCAGCAGTTGGAAAATTACCGACAAGATTAACACTTGCAGCCCTGTAAGCCCTAACGTTTTTAGATATCTTGTAAGTGTGTGGGAGTAGTTTCAACAGGCCAGGGAATGTAGGAGCATCTGATGAATTCTGAAAACAGAGTGTAAAAGGAAATCCAGATGTGATTGAGCCTTCCTGGGTTTCCTCCCTCATTTGGTGAGGTCTTTGTAGAACTGGCAAATTCTCTTCTCTGTTTAATCTTGGGTCAGCTGAGCAAAGGGCCCAAAGGGGTTCTATAAGTGTGACTGAGCTTTGGGAATGTTCTCTCTGACTTCTAGCTTCACGGTGGAGACAGCCCACGTCCTCGGGGAGGCGGGAACGCAGCTGTTTCTCTGAAGCTGCACACTGAGCGGTCCATTTCCGGTCTGGTGTAAAAAACGTGTTCACTGTTCACAGGTCAGCGACAGAGACCGGGACTTCGCTGCTGCAGCTGCGAAACAGCTCGAGTATCAGCAGTTGGAGGACGATAAGCTCTCTCAGAAGTCGTCCAGCAGCAAACTCTCCCGCTCCCCGCTGAAGATCGTCAAAAGGCCGAAAAGCATGCAGTGCAAAGTCACCCTTCTGGACGGATCAGAGTATGGCTGTGACGTAGATGTAAGTGTGCATTTAAACGTGAGAAACTGCTACAAAACGTGCAAGGTGACATTTCCCAGAACCCTGCAGATATACTCATCTGGACTCAAAAGACAGAATTATTCATCTATAATGGGAGATTAGATCACTTCCAGTTTGCAATGTCCCAAAACGTTGTCATGAAAAGTACAATGTAATAGTGTTTCTAAACCCAGGACCAGATGGGCTCTCCTGGCCTTTCCACGTTAAAGTACACTTTGCTCTAATCCTCTGCCTATGAACACTTCACTCAGCTTTACCTTTCCTATTGGCATCGCTTAGGGCCCAGACACCCTGTGTCAATTCTTTGGAGAGTAGTAGTTGGATAACTTAAAATGACCATGTTCTTTTCTTTCTGAGTAATTTCTTTTTTAAAAAAGACAAATGTGGTAGACTTTGAGCTTCCCTCCCGCTCCCCCAACGTGTAAAATGTGATAGCCTTCTTTGTTGTGTGTGGGTTCTCTCATTTCGCATCCATCTGCCCTATCCCCTAGGTGTCTCTCTTTTTCAAAACATTTATTTTATTTTTAAAATTAAGAATACTTGTATTGGTCAGTGTGGGTGTAAGGGCACATGAACGCAGTACCTGCAGAGACCAGAGGATTGTGTCAGATCCTGTGGAACTGGGGCTGGGGAACTCTGGGTACTTGTGAGCCCTAGAAATGGGTACTGGAAACTGGGCTCTGGTCCTCTGAAAGAACTGCTCACCACCACAGAGCCCTCTCGCCAGCTTCCATCCCTTTCCCTTCGGGTTACAACCCATTTATCGCTCTGGTTATATTTAGTGTAATGCATTTTTTTGTAACAGAACATTTAAATTCATTTCACAGTATCATCTTGATGAAGATTAAAAAAAAAAAAAAAGATGGATCGCTAAGTTATTTCAGACTGCAGGAACATCGAAAGTTAGATCCTCACATTAAGTAAAGTTACTTTGTCACATACTGATATACATAGAAGTTAGTCATATACAGGTTGTTGGGCTGGTGCAATGCATAGTGGGTACCCAAATCTTTTCCTGCTCCGTAGGCGGCCGCTTTGTCCAAATGATGGCTTCCTTTGCAGAATAGTTGCAATTTTGATAGCAGGTATGAGAGCGTGTTCTCTGCCAACCTCTGTCTGGGAATAAGAGAGAGAGTATGTGGCCATGTTCATAAGGTTCATTCCTTGCTGCTTGGTGGAGTCAGAAAGGGAAGCAGCATCTGGGTTCAGAGAGACACGGCTTGACTGTCCCCTCCGTGTTTGCTGTAGCCTGTTCCGAGGAAGCAGTTCTCTGGGAACTGTTTTATAATGATAATAAGAGAAACGAAATCCAATAGGAGCTTTTTTATCAGAGGACTTTAGAAGAGGGTGATCAGAAGCCCTTCTCATGATGGACTGGAACATTTGCAAGCACTGAGCCCTCAGAGGGACTGCGTGACTTATTCTCAAGGACTTAGAGAAGTCCCATTGAAAGGTTCTCAGAATGTGGAAAGGTTTGCAGAAAGCAAACTTAAGGTCATAGGTATAGGAAGTCTGTCTTTGGAGAATTTTTAAATGTTCGGCTTGCATTAGGCTATTCATGCTCTGCCCTTCACTGAGAAAAGCTTGGGGGGAACTCTAGACAAATTTAGAGAGACCACATTTCCTCAGACAGGTTCCAACCCTCCCTCCTTGGGGTGGAATGATAGGCCCACAATCCTCAGCGGGAGAAGCAGCATTGCCTTCCTGGCAGCTGCCCCAAGATGTGTAGTTGTGGGAAATTTAGAACAAAAGACAGAAGCAAGTCCTCCGTACAGTTAATAAGGCATTGTTTTATCTTGATAAAATTATGTTTTTCTCCATAGCTAACCTAATGCTGCCATCAACTCAGCAAAATGAGAAAGGCCTTAATCCTGAGGCCTTTGTGTCAACCACAGAAGGCCCCATCTACACACACACACACACACACACACACACACACACACACACACACACTTCCTCTTTTCTTTTGAAGCCTTAAGGTTGCTTTTTCCCTTGTTAAGTTCTACGGTGGGAAGAGAACTAGAAACCCAGGAAAGGGACGTATAGGAAGCATATCTCTGATACTATGTCTGAACTCTCATGTTCAGAGCAAGCCCATGTCTTGATGCTCATGTTTGCAAGTTCTATAGACGTCCTTACAACTGTTGACTTACATCATTTTGTGCAGTGGTTTTCTGTCTTTCAGGTATTTTGCTTGACTAGTTGCAGTATAAAAAAGGTCATGTAGGCAACTTCACATGATATGTGTTTGTGGAATATGCCTCCAGAGTTTATATATGCCCACAAAATTATGAGCATAATTTTCCTCGTATTCTTGACTCCTGGAGAACATACATGGCTTCCCATTCCAGTTTGTTGACATTTGAAAGAGAAATGTCCCATGCCGTAAAGCACAGGGCACAGTTCTCGGCTCACTGTTTGCTATCCTGACTCTTCTGTGTCACGTAGCCAGCCCAGCCTCTTGCTGATGAATATGTAACATCCCCCATTGACCATCCAATAAGACATTTGATATATCCTACTTGTGGACCATCTTATTTCTAATGACCTTGATTTTAGAAAAATAACTTAGATCTCATCTCAATTTGGATTCTGTGTTTTATAATCTAGTTATCTGGTGCTTGGCTAAAATATTTGACATATTACATAGTGTAGTTTGCCTTGCATTCCACTAAGGTGCAAGTGGATTGGCAAGGATGTCCAGGCTTCTGACACTTTGGCAGGATGCTGTAGTGTGCAAGTGGGTTGTACTACATTCATAGCTATCCTGAGACATAAACAGCTCCTGGGCAATAGATGGGACATACCCAGAAAATTATTGAAAAGGTGGTTTAGGAAGGTCTCTGTTGCAAGGGTTACTTAAAAGGTTCTGCTGGCTTCCTTTCCCCATTTGAATTTCCAGTTTACCCAGCTTGTTAATCATCTTGAGGACGGCAGTGAGACTGGAGCCCAGGTATATCTATTCTAGATTCATATCCCAGGAAACATGCCTTTCAGCCAGCCACACTGGAGAAATAATTGAATCCAGAGGGGAACAAATCAAATACAGCTTCTGAAAGGTTTAGTAACATCATAAAAGCCTTAGCCCCTTTTAGAGACTTTATAAGGTTCCTCCATGGTGGGCCTGCCCACATTTGAGTAGGAACATTTGAGTTGTAACCACATGGAGATGCTCGGAGGCCAGCTGAGGTTGGGGAGTTTGCTAGAAAATGAAGTTAAGTGTGCTTGGTCCTCTAATTGTGATCAGAAAGAGGGTTTCGGAAGTCGCCCGTGGTCTGACTCTGGCTATTTGATTGTCTTATCTCATGCTCTTTACCTAGCAAGATTTGGCTAGAAGAAATTATTCCATATCTAAACCTCTATTTTCATGGGTTATGTGAAAAAAAAGTTTTTTGACCATTTCAATCCCCAGACAGAATGACAGAATCACCCTAATTCAGCAAGTTGACTCAAACACTTATTACCTTTCTTGAATTACCAGAAACAGATGAATAGAAAATGTGAAACATGACGTTTTCACAGCCTGCACCAATATTGTTTTTTTCAAGAAAACTCTATAAATCAGAATTTCATTTTGTGTGACTACAGATTCCCTCTTCTCCTGTAATACGTTCTTCTCAGTGGAAAGGCTTATCACGCCTCACGTCTGTCTCATGCTCTAACCTAAGGGCCCCATCCGGCCACAGCAATTTCCTGCTCGAATAATGACCTACTCCCAGCCCCTGGGGGATGGGAGGACATTGGTTCACTTTTATCCTTCATTCAGATAGCTCTTGGTGCGGCCATGGGAGCATTGCACACAGGATGGTTCCTGTCTGAGAGAGATGCTGTGAGATCGTCCCCAGGGCGCGTTGAGGATTGTCTTCATTAAAGCTTCATGATGACAGACTTCCTTACTTAAAGAGTTAAACCTATTCCAGTATTCATTTTTTAAAAGTAATAACCCTTAATAGTCCATTGTGAGTGTGGTCATGGCCTATTAAGTCCTCTAAAGAATATTAGATATTAAAATGGTGGGCATATATTTAGAGACATAGGAACTGTAAAACGGTCTGTCATGTTGTAGGCTATGTACGGAAAGCCCAGCACACTTCAGAGCTTGAGCTTAAGTCATTAGGTGATGGGTATATATTAAATATTTCCAAGGACTGCTGAGGCACTGGGTGTTGGGCAGTACATTAAATACTACGAAAGAAAACTTACTAAGGAATTCTTTCAGTGTTTACTCCAGCTACCAAATTGTATTAATATGTATGTGTGCCTGTGTGTATATGGGAATTTGATTGTACATGTATAAGTATGTGTTGGTGTAAGCCAAGATCCTCCTGTCTCAGCACTGTTCCCAGTCTTTTTATATCAACTCTGGGGGATCAAACTCCAGTCTTTGGGCTTTTGCAACACGCCCTTTTCTAACTGACCTGCCTAGTTAGCCCTCATTTCCAAGTGTTGATTCTCTAACATTATGTTACTGAGCCACTGTTTGCTTATTTTGGTTCCATGACAACAAACTTGTTCTTCGATGCCCACAGCACCATGCCCGCCGCGCCCCCCCCCCCCCCCCCGTCATGTGCACGACGTCTTTACTGAAGATACAAGAGTTCACGTCTTCCTTTGTGTTTTCTGTCGAGCTTACTAGCTCAGAACTCATGTCTTTTAGTGTCTTTACCATCCTTGTGGCTGAGGGCCGTCATATGTCCCCAGAGAGAAATCCTTATCGGCAGTGACACAATCACCTCAGTTCCGGTGAGATGCCGACATAGCCACGTGTGGTTGCTTGGAGCCCCGGGTGCAGAGGAGGGCTGCTCACTCTTGGCTCCAGCTTCATGTGAAAGCCATCCTGGTTCCCATGGCACATCTCACAGAAGAGCAAAGCAGAGAATGCCTCTGCTGCCTCTCACCACCCATCTTTCTGCACAGAACTCACTGCTCCCCCGTGGCCATGGCTAGCTGCAGTCCCCGTTCCTCGGCTCCAGGTTGAATCCAGGCCCTTCCTTGCCTGAGCCCCAGCATCACTCACTGCTTTAGTCAGGAAAGTCTCTCCAGCATGGTGGGCTGCACCCTGTCTGCATGGGCACCAGAGCCTCGTCCATGGAGCTTCATGGGCCCCGTGACAGTGGGACAGGTGCAGCTGCTGCCATCGGCTGTCCCAGAGCCCTTCAGCAGCATGTCCACACCTAAGCTCCAGTGTCTGTTCTCAGACCCAGTGATGCATCGTGTCTTAAGTGTGAGCCAGTGCACTTTTCTACTTGCCTGGCGATGTCAGCCATGCTCATTTTACCAACAGGACGTGTTTCTTAGAGCACACTTTGTTTCAGTCACTACACAGCCGTTGAGTGGATACTTCAAGCTTAAAATTGAGTTTGTCTTCACCGTAGAGGCAAACCATTTAATCTACAAGAAGCACTGACTGTAACTATGGCCCTTCCATTGTTTCTCGGCTGGGAAACTGCCTCAGAGAAGTTACTATCGTGCCTGAGGAAACACAGTCTGGAGGGCAGAGAGGAACAGGGATCTACGTGCCACTCCTCTGACCCAGAGGTTCGACAACCCCTCACCAAAAGGATGCAAAGGCTACACCAGGAAAGGTATCAACCAAAGATTAGGATTTGCCTTCAGCTTGGACTTTGGAAACTCTACTTGAAAGGAAAAGAGGGAGGATTTTCCATGTGGTGAACAGTGGTCTCTCAAGAAGAAACAGATTGGGGGGGGCAAGGTCATGGTTCCATTTGTAAATCATTGGCCACACAAGCATCAGAGCCTGAGTACAGTCACCCAGAAGTCGTGTAAAAAGCTGGGTGTGGTGTGGATATCAGTGTGGAAGGGGATGTAAAGTTGGGAGGGCCTCACGGGCTCGCTAGCCAGGCAGTCTAGGTCCTTCTGCGAGCCTCTGGTTCAGAGAGACCTGGTCTCATAAAATAAGGTGGTAAGCGATTAAGGGAGGCATTTGGCATCAACTTCTGGCCTCCACGTGCAAGCACGCCTGTTAGCACACGTGCATACACAGAAACACCTGCATAACACACAAAAGAAGACACGGATTTTTGGTCACTTAATCTGTTTACATTCTCTAAGCACATGACTTGAAAACTGGTCATCTTTTTCTTTTTTTTTCTTTTTCTTTTTTTTTAGTATCATAAATATAGTTTGAGAAAAGGAAGAGAGGCTCCTAAAATTGTTCCTGCCTTTTAGTGTGTCCTTGTTATCCCCGTCCTGTGGCTGGGAGATGTAACAGGCCTCATAGCAAGTCCTTTCTCTTAAACCGCTGGGGGCTGGCTGTAGAGTCCTTTAGACTTACCTGGAGCAGAAGAGCCGAGAATCTGAACAGAGCCCTTTGAAGAGTGTAATGTCACAGGACAGTCTCCCAGTATTTCTTAAAGATTATTTCTGAAAATGATGGCCAGCTCGACCATGGAGCACGCTCTGAGGATGGAATGGGATAGGCAGAACTGGGAAACACTGGCTTTTATTTTCACTGAGAAGAGGAAGGTGGGTGGAGAGATAACGTGTGTAAAGTCCTCCAGCCCTTGCGCGGAGCAAGGTTCTAGACTCTGCTCAGCCCTTGTCTTTGTGTGGAAGCACATCAGGCAGACTGTGTACTTCTCACTTGGCATTGTCCATCAAGCCGCAGTGATTTCCTTTTCAGTTTTCCCAATCTATCGCCAGTTCTTTTCATAATCTCAGCATTTCCTCATGAAAGACAGGTTTGTCACTGGTGTCAGCTGAGTGTTTAAGTCAATGCCTGGCCTTTCATGGCACATGCTTGGCCCTTCAGGACACGTGGGAAGTCCGCCTGCCAGCATTAGCTAGGAGCTGAGGCTCTCTTTGCACCGCTGGAGGCACGTGGCAGTGCTGCCGCTTACCCCCTCAGTCTCATGCTCCTCCACTATTTCAGTCGGACTCCGAGAATGACTTTACCCTTGTCCCCAAATCACACACCGTACAAATAGCACCTGTGATCTCCTTCGCCACAGTTTCGTTCTTAGAAACACAGGAGGACATGCTCCACAGTTGAGTCTCTAAATTTTTATTTTTATTTGGTTCAGTGTGTGCGTGCATGTAAATTCAGCAAATTATACAGGGGAGACCCAGGTAGGTATCCGTTGGAGGACTTGTCACAGGGATAGTGAAATATTCACAAAGCACTTTACCCAGCTCCGGTGTGTTACACTCTGGATAATTCTGCTGTGGTGCAGGGTACGCATTGGCAGTAATTAGTTTCCCAATTTGGCTCACTCACCTGTACTGGAGTCCAGCATCTGACTGGCAGGTTGAGACGGGTAACTCGCTCTTTTAGCTTTTATCACAAAAGGAAAAATGGAGCTATTGGTCTGGAGACATTTTCAAAAGCTAGAGAAATATTAGAATGGATTTATGAGTGTCTCGTGGCTGAACTACTCCTGTGACCTTGTTCGTGATGACAACAGACACAAAGGAAAGATTTGCCATGGCAACATCAGTTAGTCCAGTATTGTTGGCTCTCAACTGAGTAATTAATTGGAGATGCAAAACATGAAGAGGAAATAGAGGGAAAGCCCTGTTTAATGTTACCTGGCGAGACTTCATAGATTTCCCTCCTGGTTGGTTAATGGTCACAATGCATATTCTCTAGTTAGTATTTACTGGCAATTAAGTAAATTCTAGCAGTGGTTGGTTTGACCCCTCTTCAGCCTAAGGTGTATTTACTATCAAGCCAACAATCCTTTGGATTTGAGGCCACAGCTACTCCTACATAAGAAAAGATTACCTATCCTTGCCAGAGATTTTTGTTGTTTTATAGGTTTGTTTGGAATGTGTCAGGGGGTTCCTGTTGAGGAAGGGTATTTACAAGGCACCTGAAAATCCAGAGGGCACTTCAAGGGTCAGTCTTTTTGTTGGAGAAGAGTTTCACTGACCTGGCAATTCTTCAGATACACCAGGCCACTTGACCTGTGAGCTTCCAGGAATCCACCTCTCTCTCCTTTCCCGGTTTCTGGGATTATAGCTGTGACCACCAGGTGCAGTTTCTTAAGCGAATCCTAAATACTCAGATTCAGGACCTCATGTTTGCAAAACAGTCTAGCTGCCTGCCTGCCCAGTCACCATCTAGCCATCTTTTCTGGTTTCCGTGTCAGACATGCTGACAGCAGCTGGTTTCTCCAGCAGACAGAGCCATCCAGAATTGTGAAATCGACTTAACAGACTCGTGTTTCCTTAAAGGCTTATTGAGAGGAGTTTGCTGTGTCTGTCTCATATACACTCCTGAAGGCATCTGGAGTTAAGACAGAATGTGAAAATCACATCTTCTCTCATCTCATTCACTGGTAGGAAATGGGCATAAGTTTGCATTTTATCTAAAAGAGTTGCACATACCCAGGCTTGAAAAATATTCTCTTGAAGCTCACTCGTATAAATACCTTAACAGTGGCAGGGTTTAGCTTTTGCAGAGGAGGGTGTGGTTAGTCTGAGCTGCTCTTCCTGCCCACTCTGTAGAGGCGAGTGCTGAGCTCAAGTGCGCCGGCCTTCAGAAAGCTGTGTCACTAGTCACCTCGGTGGCCTATTGTACGGTACCCTTCAGTTCTTCCATCTGTAAAACATAGGCTCGGGGTCGTTGTAAGAAATAGAGTGAATGCTCTCCAGATGCCAGGGAACGGTCTGCAGCGCTTTGCAAGTTCAAATCCTTCCCCAGTTTAGTGACATGCTCATCCTGTACAGCATAAAGCATGTTTGTCTGGAAAGAAGAGTAAGTATAAATATAAAATACTCTGTGTATCTAGTGGAGGCACCTCCCTCATACTGTCCTAAAAACCACTTTCACTCTAGTATGTCAGACACTGGACAGTGTGCTTTACCTTTTGAGAAAAGAAGTTTCATGTGACTCCATTTCCAGTATTTTCTAAACCAGGAACTAACGAGCATCAGGTCTTTTGGGCTCAGCTAACCATCCATTTGGCACTTTTAGAAATGCTCAGTAATTTTATGAAAACACAGGAAGTTGTGCCCTCTGACCAGACAGTGGAGGTTGGAGCAGTCGACCCAAGAAACAGTTACCCTGCTTTTGCTCACATGGCCCTGGTAACCCCACTGCAACCAGGGTACCCCGTGTCATATGCCAGGAGGGGCTGAGCAAGCCTGGATGGGCTGTGTGCCTGACTACACACGTTCCATCCCAGCTGGCAGTGCTTGCCTCCCTGTGTGCTGACTCACGGTTTACGGTGAGCGGGAAACTCCAATTCACATTTGGTAATGAACTCTTAGATGGCATAGGATGGCCAATGCAAGAGAAAGGACCACATGAGGGGTCCCCCTGCTTTTCCTACTCATGAGTGCCTCTGAAGGTGGCACAGGACATTCTCCACAGAGCCTCAAGATGTTGTATTATGTGGTATCTTACCTAGTAACCCTGCATGGCAGCAGGCTTCCTCAGTGTTCAGTTTGATTTCAAGTATCTTTGAAAACGTGTGTCATCCTCAACCTGCCTTTCAAAGCCGAGGAGTTCTGTATTAAGCGGGGTTTTCTTAAAGTAACAAGAAACTCAGCAGAAGCCCCTGGGTACAGGAAAGAGATGGAAACCAGGCTGTTGCTCTCTGTTTTGTGTTGAGACAGGTCCTTTGGTCTCTGGGAACTTTCCTGCCTGGAATTCAGCTCTTTGAGGACTGGATTCTTCTGTGTCTCTTTAGGTTTAGATTTTGATAGAGGGCTGACAGCCCTTGGCTAGTTATAAATACTTCCTCGGGAGTGAGGACACCGCCAAAGTGGTTCAGGTTGTTGAACATGATAAATGGATCTCCAGCTACTCCTGGCAGGGAGGAATTAATTATCAAAAAGTGCTGGCAGTCCGAGCTGTGGTTTCTGAGTCAGGATTGAGGCGAGAAGCATTCACATGTTTTTTATTGGGTCTTGATATTGTGGTATAGTTACACCTCTCCTTCCCTTTCTTCTCTCGCTCCAGTTTACTGAAGCCATATTGCACACGTAATATTTACATCACACTACTCAGCGTTCCATCCCTTAGGCAGAAAACATGCTGTTAGGAGCAGGCACTGTGTGCGTTTGCATCATTAGTGTGAGGGAAGAGGCGGAGGAGTAGACGGGAGGACCATAAGGATTGAGGCCATCTGTGTGGTGGAAGGGTTCGTCTGTGTCATTGGAACACCGCTTTGCTATTTAATGCAGAAAGCACAAACATGGGCCTTAAATCACACTTAATCACAATGGGATTTGTTCTATTGGTAGTCTTAAGGATTATGAGGGCTTATACACCAGAGAGGCAGGAAGACTAGGGCCATGTAGAATTCTTCTGGCCACAGCAGGGTTTCATGCATTATATAATGAAGTTTGTTGACCGGTCTATGTGTTTTTCTCTGTGAAACGTTAATTGTAAGAGGCTAGAATTCTGGAGAGTGGCTAGTTCTCTTGCAATAAACTTGTCAAGTGGTGCTGAGATGCCAGCCAAGGCAAAGTCATCCAGTGTAGAGGTGAAAGTATATTTCAAAGACCTGCCTTAAAAGTCAAAAAACTGAATTGCTTGGGTTCATGCAGGTGGGGTAGTCAGGAGACCGCAGGACACAATAACCTCTGTGTGATTCTGCTTTGTGTCACTGTGATCATCCGTGACCAGGTTAAAAATAGGAGCACATTTAACTTGTGGCCTGGAGGCCAGGAGGCCAGGATGCTGAGGTACACAGCTGACGTCTGCCAACGGCAATCTCGGGATTTAAACCCCGAGGGCGGGCATCAGACCGAGCAGGCCTTCCAGCGCCTACCGCTCTTCCTCCTCTCAGCCGATCCCAGCTGCCTCTAGACAGTCCCCGCCCCAGACCATTAGCACATGAGTTTATGAAGTAAGCTTCCATCACTGGAACTTGTGGGAGATGCATGCAAACCACTCAGACAGCACCAACTCTGAACTCACAGGCATGGGATGCGGGAAGAATGTTTCCAGGGCAGCAGCTTGAACTTGACATAAGTGATGTCAACTAAGAAAGTACCGATTTCCTGCACCTGCAATGTTTTCTTTGGCATTGGGAGAGATGTCAGACTGGCATGCCCTGGGGACTGTAATACTCTACATTAATTCAGACGTGTGTGAGTGAAGGGAAAAAAAGGTCATTAATTACCAGCTCTGTCTAAAGAATACTACATTCAAAGTGGGGAGTGGGGAGGACTTCACCGGTACCTCCCTACTTATCCAACTAGTCAACTCAACTAGGTCGCCCCCACCCCCGCATACCGAACCCATTTCTCCTTTTAGGTGTAGCTTGTAATTTTTGCTACCCCGATTTAAGCTCAGGGCAGACCATGCTATCAGCCCCGCCCAGGTTCCCTAGGGTCTGCAAATGAAACACACACACACAATTGCCAGCTACTTCCAATCTCCCATGGCTAGCCTGCCCTTCCCAGTACTCTCAGTTCAGGTCCTCTTAATCTTCCCTCAGCTTTACTTACTCGGTTACCTTTAGTCCCAGCTCAACAGCCTAAATCTAAATCTGCCCTCAGCTTAGTTCTGTTTCCAATCTCCTGCCTGAGCAAGTGGCCTATGGCTGCTCTGCCCGAGATCTCATATGGCTTGTCACCTTTTCTCCCTCTGAAACATGTCAAAAGTCTCCCTTCCTCCCCTGAGTCTCTTAGCCTGCCTCCAGGGACCCAGAAGTCCCGCCTGTTTCTAGCATTGATTGGTTGATTATGTACCAATTGGGAAACCGGACCTTAGCCTCGGAACCACCCATGTGTGTTCCCTAGAGAGATTACTGTGGGTGGCCCTGGTCAAATTAGGTTCCTTCAAACAGTTTTCATGAAGCATGTATAGGAAAGCATTTCTGTTTTGTCTTCAGGATTCCCACTGAAGGTGTTTCTCTGTTAGGTGCAGGAAGGGGGACAAGGCGCCATTTGTGGACAAGTAATGGAAGGCTGTCTGCTTTGAAGTCCCGGCCTGCTTCCCTTGGGTCCATTGCCAAGTCCGTTATTTCCTCAGTGTGGATCTGTGTGGCCTTTCGCTTATCACTGTCTCGCTTCTGCCAACTGATGAGAACTCCGGCTCTGCACAGCTTGGAGCCATGGCTGGTCCAGAGAGTCTCTGAACGGCCGCCCTGGGCATTAGTGGCGCTGCTGGTGTTGTGCTTTGTTGAGTTCTCTCAGGGTTGCGCTATTACACCGTGAGGCAGGAAATGACGTGACTCAGGCAGTTCTCAACACACTTCACATTAGAAAAGGAGCAATTCTCTGTAAGTGTAACCCCATGTTTACCACTGGGAAACCAAAACCAGTGCCCTGTCTCTTCTTTATGTCTCCCTCAGTCCCTCGCCGCTCTTTTGGTATTCTTTCCGCTCTGGTCCCTGTACAGACATCTGGTCTCACTCCCTCTCTTCAGAAAAGCAAAAGATCATCTTCTCTTTCCACTCCGGAGAGTTGGATTGCCAGCTTTTGCATTATTAGCTTCTTACAGGTTTTCCTACCAGAGGTCACAGACTTCCTGTTGCGGGAACCTTTCTTGAAACACATAACATCTCTGAAAGTAAAGTTGTCAGATAAGGACTAAGGGACCACGTGCTTCAAGATGAATGTAATTTATGGTCCAGGTGTTGCTTCTCTTGCAAGACTGACCTATTTCATTGGTGTTGCCTGTGACCTTCTATTATTCAGGACGGGGAGAACTCTATAGATGAGGGACTTGAGCCTAACCAGCTTGGGTAGCTGTTAATTTATGAACTGCTCTATCTGGCCGGGTGTGGAATTCTTCCCAGTATGCATGGTGTCTTTGTTGGACGGGGGTGTAGCATTTCAGTGTGACAGACAGCTGTGCCTCACTGGTATATTTGAAATTCCTTGGTAGGGTGAAGGAAACTCTTTCTTGGAGCCTCATTTACTGGTTAACAAGGCCCCTGCCTCCCCATTCCCCTCAGAGGAATGAGTGATAGAGAACAGATGTACAGCTACACAAACTGTTCTTGTCCTGATGTTTGGGAAGCAGAAAGGCATACAGAGACTTGCTATTTCGTATGGAATGCCATGGTGACAGCAAATGCAGTCACCACAGAGGCGCCTCATTCTTTGGGGAAATGCCATTAGCCTGAGCCCAGAGAGCGCATGAATGTTTAAGATAATTACCCCAGGCAAAACGCGGTCACATCTCCAGTCCTCCCTCTATATAGAATCCTGCCCCGAAAGCCGTGGCTTACAGAGCCTTCCTAAAGAGTGCAGCCATAGGAATTTGTCTTGACAGCAAGAGGAGCTAAGCAAACCTCACCCCACCGCTAGAACTATGGTCAGTTTCAAAGACGCCATTGAACTCGGGCTTTGTCTCACTCTCGGAGGGCTGTTAATGTCTCTTTTCACACTAGTTCACAAAGTATAATGAGAGGATGTTAAATAGATAGGACACAAAATGCAGATAAAATGAATATAAAGCTGGATGTGAGATTAGCTCGCAGCCGATCCTCTCTCTGGAAGGCTCCGATGAGAAAGGTGCCCCTCAGCGTCTAAACTATGATCGTCTCAGTTGCTCAGAGAAGCACAGTTATGCCGTGGACATTATTGGAGACGAGCCGCAGCCCCCAAGGCATGCCCTAGGACTGACTGTCAATAGCTACTGGTAAAAGCAGCTGAGAATTAACTACCTGTCAGCTTAAGACTACAGCCACACAGACCTTCCTTTCCATTCAGCAAGTGGTGTTGGTCAGCCCTCCATCATAAACTTCTTGTATGCTTTCTACAAGAGAAATAGCTCAGATTTGACTTCTTGGAGTATTTAAGGATATCTCTGTCTGTCTGTCTGTCTCTCTGTCATCTTTCTACTTACCTATCTACCTGTCTGTCTTTCTCTCTGTCTCTTTTCCTGTCTCTCTGTCTCTTTCTTTCTTTCACACACACACACACACACACACACACACACACACACACATTTTATTAAAGAGGAATTTTATTGTGCATAAAACCAGATAGAGTTGTATGGATCGGAGACAGAACTTCCCATCCACATCCCCTCACCAAAGTTCAAGTTGGTAGGAACAGTAGGAACATCACAAGAGATGTCCTGGGCTCCCAGCTTGACTTCCCTGCTGTCCCCTTGAAGGTCACGGTACATAAAACCACCATGGCCTTCTAGCAGCCCAGTGACATTAGGCTGACATCCTCCTAGTTGAAGCTGGTGAGACAGATTCATGTAGTTTCAGTGACTCAACAGTGTCAGAACTGTCACTTACCTCTCAGATGATTTGATGTCTTCTCCTGAGAGTTGAGGACTTGAAAGAAGACATTACCAGGGCTTGTCACCCTTCTCATGCAAGGACATGAGCCATACAAATCCCTGAGCCTTAATTTAAATCCACCTTGGGCTTGAATTGATGCCATTGTAGGGAGACCACAGGAGGCTCAAGACACTCAAACTACAGTTCATAGCGTACAGTTTTAATAATTCCATCCCATGTAAACTCCAAAGCACTCACAGGGCATTAAAGATGAAGTAACATGCTTGTCTTTACTGTTCAACATAACCTCAAAGCAAACATTAGACTCAGATATGCAAATAAGAGTTTCATATAAAATTATTAAGCTTAAGCCCTTTAAATATGTAACTACTGGACAAACATCGATCTTGGTGTGAGACCTGCACAGTAGACAAGATACATACATGTAGTAGAACATGCTATTAACACTCCAAATGAACACCCATGTGTTCCTGTTCTGATGTCTCTGTATTTAGGTATGGAAGAAGAGATCTTTTAATTATACAGTAAAATTATATAAAAATTTCAAAATCTTCAATCATCATCCATGACTTTCTAAGCAAGGGGGTGTGATTAAGTAAGGTCTCTTGTTACCTTGGGATGAGATTAAATAATAATAATAATAACAACAACAATAGAACTCACCATAATGATGCCTTTCACTTTCAATATGTGTGGAAATAAAATGAAGAGGGGTCTGAGACACACATCACTTCCGTCTGTCCGGCCTCATCCTTCCAATTCAATTTATTGCAGCCCTTACTCTCTGTCCCCTGGTAAATGCTATGACGATACTTGTGACCCGGACATTCTTCTGAGGTTACTCTCAGCCTTGCTCGGGGAATAGCGCAGAAGACTTGATGGAAATCAGAGATAGAAATTGACTTCCTGCATCTGTAGAGCAGTGTTGGTGTCGGTGTCATACAGGGTTAAAAGGCGGCAGCGTGTCAGCTCTACACTGACCGCACGCTAGAAGTCTTGCTCCCTTCTCGACGGATCCATTCCCCGGGGCTCTTTATTTGACCAAGTAAACTGCCGAATTAGGAATTTCGGTGTGGACATACATATGTGTGGGTTTTGTCTGTCTGTCGGTTGGTTTGGGATATCAGAAAACCATGTCCTGTTAAAGACAAAAATTCTCAAAGCTTATTATTAAGAAAGAGCTGATAGGGGCCTTAGGCTTGATTTAAGTTGCATCTCTCACAATTCCTCGCTCTTAGGCTGCCCCTCCTGCATTCGTTTCGCACACATTGGCATAGTGACCTGAATCCATAGCAGATTAACAACAGGAAATATTGTCTAGCAGTCGGCTCAGCGTCTGTGTGCTGTGAAAGTCTTTGTGAAAACGAAGCCAAGTGTTGTTGCTGGCCAAGAAGAAGCTCCGCCCAAGAGCTATTATCTGCCACCGTGCTCAGCTCCAAACACAAAAGTCTGATTTCAAACATGGGCTCCAATTGCTGCAACAAATGAGGGCAGAACCCAATTACAGATGAAAGAAAGAGACGACTTTTCAAAAATTAAAAGGTCCCGGGGCTGAATTGCAAGAGGAGACTTGGATGATGTATGTGCCGGAAGTGTCTGTGCCTCGAATGTTGTAGAAGACAGTGGGGGGATGCTAATGTCTGCCTATCACTCATGCCTGCTTTGACGGTGCGGCATGCGGTATCCATGACAATATATGCCCATCTTATGCCTTGGCCCAGAAGATAACCAAATGTGCCAGTCTCCCCAATGCATATTCAGAACCATTCATTGTGTGGCGCATACCCATGTCACGGATGGTAGGGATGTTTTTCCACAGAGAACATTTAATCATTTTACCTCGGTACTGAGTATGACTGTGTGAGTCCGGAAAGCAGTATACAGAAGAAATGGGCCTCTAAGAGGAGTACTTCATTTTCTGTGATTTCCAGGGTTAAAAACTGCCTTGATCTTATTTAAGGGACCTAAGAATGATTAGTGGTACTTTTTTTTTCTTTTGTTGGATATTTTCTTTATTTACATTTTAAATGTTATCCCCTTCCCTGGTTTCCCCTCCAGAAACCTCCTATCCCATCCCCTATGCCTCTGCTTCTATCAGGGTGCTCCCCAACCCATCCCCCACCCTCTCCCACCTCCCTGCCCTGACATTTCCCTACACTGGGGCATCAAATCTAGAGAGGACCAAGGGCCTCTCCTCCCACTGATGCCGGATAAGACTGTCTTCTGCTACATATGCAGCTGGAGCCAGGCTACTCCATATGTATTATTTGGATGGTGGTTTAGTCCTTGGGAGCTGGGGGGAGGGGCACCTGCTTAGTTGGTATTGTTGTTCTTATGGGGTTGCAAACCCCTTCAGCTCCTTCAGTCCGTTCTCTAACTCCTTCACTGGGGACCCCATTCTCAGTCACTGGTTGGCTGTGAGCATCTGCCTCTGTGTTTGTCAGGCTCTGGCAGAGCCCCTCAGGAGACAGCTGTACTTTTTCCTTACTGCTTTTCACAATCTGGGCAGTGCCTTTCCGTGTGCTTCATGCCATATCCTACAGGGGAGTGCTGGTCACAGTTTCATCTTATGATTGAGACAGTAAAACTCAGAGAAATTGGCTAACCTCTCTCCTAACCCATTCTGAACTGGGACTGTCTGATACACTGCAATGAAACATAAAAATAAACTTGAAATGCCCATCCTAAAGGTTTCCGTGCTGCAAGGCAAACTCTAACGTGTGTCAGTTTAGACATGTAAGTAAGTCATAGTAACTGTTTTGCCTAAGACCGTCTCAGGACCAGGACACCATTTCGCATCTTTTTACAGAATGCTCTAGGTGGTCATCATCCAACTTCACACAGCAAGAGTATAGAAGATTATTATTGACTAATTGACAGCTTCCTGTTTGAAAGGGCTATGGTCTGGGGAGCTGGGGTAGCCGGTTGCCTATAAAATTAAAGAGGGAGGCTAGAAGTGGACACACGTGTTCTCCATACATTTAGTCCCTGCCTCACATGGCAGTCTTCCATGCGTGTGCAACCTGCGCCCACATGGACCTGGTGTATGTGCTGGTAGCTGCCATTATGCCCTGCCCCCGTGGGAATGGTTGTGGCAGGGAGACAGAAAGTGTAAAGAGCTGTGGATGTGTCGAGGACAGCTGGTGTCTCGTCATGCATCCCAGGGCTCTGGCTCCTTGTGGATTCGGTTGTCCAGACACCAGCTCTGTTTGTCCCTAGCTTTGACTGCAGTCGATTGTAAGCTGAAAAACAAACCCACTCCCGGAACACAAACCGCTAGACTGCTTTTGTGGAGAGCTTGGTAGAGACAAGGAAGGCCCAGGGCAGGACGGTGAACAGGGCTGAGCTGGTGGCCCAGGCTGCAGCCCTCGCACATGGGCTTTATCGAGTTCTTCATGAGCTCCTGGGCCCAAGGGGAATAGTAATGCAATCTCTTAGAAATGAAGTTTCAAATGATCCTTAGAGATGAGGAAAATACTCAGGCATCCAGTGAGAAAATGCAATTAGGAAAGGAAGCACTGGGGGAGACATTTTTTAAAGGTAGCATTTTGCCTCAAGATAATCCTGCATAGTGTGAACAGGAATTCTTCCTTGGGATCCAGCCAGCAGGCTTCTCTGGCACAGAGAAAGTGAGCTCTCCCCTCCTCAGCAGAAAGGCAAACACAAAATGGGTACTGCAGTCACCCAAAAGGGTAACTTCCCAGGAGCCCCAGTGGTCTGTGTAAGGAAGACTTCTGTGGAAAGTGAGTGGCACCGTGTGCTGCAGAGGCGCCTGCATTCAGAGCAGATGAGAAGCTGTGGAAACTGCACCATCCCTCCCTGAACATCCTCCATGTTTTTGCCCTAGATGTTTTATGTTAACAAGTAGCTTGTGGCTAAGTTGTTGTACGTGTGTCTTGTTTGTTTGTTGTTTGTTTTTAATTTGGATATAGTTGTTGTCATTTCTGTTATTGTCATTGTTGTAATTGTTGTTATCATCATTGTTGCTGTTGTCATTGTTTTTGTCATTGTTGTCAGTCACATTGTGTTGTCATTGTCATTGTCATCATTGTCACTGTTGTTGACATTGTCATTACTGCTGTCATTGTTATTGTCGGCTTCATTGTCATTGTTGTTGGCATTGTCATTGTCGTTGGCATTGTTGTTGTTGGCATTGTTGTTGGCATTGTAGTTGTTGGCATTGTAGTTGTTGGCATTGTCGTTGTTGGCATTGTCATTGTTGTTGGCATTGTTGTTGTTGTCATTGTTATTGTTGTTGGCATTGTTGTTGTTGCCATTGTCGTTGTTGTCATTCTCATTGCCTTCATCATTGTTGTCATCTTCGTCATTGTCATCTTCGTTATTCATCATTATTGTTCTCACTCTTGTCATTGTCACTGTTGTCAGTTTTGTTGTTATCCTTTATGTTGTTGTTTCATTGTTGACATTGTTGTTGTCATTGTCATTGTTCTCACTGTTGTTGTCATTGTTGCTGTCATTGTTGTTGTTGTCTTCATTGTCATTGCTGTTGTCACTGTCGTCAGTGTTGGGGTTCCATTTTCTGTGTGTGTGCATGCAGGACTGTAAACACACACCCTGAAGACATGCACATCTGATGCAGCACCCAGTCACATCATTGGGAATTAGGTGGTACTGGTCAGCCTCATGCTCCTCTCATTTCTGCCCTGATCAAGCTGCTCGGATGCTTAGCTGCAGCCTGGTTCCTAAAGCAAAAGATGGTGTTGACATGGCAAACTTCTCTGGTTTCAGGTTCAGCCTTTTTGGAAGAGCCTCCCTCACACATGTCCCTCCCATCCTTAGGATGAGACTTCATGAAACTTTGTGTTTCTCCTTTTGGATTCTTCACCTAAACACAAACTAAAAAATGATTTCCAGCGGCTGCAGGGTGGACGAGTCACCGTGACTGAGGAGGCACCCGAGTGGAGCAGCCTCGACCTTTGCTCTTCTTTCTTCAGTTGGGAGGCGGTTGTTCTGTCAGTCAGTCCAGCCACCCGTGAGCAGCAGGCACTTCGCCGAGAGCTGTGTGCTGGTCACGGAGCTCACTGGTTCAATACTGGTTACCAAGCATGCAGGCCGCCTGGGCTTCATCCCCAGAACCCAGGCACAAACAGTGTGCATTTTAGATCAGGACAGGAAACTGTCTCTTTAATTCCAGAACTCAGAAAATGTGTAAGACATTTGTAACTTTCAGGTACACATGTCAAGAATAGCTTCAAATGCAAGTTAGTATTCCGTGGGGTTCCGTCAGTTTTAGACGGTTATTTGTACCTTTCATTGAAGCTTCTGACTAGTTCATCTGTCATTTCTTGAGAACTTTTTTTTCCTGAGAACATTGTTGGGAAGGGATGCTGTCAGATTTTAAGCATTAATGCAGGTGAGGCAGTAAGTCATTTTCTTGTAACACGGAGCATTGATACAGGAGGCTTGAAAGGAGTCAGAGTAGGTCTACGGTGAATTTGAAAAACGTAAGTATTTTCTCATGGAAATTAAGATTGCTTTAGGATTCTCGTGTTGCAGAATTTTAAAATCAGGAACCTAATTTAGCTTACCATGTGCCTTTCATCGGTATCTACGAGAATTACCTGGGAATCTTTAACCTTTTTAATCAATTGTCCTGGGAGTAAGGTATGAACACGGAGATGCTTCTCTAGGACGAAAACAACTTCTTCCACAGAAGATATCAAGAAAATGCTGCATGTGAGCAAGGAACTCCTTGAGTAAGTCACAGATGACTTAACTCTCAAGGGACAACAAGCTTAAAACTTAGTCTTACCTGGTTAGGTAACTGACCCACTAATTTAAAATGAGTTAAAAATATATACACACATACACACATATATGTACATAGATACATATAAATATATACATTCGAACATATATGCATGTATATACATAAACATATACATGCACATGTGTGTACATATATGTGTGTACACACATATATATACATATGCATGCTTATATATACATGTACATATATGTATGTATATGTGTGTATGTATATTTTGGCTCACAGTTTGAGACGAAGACAACATGGTGGTGAGAGTGTAGGGGGACTGTCACACCATGTCTGTGGTCAACAAGCAGAATAAATACTAGTGCTGGATTCCACCTGTCCCCCATTTAATCCAGCCCAGACAACTAGGGCATGAAATGATGCTGCCCGTGTTCAGGGCGTGTCCTCTCTCCTCACGGAATCTCCACATCTCCAAACTGATTCTAAATCTCATTGAGTTGACATAAAGCAATCACATAGCCCAGTCTAATGACAAGGCACCTATATTTAATCATTTAATGATAAGCAAGCATGTCTTTGAGAACTGTCACATGTAAATATAAATTCTCTAGAAATTCCCATCTGTTGAGCTTTAGCTGTGTGTTTATTTACAAGTTGTGCTTCAAAGGGGTAATGCTCCTGAGAGTTGGTACTTGAATACTTGGTCCCCCTAGAGGTGTTTTAGGGGTGTTATGGAAACTTTAGGATGTGAATTCTTGGAGGAAAAATACCACTGGGGGTGGGCTTTGAGAACATAAAGCCTCACCTCACCTCTAGTTTTTTTCTGTTTTCTGTGTACAGACAAGATGTGGTCTCAGTTTCCTGCTCCTGGGGCACTGCTTCTCCAGCCATTAAGAATGCCAAAGCCCAACTATAAGCCAAAATATTTTTTTCTCTGAGTTGCTTTTGATCATGGTATTTTCTCAAAGCAGCAGAGGAGTAACTGATGCATAGGTACATACAGATGTCATTAAGCAGAAATAGTTAATAAGCTGAGTAATCTGATAGAAAAACAAAATCTGAGTTAGAAAAATCGAGACTTGATCAGGAAGAGATTTAGGAGTAGAGCAGTCCCAATGTGGAAAACAAGTTTGAAGTCAGGTCCTTTCTCTCACCATAAGCAGTTTCTTTGTTGCCAGATGTCAGGGGTGCCAGAGACCCATGGGACAAGGAGAATCCTTTTAAATCCAGGTATTAGTTTATTAGCCATAGGAGGTGAGTTTGTAGCTTCACACCCACCATAGCCCTGTGCCCTCACACTTGCCACGGCCCCACACCATCAGGAAATGGAGAGAGAATGAACATTCTAGAACCACTGAATATCTGATACTTAGAAGTAGGAAAGTCATTGTTTCCAGTCAATATTGTAGATTCACATGTAGTAAGTAGATGGACGTGTAGTACATACACATGTAGTAAGTAGATGGATGTGTAGTACATACACATATAGTAAGTAGATGGACGTGTAGTACATACACATGTAAGTAGATGGATGTGTAGTACATACACATGTAGTAAGTAGATGGACATGTACTACTAGATGCACGTGCAGTAGACAGACATGTAGGAGATAGATGGATACTTAGTAGTCGGCTGTGTCACAGATGGGCATGTAATAGATGTTCACCAACTGGCTTAAAGACTCTTAGGGCCAAAAAACAAGAGACCATCACTGTGAGGGAGGGACCGCTATGAACAAAATATGTTCAAAGTCCTCAACAAGAAAAGACGTAGACCCCTGCAGAGGGAGCTAGGAGTCATTAACATAAACCATTTCTAACAAATAGGAAATGGGGAAGTCCTAGGCCACCTTTGTCCCTGTTAGGTCAAAGGGAGAACACTAGACATCTCAAGTGCTCACCCGGGTGAAGAACCCATGTTAACATACAAACTTTGCAGTGTTTCGGTCACAATTGAGAAATGCTATAGGATAACTTACAAATAAAAGATTTAAACCACCTTCCCACATTTTCTGCGCCATGTGTTTTAGTTTTGCTAACAAGTCGTGATTTTCTTGCTTGGTGGAACACACGGTTGCTTTTGTAGTTTGCTAATGTCCACTTTGCCTTCCCAGGACTGAGTAATTAACTTTCAGGGTAATTACTGATGCAGAGTCACGCGCTCCACTCACAGGGCTTCTCGTGGCCATTATTTTGTCATGGACACAGTTTATCAGTTTTCTTTTATCTCACTGTTAATACATAAAATCTCAAAGATAAATATGCTTAGCATATTGCATATAAAATATCGGTACCACCGAATAGGAAAATAATTTAGCTTAATTGTTGGCAGTTCCATTGCACACTCTGTGGCTGAATTTAAAGGCCTTTGAAGCAATGGATGGAACTTGATGGGAGTTATCACAGTAATTCAGCTGATGGCTATTTCCCCGGTTGATTAACACACCCCCCCCACACACACACACACCAGATGATGGCTTGAGCATCCAAAGTGCAGCACATCCGTCTGCACAGCATACCTACGTGACCTAGCTGTGATCTCTAAACTTACTGTGCTAGTACCTTTGTGTTGTCATGTTCGCCTTAGTTCCTCTCAAAGGAGGGATGGAAATTCTACTGTCACACAAGACTGGGCATCATGACGAAACTACAGAAATGAACACAGCTTGAAGGAAAATTGCCTAGAAAAAGTTGAGTAAAGATTGGAAGGGAATTTGAAGTAATAAGACACAGCTAGTTTTTCCCAGTCTCAGGCTTAAGACTCAGGGAGCTGTTGAGTCTGGAAATTCTGAACACGGCTGTGCACGTTCTGTGTGCTCTCTTCACTCTCAGATACACATTGAGCATCACAGGCTTTCTCCGGCTACTTCCACTTAGGACTCAGCCACTAGTCACCTGTCCTTCCTTGGTGACACCAGTGACATTTTGATTTTGTTGTTGTAGAGGTAGCTTTTATAGGATGAGAATCTCTCTCTCTCTCTCTCTCTCTCTCTCTCTCTCTCTCTCTGTGTGTGTGTGTGTGTGTGTGTGTGTGTCCATGGATGTTTGTGTATATGTGTCATGTGTGGATGTATGTATGCATGACTCTGGGTTTCAGAAGTCAACCTCAGCTGTCTTTATCACTTTGCCCCTCATTTTCCAATACAAAGAATACCAGTTATTTGTCTCTTGGTGTGACAAGGACAACTTAGAAGGAAGAAGAGGTTCACTTTGGTTCCCAGATTGAGGCTACAGGTTACTGTGACAGAGCGTGGCATCGTGGCTTAGCTGTGGCGTGAGTCTCTGAGAGGAGAAAGGTTAATCCGGTGGGGTAAATAGCCATCCGCTGAGTGCTCCTGATAACTCCTGTCAGTTTCTCGTGCTTCAAGCCTCCAACCTCAGCCTTGGAGTGTGCGCTGTGGGAACTTCGAACGGTGATGGTTCTGTTGTTCCCGAGCACTGAAAGCAGAGAGTAATAAGCCGAACTCCTGTTCCTTTCTCCGTGTGGTCATACTTTAGAACCCCTGCCCACGTAAAGGTGGTACCCACAGTTAATCCGGTCTCCCTGCTCCAGCTCTACTTCATACAGCTCCTCACAAGTCCACTCAGAGGCTGAGATAATCTAGGGACATCCTGTTCACTCCGTAATGAGCTATGAGCGTCTCTCAGGGAACCTGGAAGTCAGAGTGACCAGAGAGGTCTGTGGATCACCCTGACTCCATCTGCTATGATCTGGGGTTACAGACATGGGCCACTATGTCTGATGCTCACCAACCGGTTTCAACAGTCCTGCTTTCTACGCTTTGCCGTTTGTTTTTGTCTCTTGGGAGAGCTGAGTGTGTTGACTTGCCTCTGTTCCCACTTGTACAGAAGCGCTCCAGAGGACAAGTGCTGTTTGACAAAGTGTGCGAACATCTGAACCTGCTAGAAAAAGACTACTTTGGCCTCACGTATCGAGACGCCGAGAATCAGAAGGTGAGAGATCAAAGCTTTGAACCCTTAAGACTGGTTATGGATTACAGTGCAGAAGTGGCCTGAAACCAAAGAAACAGGCTCATGCATCTTTGGGTCCCTAAATGGGACTAATCTCTCTTTTTCTTTATGAAGAGAATCTTGACAACTTCCAATATCCTTGAATATTTTAAAACAGTAGGTCAGTGCCAATTTTCATCTTTTAGGTTTAGTGCTAGGGAGGCATTTGATCAGGGGACTTTCCCCATAACATGGTCCAGTCACTTTCTTGAGCCCACAATAGCCACATACTTAGCTCCTTATGTAGAAAACATATTTACACCCACCAATTCTGTGAAGAAATTGTGGAT
The DNA here is from genome assembly GCF_963924665.1 of Micromys minutus. Classification (NCBI taxonomy): domain Eukaryota; kingdom Metazoa; phylum Chordata; class Mammalia; order Rodentia; family Muridae; genus Micromys; species Micromys minutus. The sequence goes on from NC_137958.1 coordinate 2,269,158, forward strand.
GTGCTGACTGGTACCTGTCCAGTGTGTGAGTCCCTGTGTAGTGTGTGAGTCCCTGTGCAGTGTGTGAGTCCCTGTGCAGTGTGTGAGTCCCTGTGCAGTGTGTGAGTCCCTGTGCAGTGTGTGAGTGGGTGCTTTGTGTCTAGGATGATATTTCTACATGCTTGCACCTGACTAAGCACAGCAATTCAGAGATTTATCCCATAACCAAGCAGGACACAGGAGGGAGTTGTTTCCATTGTGCAGATGCTAAACGCAAGGCATGGGAGTCCGTTCACATGGGCTCTGAATTTATTGCACACAAGTCAGGAATAATCCTGTTGAAGTGACAGACAATGTCTAAGTTCATTATTCAACAGCTGGCTTTTCCCAGGAGAATTTTATCAGGCACTAATTGTAAATGAATGTGTTATTTTGTATTTGCGTTCTCACAAGGCTTGTTGGGAGGCCACCAGATCTGTGGGAAGAGCCACAGTGGAGAGGGCCTCCCCATGACAGTTTCCTCTTGGTACACTTAAGGGTTATCTGTGTCCAATCATTGGCTTAGATTTTCTCCTTTTTTTCTGATTCAAGTTCATATTTTCAATTTCTTTTTTAGAACTGGTTGGACCCTGCTAAGGAAATTAAAAAGCAGATTCGAAGTAAGTTCCTTTCAGTTCCTTTCTGGGGCGTGGTAACAGCGTTTAGGAGGGTGTCTCAAGAACTAGTGGCCACACTCAAGTGGCTCATACGAAGAGGAAGTGGTTCAAAGATGCATCGCCAGGTGAAATTTGGTCTGACACATGGGTCTGGCTCCAGTAAGGCTAGCTCTTGTTATCACAGCTCAGAAACTAAAATGACTTTGGCAGGCAACCTGCTCCTTACCAGTACACAGATGTGAAATACAATTTAGTCAACCTTTTCTGCATTTACCACTTAAGCATTTAAAGTTTCAAACTTAATAATTCATGTTAAACCGGTCACTAATGTGCTGAGGCACAGTAAAATTAACCACTTGGTGGTCTTGAAAGGGGGTAGCAAACCTTTTGTCCTTGTTTTGTCCTTGTTTTGTCCTTGACCATCTTTCCTCCTCCCTCGAGACAAGAGATGGACATTTTTGCTGGGCCTAGTGACACAGGTTTGTAAATCCCAGCTTTGAGGAGGCTGAGGCAGGAGGATCACAGGTTCAGTACCGATCCTGAAGTCAGAAAGTCATCATCAACCAAAAGTGTCTGTTTTTCAATTGATAAAGACTATTCCATAGCATAGCTAAAGCTGAAATATAAGGAGCTAATAATATCCAGCAAGTTGCTAAATCTAGTGTTTAGATGCAAATTAAAATGGGGCATCATTTTTCACTTGTTTGTATTACTAAAGATTTCTTAAATTTAATACCTTTTAAAATTATCTTTACTAAAAGCCAAGCACTGACAAAAATGTATTTGTATACATTTATGCAAAAATGTTTAAAATTTTTTTCTTTTATCTTTGTTTTTTAAAATAAAGTTTATAAAAAAAGAAAAAGAAAAAAAAAATTATCTTTACTGACAAGTCCCTACCAAATTGGTAGAATGAGATTTTTTAGAGACTGGAGACCAAGCTGAGGAACGTTTAAGTCATGGATTCTTGTAAACTCTGGTACTGGACAGTTTGTTCTTAGGAAAGTATTTCAGGTCATGTGTTTCATACCCTAGAACTTAAAAATCCTACAGTCTACTGTATGTAAATAGTGTGTTATGGAGTAAGGTAATTTATGATACATGGTAACAATGCGATATGCAGTGTCTTATGATAGAAAAGAAAGGCTGGATTTTAGTATCTGGCATTGAAGAATGAGAAACTTTATATAAGACAGTTTTTTTGTTTATCAAAAGTTTGTAATTTAAAAATGCTTCAGAGTGTACATAGGGCATTTAAATCACATCACTTCCTCTTTCCCACCAGCCATCCTTGGAGCAGAGGCTGTCAGTCTTTTTGCATAAGCCCTTCCTCCCACCCCATGTGCCTGTCACTCCCTTCTCTCTCTTCTCTCTCTCCCCTTCCTCTTTCTCTTCCCTCTGCTCTTCTTCCTCCTCCTTCTTCTCTCCATCCTCTCTCTCCCCTCCCCTCTCTCCTCCCCTCTCCTCTCTCCCCTCTCTTCCCTCCCCTCCCGTCCTCCCTCCCCTCCCCTCTCCCCTCCCCTCTCTTTTCTCCCCTCTCCTCCCTCCCCTCCCCTCCTCTCTCCCCCTCCTTTCCCTCTACTCCTCTCTCCTAATTTCACTTTCTCAGTAATCTCTGGTACACTGGCTTTTGTTTGGGGCCCTGATTGGCATGTAGATTATGTCACTGTCTCCTTAAAATTCCCACTTGTTTGCAAATCCACTGAATGACTTTTATTGCAGCATAAGCTTAGAAAGTGGCTTTACAGTGACAGCACACATGCCTCCCAAATTAGGACACTTACCTAAACCAAAGGCTCAACACAATATTCCAAGACTTAGGAATGAAAGCCTCTGGGATAGAGCTTAGAAAGTCGGGTTTCTCAGAACACATTTGGGTGCACTATCATTTGCAAATCAATAAGTAGAATGAGGGTTTTATATTGAAACATTGCTTATATTCTTTAGTGATCAGTTTCCAAGTCTGAGTTGTCACTGGAGTTGAGGCTTACCTGAAGTCCGAGAATTGGCAGGAGCAATCAGTCGTCTTCCCATGAGTCATCCATTAGTTTGAATCCAACGTGCTTGTGTAAAGCTGTCTTTTGAAGTCACCTCACTGCTGGTTCACATTGAAGGATCTGTTTTAATAAGAACTGAGCAACTGAGCGCGAATCGATAGCAACATAAAAACAAATAAGACTAGTTTCAGATCAATAAAAAGACACCTTATCAAATGGTAGAAAAATATATTTGAATGGCAGATACTTATGGCGTGTAATTCTCATTTGTGTCTTGAATGTCTTGAAAATGGTATCAAGTACCCAGTGCTAACTGGCTGGGTGCTGCTAACTCTTCGGCAAGTAGAACCTTAAGCGTGAGGCAGGTTGTGGTAGAGAATAAACAAGAAAGTCCCAAGTGGAGTTGTGACGTGATGACAGAAATGTAGACAAGACAGCCAAACGTTGCCATCTCTGCCGGTGACTGAAGGGAAGAATCATATATGGAAGTGTCCGTTTGTCCAGGGTGTCTGGGAATGGCTTGTGGGGCACACGGAGTTCCCTCTCGGGCAGAGGAGGTGGAGAGGACAGTGTGTGGTAGGCTGGGCAAGTAACTGCCCTTCAGTGGTCACAGAAGTGTGGATGCCAACAAGCCTTTGAGGAACTTTGCAGACCCTCAGGCCGTGCTAGAGAGCCATTAGTGTACTCACTGACAGAAGAAACAAGGTTGGCGTCAGAGAAGGAATGCCCAGAATTTGATAAGTCACTGTATCTTAAAGCCAGGAGAAACAAACGAGAAATAAAAGCTTATGTCTAAAAGAATTTTCAAAGGAAAAACTGAGTGCGTCTGTGCTCCGTGTTTATGTTGGTGCAGTGGCTCAGTTACGGAAGCGTGGAGCTCCATGTGCTCGAGAGCTTCTAGTGTAATGAAATCCACGAGAGCCATCCTAAAGGAGAAACGGTTGGTTTTAGCTCACAGTCCCGTGGTCACATGGCTCATTTGCTTCCAGGAAGGGGGAGGTGTGGGGAGAGAAGGACTTTTGCAAGTGTCCCTCCTCTACCTCCAGTGAGTTATGAATCTGTCAGTGGGTTGATCCAGTCATGAAGTTAGAGCTCTCTCATCCTGTCACATCTCAAAGGCCACACCGAAACACAGCCGCAGGTACTCCGAGGACACCAAACCCCGTGAACCCAGGGAGCCCTTTAAGGGCGGACATGCACAGTCAGGGGATGGAGAAGCCAGCATTTGCTTCACACCTTTGCTTCTGAAGAAGACTTGAAAGACACCGTGGGAGAAACATGGCACGAGGCGGAAACGGCTCGGGCGAGTCGTGAACAGGATTGGGTGGTGGCGCATCGAGGCATCCGGATTTATGGAAAGCAGTACTCACTGCCACAGACCATAAAATAAATATATCGTAATGGGATTTGGCCTGAAATAAGAAAGCAGAAAGGACCTGGGAGATGAGGGTTCTGTCTTGCTTAGCATATGTGCTACCAAGAAATTCATAGCAGTAAATCTACCAACTCCAGGTATCTGGGGCGGGACGACCCTGTGGTGAGCTTCCCTCCCCATCAATAGAGGTGATTTTTGATCATGAGAAAAAGGAGAAAATTGGGTCATTTTTCTTGATTTCTGAAAGGGCCAGTAAATGACTTGATTGGAAACAAGGTTTGAAACTATCTATGGAGTCAGGTAACAGTAGCCATAAAGTGCCTGGTGTTACTGAGTCCAGGCACTCAGCCTTGAATTAAGATCATGCATAGGTGACGATTCCCTGGGGATTTGTTCTGACTTCTGTCCTGTCCCTGCAGGTGGTGCTTGGCATTTTTCATTTAATGTGAAGTTTTACCCACCAGACCCTGCCCAGCTATCAGAAGATATCACCAGGTATTTGAGAGTTGGCTGTGGAAACAGGAGGGATGTCGGGAGAGCTCTGAGAAAGAGCCTGATACGTCTGGTAACCTGAGAGTCACTGTCCCTCACATAGCAAACCAAAGGCAACTGAGTGAGCACAAAAACGGGTTCCCACTGTTGAGTCCCCAGTGAGAGGCCGACATTACCATCTGTCATTGCTGTCTGTTAGGCCCTCTTGGGAAGACATACAGATTTGAGATAGCCATCCACCCAGCAAGGGATTCAGCCATACTTGATAGAGCAGCCACACGGAGAGATCCTGCTTTAAGATTAAATTACAAATATCTTTATATCCTTGTCCTCTGTATGATACTAACCTAAAACCTTATAGCCTAATGGAGGGAGAGATTAGGAGTGAGAACACACAAATCAGTGTAAGAGTTCACATTCTTATGTATGTAGAAGGGAAATGATAGTTGTGTTTTCTGGGAAGATACTAAAATGGATCTAACTGACAAATATTCCCATTTGGTGGTTGAGCTTAGAGAACGAAAGGAGTTGCCTTTACAAAACCATACCATATAACTTAATCTGTTCTTGCTCCTGTCCTGAAACACCAAAGACCGGGGCTGACAAACAAATTTACTTGGTGTGTTCTGGAGCCTACAAGTTCAAGGCCAGGGTGCTGATGTAGCCTTTCTGGTGAGGGTCTGCTTCCTAGTGGCAGACTGCCAACTTGTCACTGTGTCCTTCCTGACGAGACTTCCTATGGCATTTTTTAAAAGGCAGCAACTGCATTTATGAAGCTCCTCCCTCGGAATCTAACCATCTGCCAATCTCAAAGCCCCACCCAGCCCATCACGTGGTCTGGGACTAGCGTTTCAGGGGGCAGATGCCGGGACAGGGACATTCCGGACCACCATTCTCAGCCTCCATGTTTTTGCACTGAGATTTCAAAGTCCCATCGCTCGACGTGTGAGGTGGTCGGGCTGTGACCAAGATGACTTAGTCCCATGTACACGTGATTTTCTGTGTAAGCCTCACACCTTCATCGGAGGGTTTTTCAAAGAAAAGAAATTTCTCAAATGAGTGTCCCTCCACTTGCTGCATTAGAATATAATTTTATCAAAATCTTTGAAAATAGTGGTTAGTTCTAGGTATATTTTTTATATTTGTAACAAATTAGAGAAAATGTGTGCTTTGTCTTTATAAAGACACGTCTGCTCAGGATTGAGCACTTAGTTATGACTGCTTTGTGCTTATAGACCTTAAATGTGCTTGGACTTGTAAATTCATGCACAGTTCCTACCTTCTGTGTAGTATCCTTGGAACCCGTGGGATATGTAAGAATTCTAATATCTGAATTACATAGATTTTGCATCTATCTGTGGCCAAACTTTCTTCCTGCAGGCCTGCAGACTTCCCCTTCGTGTGGAGGGTAGATGCCTATAGCCATCCAAGCTTGTTGATGACACCGATGGGGGAGGGCCATCGGTTAATATTTTTATTATTTTATGTTTTATATCTATGAATCTCAAATAAACAGAAGACAGGTCAGCTACTAATGCAGTTGCTTTATGACATGGCAGACGTGTATGGAAAGAGTGGCCTTTATATTTCCTTCTTTTAAAATTGTAATGACAAGATTCCAGGAAGACATCACACTGGTGAGAGATAAAAGAGTATAAATCGTTGGTCCTTAGAAATGGAGCCACTGAGAGTAGAGTTTCTGACCCTCAGCTGTGAGTTATCTGAGGTTGGCTTGGTTGTATTGGAAGTCCTGTTGTCTAGACTTCAGGATAAACCCTGCCTGGATAAAACCTGTCTGGTGGTTTTACATAAGAACATCCTTTTTATATTACAGTTCACCCCAACTGGTTTCCGAAATACTAGGAAAATGCATCTTTTCTCTAAGTGCATAGCTCACTTGCTCGTCCTCACAGAGACCGATTGCTGTTGCCATCGTTAGAAGAGTCCACAGATGTGTCCTTACAGAGGTCACTGGCCAGGGAGAAATTACTTCTGAATACTGTGCGCTGTCCTCCAACCTCTTTGCGTGATAACGCTGGCTTTCTCTTTGTTCTTCTGGCCCCTGCAAGGTACTACCTCTGCTTGCAGCTGCGAGATGACATTGTGTCTGGACGGCTACCCTGTTCCTTTGTGACTCTCGCCCTGCTGGGCTCCTACACGGTGCAGTCAGAGCTCGGGGACTATGATCCCGATGAATGCGGGAACGATTACATTAGTGAGTTCCGCTTTGCGCCAAACCACACGAAGGAACTGGAAGATAAAGTGACGGAGCTACACAAGAGCCACAGGTTGGTGTGGAGGGCTGGTGTGCGCTCGCCGTGGGCTTTACGGTGAGAGCGTCGGGATCCAAGGAGAGGCACAGCCTACATGTGCTTAAAGTGGTGGCCTAGGTAACTCCCTCTCAAAATATCCAGGCGTTCATCTGTGAATTAGGAACGATTCATTTTCCCACATTTTCACCAAGTATTGGTTACTCACAGGCTTGGGAGCTGCGGTGTTTCAGATTTTGGATGTTTTCAGACAGTAGGATAGTCATATAACATAGTAACATATTTTTGAGATGAGAATCTAAGTAAGACATCCCAGTTATGTTTCATAAGCACCTGACATGTGTGGCCCCCAGGTGACGTTATACCGTGTCCTAGAGTACCCCAACCCTCACAGAGGTGCTTTAAAAGATTCTGGGCTTTAGAGCAGTTCAGCTTTGAAACTTTGAATTAGGGATGCTCAAGCCTGAAAGCACTGGTTTCCAGAGGGAGGCTTTCTTACAGGATAGGAGGGAGCTAAGTGGGGGGTCTTTCAGCCCTCCGAGGCAGAGGGTATGCAGGAGCAGGCCTGGCGCTCTTCCGATTGATGGAGAAACACGTAACACTCACTTCCTCCTGACCAGGGGAATGACGCCCGCCGAAGCCGAGATGCACTTCCTAGAAAATGCCAAGAAGCTCTCCATGTACGGAGTAGATTTACACCATGCAAAGGTAGGCGCTTTCAAACTCCCATCTGCTCGTGTTGTGGCCACAAGCTCAGTTTGTGGGAATGAATACTTTTGTACTTCAACCTTGTGTGCGTTTAAACCCTTATTCTGTGTTAAAAACAGATAGTGTTCATCTTTGTATGGTACAAAGGTGGGCACACTTTGTGGCTCAGGCCTGCATCACTGCTATGGCTAAGCCTCATGGAAACCAGGCATAGGGGAGGTCTCTGTTCCCTGTTGATTCCACAGTACCTACTATTGGCCTAGGAGCGCTTGCCTGTCTGCCTCCCTGAGACAAACATAGCTCTCTCTCTGCTGACATGTGACCTTTGTGCCTCACTACCCTGTCTCCTACCTGTCATCAGCATACCCTCCTTATCTGAACAGTCCTGTGCCTGTCTGCTGGCCGACTGTCCAAACGAAGCATTCATCTGTTATGTTTTGTGTACTGTTTTTAACCCCCATCTTGAAATCCCACCAAGCACTCAGTGAGTTTGTGTTAAATTGAAGGGATTCTGTCTCTAAAGTTTAACTGCTCTGACTATGTAACCAGTGCTTTGAAATCAAATTTCTTTAAAAGTACAGCAGCTAAACAGTAGGTGTTCCGGAGTTCAGCATAAGGGCTGCCTTCCTGACTAGTAATGGATGTAGTGCATCTGGGAAGGAAGAAGTTGGAATTAAATCATAGGAGTGTTTTGATTGTTAAAGGACACTAGAACAGTTCTGACCTTGTATGATGGTTTTTCTAGAATTACCCTCTGCATTGCCAGGCTGAACACATGACTACAAGACCATTATCTAGACAGCTGTGAGAAAACATGCTGTGAAAATATATGAAGCACTTTTAAAAGCTCCTATCGACAAAATATGTGAACTTGATTGGCACTCTAGAGACAGAATCTCCGTTAACATTCTCAGAGGGTCGGTCCTTAACAATCATTGGTAGTTCCATCTGCCTGAGGCTGACAAGGTAATATCGGTCTTTGACCTCTGACAGATGTCCTCAGAAACAATCTGGAACTCAAAATGTGTAATTACAGCTTCTAAGGGAGCAAAGTCTTTCTCAGTCCATTCTGAAGCCTAGGGATAAAGAGGTTCCAGGTGGCCAAGGTCAAGCAGACATCTCACAACCATGATAAACGAAAAGAAGGAGGTCTCTGCTCTGTAAGTCCTGTTGATAATAAACTTTCCTCTGTCCTTGGGGACATCTCTCTATGATGACATTCACATGCCTACTGCACTGGCTGTGTAGACAGACCTGGGGATGATTCCATTCACATGCCTACTAGGCTGGCAGTATAGACATCCTGTCCTCGGGTAGGTCTTGGGTTGACCTTTGGGAAATAAGGCATATCTACCATGAGATTAGACAGGAAAATGGTAGGCATCTGGATTTGATGGGTGATGTCTGTGTGGTTTGATGGTTTGATTGGTTATGTCTTTGGATCACCATGAACATTCCTGAGGACAAGTATGGCCGGGGCTTCTGCCAGGCATATGCTAGTATGTTACATGCCAGGCTCTTTGTGTGTGCATGTGTGTGTGTGTGTGTGTGTGTGTGTGTGTGTGTGTGTGTGTGCATGTGTGTGTGTGTGTGTGTGCATGTGTCTGTGTGTGCGTGTGTGTGTTTTGGTTTTTTCTGTTATACCAGGTATACATTTGGGTAATAATTTCAAAACAAAACTAAGGACATCCAGCGAAACATTATTTTAAATTTTCATGTTTTCTCCAGTTGGCTAAAAGGTGAAGAAATGAACATGGCAAGATAATCTGGGTGGATGCAGATCGAGTTTTTCATTACGTCATGCACTGTGATCCATTCACTACCTAGAAATAAAGATTGGTGCGTCCTTTAGGGACGCGCGGCCCTGGATGGATCACTGCTACCAGGAAATCAAACCACTTAACATAGCTGTAGCCACTGAACTGAAATAGATGGCCACTTTTTATTAAATAATGCAATTTGAAATTATGCCAATTAAAAAGAATGAATTATGGAAGTAGAATACAGCCTGTTGCAGGATTTTATCTGAATATTAAGTATAATGAATGATTTGGTTGTAGACTTCATCGTTTCAAGAAGGAAATTGAACAAATTAAATTAGTGCTAATTTCCGGTCAGCAATGAGATGCTTCTCTTATGTGGATGGCATGAGTGTCTTTGAGCTTAAGATCCACTTCAGCATTCTGTAACAGCATCTTGGACCCCATAAGAAGTGCCTGCATTTGGGAATGGTCTTGTGTTTGGGAAACATCCTAAATAATATTTTCTATTAGGAAATCTGTGTATGCTTATTTATAACTTAATATACATCTTACTAGGTTTTGTTAAATTTATTTATTTGATGTGAGATTATAAAGTGTGTGTATGTGAGGGGGGTGTTTGTTCATCCTGTGGGTGCCACCATGGTAGGCACGAGAATGCAGTCACAGAGAGATGCCCCCAAGAAGGAGGGTGAAAACTTCATTGTCACAGATCCGTGAGATTAGCTCAATCTGTAGCCTTTGGCAGAATTTGGATTCAGAAATATCTTTTTTACTCTCCTACAGTTAATGAGCTACAGACTTCATAGTTTCGTTTGTCCGTTCGCCTTTGCGTTTAAGAAACATGCTGGGCAGACCCTGTGCTGGCCAGTTCCTGAAGCCAAGACAGTGCAGTTCTAGACGGCTGAGTCTCCAGGGGAAGGGAGAGGAAGGGATGCTCAGGTCAGCACCACTGGCCAGCAGGCGTGCTGGTGAAGGTGACTGAAGGACAGTTACACAGAGTAAGTCCACAGCAGGAGGGTAGGGCTCCCTTAACTCTTCTTTATGTTTAGTGATGTTGGTAGGTGATAAGAATATAGATAGTAATAAAAATGGTTTTAAAGAGCCTTTTAAATCTTTGGGCAAGGGCATAAAGCTGTTTATATCCAAAGAATGTGGCTCTGAGAGCCATGGTTGAAGCAGTCTCTCCTCCTGTTGGCCTGGCTCCTAGGCTGTCCCCAATGAGTGACCATAGTGACAGACTGGCTGGTTCTCAAGGATCAATACCTGTGACTTTGGGGACCCAGGTTACATGCTCTTAAGTTGCCCTTCATTTTAAAGCCTCTACCAGTGTGGTTTTCCCTTATTTTATTATAATGTAAACGCAGAGTTAAAGTCATTTCACTTTGTGGAATCAGTAGCTGCCAAATAGGGTCGTATGCGTCCAAGGGAAAATGGCTGATTTTAAACTATCCTATGTTTTCAAAATGTAATATTTCCAAGTAAATAGTTTCTCACTGTGGAAACATCCTTTTGCTTGTGACAAGGATCTTAGGAAGAAACTCCTGCCACATAGGAAAACGAGGTGCCCATCTCTGGCTCTTTCTTTTTTTCCCTTTTCACGTCTCTGGTGCTGCACAGTGACACCAAGCTAACAGCCCATGCCAGCTCCCGGCAGAGGTCCCCATGTCACTTCCTGGGTGAGCTGGACCTGCTTGTGAAGCTTCTTGTCCTCTGCTTCCAGAGCTGTGGGACGCCACACCTTACATACATTGTGATGTTGTCTTCACAAGCCACCAGAGTCCATTTTACAGATTTCTGTGGATATAACATTCATAGGGGACAGACATTGTGTGACTCCAAGCCTCAGGATGTATGTGCGTGCTTTTGCGTATGTGCATGTCTGTGTGTGTGTGTATGCACGAGTGTGTATTTACACTCTGTATGCAGTATTAGTACTTTAAGTCTCATACACTCGGGTGATTGGTTTAACTTTCCAGCTCTCCACAATGAAGAATATCATCATTAAAATGTTAGTATGTGGTAGTGGTGCTTTAAAAACTGCAGCGGTATTTTTTCATATTTAAATTAGTCAATTCTGTCTTCTGTCATGGAGTCCTGAATAATCTCATGCCTGCAGAGATGGGAGTGAGTGAAAACCTGCTCCACTATTTCTTCTTCCAGGATTCTGAAGGAGTAGAGATCATGTTAGGAGTCTGTGCCAGTGGTCTGTTGATATACCGTGACCGGCTTCGGATAAACAGATTTGCGTGGCCCAAGGTCTTAAAGATTTCTTATAAACGGAACAACTTTTACATTAAAATCCGACCAGGAGAGGTAAGTACATCGGTATCTCCACAGGCTCTTGGAAGGAAGATTCCCAAGTGCAAGCAGAAATATAAACCGTGTGTTGGTGAATTCCAAGCACTGTGGAACACGGGGAATTATGTCTAAATGCCTCTGAGCATTGGTTGTAGGTTTCTCCAGGAAATAGCAATATGTTCTCTTCTTTATTAGGCCATTCTAGTTTGTTTGTTTTTTAAAACCAACTACGAACATTGGTTGAAAGGACCTTTAAAATTCTATTTTAATGTAGAATGGACATGCTTCTACTGTGGTGAAGATCTCTCTTCCCCTGTTAACCTGGTGCCTCTCACATCAGTAACTTCAACATAACATGCTCTACCGTGTAAGGAGTGGACTCTGAATGCAGTTACTTATCCGTTTTATTCGTTAGAGAACTAATAAAAGAATACGAATTGTTAATATTCTTTACACCACAATGAACTTACATCTTCCTTGATGATCTGTTCATGGTGCGGGGTAAATGCCTTCTGTTTTCCCCACTTAGGGGAAAATTCATACATTTTCCTATAATTTCTAATAGGTGTGACTAACATAGTAAAGGCTCCCAAACCCAGTCCCTGCCCTTTTGTGTATCTGAACAGTTTCTGGCATGATACAGGGATCTCTCTCAAGCTTTTGTCTCTCTACTGAAGTTTCTTGGTGGAAAATCATTTTTCAAAATGAAATGTAAGGCTGGAGAGATGGCTTTGTGGCTAAGGGCACCCACTCTCGCAGAGGACCGGATAGATTTTGTTACCAGGGTCCACACGGTGGCTTACATACATCTGTAACCCCATTTCCAGAGGATAAGATGCTACCTTCCAGTGTAATACATACCTGCAGACAAAACACTCATATATAAATCTTTAGAAAGTTTAAAAATTAAAATATACAAGGATCAAATATAATATGAATTTAAAATAATAATAATAATCTATAATGGCATAATAAGTGAGCACTCCACCTGATTATATGTGAAGTTGTGGTATTTTGAAAAATAGATTTTTAAAGATTGTATGATCAACACTTAATGCACATACAGTCATGTGAATTCAGTGAAAACTGAGCAGCAGTTTCTTTCTGAACAGGGTTGAACATGAGAAACAGACACACATTACCTGCTTTTTGCTTAAGGTATTTTCTGTTTATCTTTTATGGATCAGAGAAACAGTGAGAGCAGAAAGCTGTAGCACCCGCTGCACACAAAATGGTGTTCTGCAGATGTGAGCAGGCGGTGTTGGGGGAGGTCAGAAGGGAGAGTTGGTGACATGAGCTAAGGGACAGTTTAGGGCATAACATCCAGGAGGAAGGCTTTGCCTTGTAAATTTCATAATGAAATCCCAACCACCAGTGAGACAATGGTAAGATCCAATTGACCCAGAGGCCATGAAGGAAGACTGGATGGAACAGGTTTGTGAGAGGGTTCCAGACAGATTGTAATCATTGGAATGGGATGGGGATGGAAATAAAGGGAGAAGTTTCCAGAAGTGTCAGCAGTTTCTGTTCCCGTGAGTGGCATTGGCAAAGATGATCTTACCCATGAAAAGTTGGCAAAATTTTTCAGAAAATAATATTGAAATTCTTTTAACACAGATCTGCTCCCAGATCTTTGGATTCTCTGAATTATTAACACTTTGCCCTTTGTTTTGATGTTGAGTTTTACAAATCACACAGGAGAAATAAAGTCAGGAGATATCATGAAACAAAAGTCTTTAAAAAAAACACAAAAATGACTCAGTCAGTTGATAGACTTGGCAAAGTGAAGGAAGAGTTTAAGGATTAGTTCTCGCATGGTAGACAATAATGAGTCACCAGCTGTATACAACTTACTGAAGGCCTTAGGCATAGCATACATTAAATGGGGAAAAAGGGGGTCTAAAAGGAGGCTTTAATAAATACTGTGTGTGTGTGTGTGTGTGTGTGTGTGTGTGTGTGTGTGTGTGTGTGTTAGGGCTTTATCCTGTGAACAGACACCATGACCAAGACAACTCTTACATGAACAACATTTCATTGGGACTTGTTTACAGGATCAGAGGTTCAGTCCATTATCATCAAGGCGGGAACATGGCAGCATCCAGACAGGCATGGTGCAGGAGGAACTGAGAGTTCTACACCTTCATCTGAAGGCTGCTAACAAAATAGTGACTTCCAGGCAGTTAAGATTAGGGTCTTAAAGCCCATGCCCACAGGGACACACCTAGTCCAACACACCAAGGCCACTCCTCCTAATAATGCCACTCCCTGGTTCAAGGATATTCAAACCATCTCAGTGGGCCTCTGTGTTCAAGAGAGGACAGACGAGGAGCAGACAGCCACAGACAATAAGGGACTACGCTCCACATGGCGTGCAGGAGTCTCTGTGTAAAGTGATTCACTGGCAGTTTTGTGGCTACACAGAGATTGTGCAGAATGGGAATGGGGGAAAGTACTCAATGACCATGTAAGAGTTCGGAGGCATTAGGAGCATCTGCCAGGGTGCATGAGGGTAAGTGAGCGGTGTGTCCTCAGGGGCAACAACAGACGGTGGCTCCTGCTTCCTCAGCTGTGACAGATGAGAGTGAATAAGGCTTTGGGGTGTGTCAGATCAGGTGGGAAGAAACGTTTACCCTTTATCCTCATCTTTGAGTTAATTACCCATGGCACACAAGCTCTGCTGACACAAACCAGAGTGGGAAGCGTCTCTGTTCCCACTAACGAGCCTCTAGAATCGGGGAGAAGAGTGGGGGTTCATCCAAAGGCTGGAAGGAGGAGCTGAGTTAGAAAGAACATGGCTACCAGATCCTGCTGCACATGGGTAGGAGGAACGGCCCCAGTGCTCTGTAAAGAAAGTTGACAAGGAATCTTATATTTCAGAGCACCTAGTAGAGATGATACTGAATATTCTCAGCATTAAGTCATGGGCCTGTTTCAGATGAGTACCCCAAACGATCCCTAATTTTATTGACACATCTCGCATGGAGAATGAGCCTATTCTTGACACCCCGTGGCCTGAGTGCTCTGCTCTTAGATGCTAGATGCAGTGGTAAAGGATGGAGCTAAGTTAACAGCCACAGCTCTCACTAGGATATTCAGACAACAGCGGTTTTTCTAAATCTACAGCAGTTTACCACTCTACAGGGATGACTGAATCAAACACGAAACTGGGGAAGGCAACTTCTGATGTGTTTTCCAATTCCCTACCCAGTTAGCTGAGAGACAAGAAAGAGGTCAGCGGTGATCATATCCCATGCCAGGTGTTTGATTCCTCACCTTAGAGCTTTGCCACATTAGTAACTTTTGCTGTTAATATCAGTGCTCCGGTTGTTCTGTGCTCTTTGGATTAAGCCCTTATGATAAGGTCGTTGCCCTCTGCTGGCCTGATGTATTATGGCGCCTGCAGACACCAAAAGCAGGTGGTGGTGCATCTGTAATATCAAAATATCACACAGCAGAGCAGATATTTATCTTGAAATGACTGACAGGGAATCTATGAAGATTGTCAACAAGGCAGGAAATATGAAAATGTGCTCTGCCCATTGTGATGATCATATAGAGATGTATTAACATTCAGTATTGTAGCCACAGTGGAGCACATGCGAAACCTCAGCAACATCATAGAAATAGCAAGGCATCAGCTGTGGAGAAAGGATATAGACTCCATCAGGTACAGGAAGATGTCATTTCTTTGTCTGCAGTGGATGACTTCTACATTTGTATTAATTTGGTGTTAATTTAGTTCAAGCTCAAGGTGAGATCAGGATGAACTGGTCTCTGGAGGGAATCCATGCATCTCCTGATTTGAGTTTAGATTTTTTATAAGACACACAATTGTATAGGCACTGCGTGCCAAACAGTTATCTACACTTCAAGCATTTCTAAGGTTAAAGCTGACAGAAAATGAATGACTCCTTAGCGTGAATCTGGCATAGCTTCCAACCCAGTAAGTGACAAAGAATTAGGACCCGAGTCTTCACAGTGTTCGCAAGGTTCATATTTATAACCCAACGATCATTTCAGCTTCTCCTGTTTTGTCTTGCTTTCATTTTTAGTTTGAGCAATTTGAAAGCACCATTGGGTTCAAGTTGCCGAACCACAGGGCTGCCAAGCGCCTCTGGAAAGTGTGTGTGGAGCATCATACATTTTTCAGGTAGGAAGCAAATATTTAGGTTTCTTCTTAACAAAGTTTTGAACTGTTGGAGCCACTTTTACTAGAGGGAAAACATTGTAGAGAAAAACATCATGGAGCCTTTCTGCTCCTCTGATCAGAATCACTGTTCCTCCTCCTTATCCGAATGTCCCTTTTTAAAAATCTACATGCATGACTGCACCACCCTCCCTCCCTCTCTCTGACCCTCCCTCCCTCTCTCATTGTGTGTACGTACATGTGTGTGCATGTGTAGGTCTAAGCATGTCACTTTACACATGTAGGCCAGAGTGTAACTTGGATAGTCCCTCTTCACCTCCTACTGTTTTAAGACGGGCTCCGTTGCTCCTGGTGCTCCACGTTGCTCACACGGCCCGGCCAGCTCCCCTGGCTCAGCTCCGGCTCCCTATAGATACGCTGGTCCTACAGGATCGACCTTGAGCAGATCTCAGTGGGCTCTGGGGATCCAAACTCAGGTTTTCATGCTTATGAAGCAAGTATGTCACATATTGAGACAGTCTCACTATGTAATCCAAGCTGTTCTGAGGCTCCCAATCCTCCTGTGGTCATAGACCTGTGCTCCAATCCCCAGGTCACACACTGAAAGCTTGTGTAAAATCCTAAAGGAACATGTGACAAATGTGAAGGATTTTCCTTGATTTATCTTTATCTGTTCATGCCCTTTCTTTATACCATGTGTCTTTATCGTTATATTTCATAATTGTGAATTATCCTGTCTGTCCCCTTCCCCTTCTCTCTGTGTGTCTATGCATACATTTGTGTATGTGTGCATATGCGTGAATGTATGTCTGTATATGTCTCTGTATATGTATGCATGTGTGTGTATATGTATATGTATGTCTGTGTGTACATGTATGCACGTATGTGTGTTGACCTCAAACTTCTTACCCTTCCACGTTTACCTCCTAAATGCAAGAGTTAAAGACATTTGTAAAAAAAAAAAAAAAAAAAAAAAAAAAAAAATGTGTAGGGATGGAACCCAGACCTTGGCATATGAGACAAGCATTCTACCACCAAGCTGTACCCCCCTATTCTGCCCAACCCACATTTTCTTTAACTTCTGCATAGCATCCCCAGTTCAAATATGCTGTATGTGTTGATAATGTCTCCTATCAACTCAGATTCGTTCAGCTGTAAGTTGCACGTTAAACTGTTAGCACAGAAAGCCCACTGCTGGGTTTCAAATACCATCTGAAGGTAAGTTCACATTTCTGGTATTTTCTTGAATACCTTTAGACTATTGCTGCCAGAAGCACCTCCAAAGAAATTCCTGACCTTGGGCTCCAAGTTCCGCTACAGTGGCAGAACCCAGGCGCAAACGAGGAGAGCCAGCGCACTGATTGACCGCCCAGCGCCTTACTTCGAACGCTCGTCCAGCAAACGATACACCATGTCTCGCAGCTTGGACGGAGGTAGGCACTGCCGACTGGCCTCGGGAAACTTGGTAGCTCCACAGCAGGGTGTAGGAAACTACCACGGGTTTTAGGTAAACAGACATTTCCTAACACTGCAGAATGTCGTGATGTGAACCTGAACAGCTGAATGACAGGTGTTTGAACCATCGTCTCCAAAATATATCTCGTCAGTCTGTTTTCCTGTGAGTTCTCGTAGGAGTACTTCAGCTAGGAACCTGGGGGAGGATGTCTTCACTGTCAAGGTGGGGCTTGCCCTCCCCAAATCAGTTCTCTTCCAGGAAGATCTTCAGGGATGAACAAGAGGAAAACTATAAGTTAAATACATATCTGTTTCTAAAAAATTAGGGAAATTAAGAACCATGGTATCTGGGAGAAAACATTGCTGTAGTTGATGACCCTGTTTGCTGTCTAGTCTGACAGCGACCCCTCCTCGGCTGACCTAAGAGAAGAGCTTCATCCTGAGTTTTCAGGTTTTGTGTGTGGCATGCGATGCTTCACAACAGAGGGCTCTTTTTGCCTCAGCACACTAGCAGTCGTGGTGCTTAGGACCGGGGTGTGGGCGGATCTAACTCAGCACATAGCCACGGCCTGGCTCGTGGAAGACTCCTTTTATCCTCTGAATGGCTAAAGAATTGGGCATTTCTGAAAAGTATGCACCATGTTAATAAGCAAACCTGAATAAAAGGGGAAGTTAGGTTGCTAGAGACACACTTTCCTCATGTATGTTTCTGCTGTTCCTTGTTGGGTCTTAACACTCCTCATTCCTCTTATCCCAAGGTAGCAGTGGGCGAGGGACTCCCTAGAACCCGGACTAAGAGGCAGCCATGCTGTACTGTGAGCTGTGTTGTACATATTGCTACTAATGCAGAAAGAACATTTATGTAGATATGTAGGAAAATACATCCTTGAGCCAGGGCTCTGTGGCCTTCAGTTTAATCATATAAAGAAGACATTAGACCACCTTCACCCTTTCCCGGGCTTGTTTTGAAGGACAGATGTGTGGAAAGCAATCTTCATGTTGTTAATAGAATTGTCACTGTAGTTATGTGGGTGATTATTCTTAGAGGCTTCTGTGAGCTGGCCGCAACATGAATTACAGTCGGCCTTCGTGTGTGAAGTTTCTGACTCTGCAGTCAACCAAGTGTAGATCAAAACTGAGGATTGAAAATATGATGGACTTCAGGGTGCATAGGGGTTTCCCTTACCAAGCAGGCCCAGGACCCTACTAGGTTCAGCTCTGTCCCTAGCATCAGAAGACATGATAGACAGACCTACAGACAGCCAACAGACACAGCCTGCATTAATTTGTCTCTCTCTAAACAGTACGTTGCGTTAACTTACATTGTGCTGAGTATTAAAACCAGTAGAGATGGCTTAAACACTGGAGACAAATTGTGTATGTGAAAGATGTGGCATTTCCGTAAGGGACTTGAGCATCAGTATTCTGAGAACTGAATGGCGAGAGAGGACGCTGCCATTCTGTGCCCCTCAGTGTTCCCAGACCCAGGTCCGTTCGCCGTTGAATCAGGACATGAAAATCTCCATGTTGACGCCACAGCTTTTTCCTGCTCTTTAGAGACTCTTCACTAACCATTTGTGTGTCTTCTAAGTCAGAATTTGAGGAACCTTTGTAGACTCACACCTTCCTTTCCCCTGAACATTGTCCGTCTTGTTTCCTCTTGGTCTTTGTGTGAGAATGACTGTGAGGAAAGAGAAGACAGTTGTGAGATCAGTGGACTTTCTACCCAATGACGTTAGTATGTGCCGTCTCCTCTGTTGCCCTGCCTGCTGTTCTAGTATGTTCTCTGCGGTGGAGTAGGTGCCGTTCCTGCATGTTGGAACATTAATCTGCTTTCTGACAAGACAACAGCCTGCATTTAACGGCGTGAACGGCTGCTGAGAAACCATGTTTCCTATGAGCTTCTCATCAGCATAAAGAGCCAGAGACTATCTTAGTGAAGGATTTCATTTAGAATCCTTTTTATTTGTTTATTTATTTATTTATTTATTGTTTTGGTTGGTGTTTTAAAGTGCCAGAAATGTGAATTCTGGTCATATTTTTGTCTGTGATCAACTGTGGAGTATTTGCAAAGCGGTGCTTTTAAGTTTCAGTCCGTTTTTATATTTAAGCTCTAAAAGAATGGCTAACAACATTTAAAATCGGTCTGAATTAAGCACTCACTAGAGGGAGCGTCCTTCACTAAGACAGCAGCTGGATAAGGGCTGAGCCGCACCCCACGCTCACACTCTCTGTCTTTGCATGGGCTTTGCTTGCTGCCAGTGTTTGTCTGAGAGTGAATGGACCTACACATCTTCACGGCCGGGGAAATGAAAACGTTTCCTTACATTAACATTCTACACTCTCTGCCAAAATGATTAGACCTTATCACTGTGCTTTGAGCTTTCACATCGTGAGAGTGATGGTCTTCAACACTGAAAACAATAGAAGCAGTCCATCCCTCCTTTGATGGAGGGCATGTCCAAGGATATGCTCAAAGTCAAGTGATTAGAGTATTTGCTGTAAATACTACTGTGAATTGTTGAACTCACTGTGAATCGGGTATGGGTGCCCAACCATTGCTCTTGCGAGTAAAAGCAGCCTCCTCTCCCTCAAGTCCTCCCCACCCCACCAGAGAGCACAGGAATGCTGAGCATATTCTAGGGTTCAAGACATGGCATTTAAATGATTTTAAAACACTGGTCCAGGTGATGCTAAAGATGCAGTGCTTGGGTGGAGGATGAAGGTCCCTGCAGCTCTCCCTGCCTCACTCAGACCAGCCTGATATTTTACGTTGGTAATAGTACCATGTGGCATTGTTGTTCTGTCTTCTGACTTAACTATTTGGGATTTTATTTCCCTGGTTGTATTTGCTTTTAGCCTCAGTGAATGAAAATCATGAAATGTACATGAAGGATTCTGTGTCTGCTGCAGAGGTGGGTACAGGCCAGTACTCTACAACAAAGGGCATCTCTCAGACCAACCTGATCACCACTGTGACTCCAGAGAAAAAGGCTGAAGAGGAGCGCGTGGAGGAAGAGGACAGAAGGAAGAAGGCCGAGGAAGCCACGCCTGTCACAGCCCTCCGGCACGAGGGAAAGGTACAGCTTTCGGCTGCCTTCCAGAGCTGTCCCCAGCTCTTCCTAACAACTCAGTCATTCTCAGATGGTCAACCAGGAGTCTGTTAAGGTGGAGGAGTATTCAGACTCCAGCACTGGTCATGTTCACGTCAGGTTTTATATTATTATTACTATTATCATTATTATCATTTCAGCATTTTCTCTAAAAGTTGTTTCTTTAAAAGCTTTTTGAAAAATTTTAACAAGGGGTATGTCTTACAAGACTTTCAACGGCTGTTCTGCTCTTTTGAAATGCTCTGGGTAGTGCAATTCCTTTTTCTGCTTAGACTCACAGTTTACAACTGTTGCTAGAGCTATTGAATGTTTCTGGCCTCACTCTTCCCTCCAAGTATGGTATGCCTTCCTAGACATTAGGGAAATACATCTTCATTTTCTGAGGACATGTACCCTGAGTGACCATAACCTGAGTATATTTCATTCCTCAGTTCTCTAACTATAATGTGATATGCAAAGGCGTGGCCATGTGTTGAAATGGGAGACGAGCCCGTGTTGCAGTGAAGGTGAAAAGCCAGTTTGACATAATAGAATCTCCACGCACTGCCCTTCATGACATCACTTCCCCCCGAATGACATCCTACGTATTGGTTTCTAGTGTCTCAGTATTAGAGCAGCTTGCTAGCAACACAGTTTCAGAGTTAACATTTGTGGGAGGCTCAGGCATAGCAAGAATGGAAACTGGAGCTTCCTGTAACATACTGGGCACACAGAGAGAGGGGCGCACGGAGGGAGGGAAGCATACAGAGGGAAGGGCACACAGAGGGAGGGGCGCACGGAGAGGGGTCAGAGAGAGAGAGGCACACAGCGAGAGTGGCACAGAGAGGGGGTACACAGAGAGAAGGAGCACACATGCAGAGAGGGGGTACACAGAGAAGGAGCAGAGACAGACAGACAGAGGGACACACAGGGGGAGGCACTTAGAGGCATGGGAAATGATCTCTCTTTTAGTTCCTAGTTATCCTGAAATGTGAGTGCATTTGATTCCCTGGAGATTTTTTTTTACATACAAATATTCTTTTTTTAAAAGTGCATAGGACCTCGGGGGGCCTCGTTCCATAAAGATCAGCAGCCTCCTCGGCTGCACTTCTTCAGATAAATCCTGCTCCGAGGACGTGTCCTAGTGGTGAAGAGCTGGCCTAGCATGCATGGCACCTTAGTTTAAAATCCAAGGCTCAAAAACCTAAGCTAACTAAGTAACACTGTCAGTATAGATAAAGGTATTTCAGATCACCCCGTGGATCATTCACTTTTCCTGTTAGGAACGGATCCTTTGTTTTCCAAGCACAAAAGTCAGCACAGAGTCAGAAGTGACAGCCGGCAGGACCTTGGCGTCACTTCTGCTGTCCAAAGTCAGATCTTATAACTGGGGTGCAGTGGGAAGAGGCGATAATCCACCAGAAGTGTAAACGCGGACTGTTCTTACATTTGCTTATACCGAGTCCTCTGAGATGCCCAGTGCCTACAGATGAGCCTCGGTGGCTCTGAATAGATACATAATGGCCAACAGAGAGAAAAGGTTCAATGTTTTCTTCCGACGTATGTCCAGGTTGTCTCCCTTTATTCTGTTTTCTGAAGATCAACCGTGATCCCTACGTGCAGGGACAGACAGCACCCATCTTTGCTCTGTACCATCGCTGTCCCCAGAAATGAAGGACAGTCCCTGAAAGACAGCAGCGCCTTCTGAGATCCGGTGCTGACTGGCTTTACCCGCTGCAAAGCTGTATTCCCAAAAGCCTTTTAATACACGGCACAGAAGATTAAACCATAATTTTTTTTCTTTTCCCTCTTCAAATAGCTATATGGGGGATGCTTTATTGTGAACCGAAATGAAAATTTACTGCTGGAAATAATGTTTAAAAGGCTGTTTCCCAGGCCGCCTGGGGAGGGCACATTGCTGTAGTGGATGCCCCCCGGTCCAGCGTCTCCCTGCCTAGGGAGAGCCGCCTTCAGTGACACACACAGGCACACAGGCAGAGGTAGCTGCTCTAACCTCTGCATTATTCTTAGCTGAATGGGCCTTAGGCAGATCCCTGTTCAAAACGCACTGTTTCATGTCAAGTGTGAGTGTCAGAGAAACATTTCAGGGACTGATATAGCCAGATAAACTTTTTTTTCTGGGCCATTGTCTCCCTCCCCAGGGCCTCGGATATGATTTGACTTGTACATTTTCTTCCCGTGTGCTGCTGCCATATTTATCACATCTCTCTAAGTTGGGATCGGATAGCTATTACTCAATGGGCTGAGCAATTTTATGCCCTCAAGATGCTAGGTCACACATGCACACAGGCACACAGGCAGGGTAGCTGAAGAAAGCTATCTCTGGCTCCACATGCCCTGGTCTTGAATGTAGCAGACTATAACCGTTTTGCCCCATCCTGTTTAGATACTCTTTTTTTCAGGCTCTGGCCATTGAGACTGCTGGAAATGAGTGAATTCTCCACACTTATAAAGACAGGAGCTCATGGGGAACCCCCCAGTGGAAATGCATGCTTTATCACTGTGTGAAGGAGTCAGACCTCAGCTACAAGCATACCTTTTATCTGCTCAGAGAAATAGGAAGGCTAAGAAATGTCATTGTTCCGTTATTTGTAGACCGTATGTGGCAGAAACCAAACACATAGAAACCACAGCAAAGGAAACCGGAAAGCTATTGGCTGGTTAGCTTCCTTAAACCACTGATAAGAGCAGAGGTTCTGCCTAGCAGCATAGATAAAGAAGCCACAAATAGGCGATTCAGAGGCACCTCAGTTTTCTGTGGGGAGCCAGAGACCCTGAAGTGCTCACTGCTGACACCCTTATCCCATTGGTAAGGGCTTTCAGACAGGAGTGGGGCCAGAAACTTCCTGATTAGGAACTCATCTATTTGGGGTATAATTGGCTAACCAAAGAAAGGAAAAATTTTGAGTACAGTCAAACTGTAAATTGTATTTTGTTTTCGTTTCTTCAGCTGAGCTATGGGCTGATCTGTGACCTGAAGATCAGGAGAATGTTATTGAAAGTCTTGGTTTTTGTTTATTAGAGTTGTTTAATCTTCAAGCATGTTTCTGCAGGGGGGCGGGGGGTCTTCACAGCAAATTCTGTTCTGAGTTTTGACATCTCAGCCTCTGTATGACAGAAGGTCTACTGGGAGAGCCATAGTCCTCAGGGTCGCTGCCAAGCAGAACTGACTACTTTAAAGCTCTTGTTTAACGATTTTATGTTGATGCCCATGAGAAAGTTGACTAATTGCACTTTTCTTTTTGTCCTTTTGCACCCATGTTTACTGCTTCCTGTCTTTCTCTGTCTCTTTCACATCAGTCACTGAGGCATGGCGCTGACTCATGCCCCCTGTCACCCCCATCAGCCCATCTTGACCCTCCCTCTCCCACAGAGCTCCGTAGGAGGTGTAAGGAGAAGGAAAGAGCCTCTTCAGGCTCTGCTCTACCTAAAGAGGAGCAGTCCTCGGAGTCTGACACCCAGGGGAAGGCCTACTTAGGGGACCAGGATGTGGCGTTTAATTATAGGCAGCCGGCTGGCAAAGGAACCACGCTGTTTTCCTTCTCCTTGCAGCTCCCAGAGTCATTCCCCTCCCTCCTAGACGAAGACGGGTACCTCTCTTTCCCCAACCTGTCTGAAACCAACCTCCTGCCCCAGAGCTGGCAGCACTTCCTGCCCATCCGCTCGCCCTCCCTCCTTCCCTGCTTCCTCTTCATCTTCTTCTTCCTGCTGTCTGCCTCCTTCTCAGTACCATATGCCCTCACTCTCTCCTTCCCTCTGGCTCTGTGCCTCTGCTACCTGGAGCCCAAGGCGGCCTCCTTGAGCGCCTCCCTAGACAATGACCCGAGTGACAGTTCAGAGGAAGAGGTGTGTACCTCAGCATAGAACACACTCCCTGCGTGTTCCGTGCTTCAGTCCGAACCAGTTTTAGCTGGCTGCTGCCATAGTGGTCCTACTTTCAGAGCCTCATTTATTGTGTGTGCCACGGTGTTGAGGGTTTGTGTGTTGGGGAGTCCAGGCCCAGGGTTAGGCACAACGCTATGTGGGATGTCGCGGCCTGTGCCGACTGGTCATTCTGCTACACATGAGTTCTCCGTGCGCTAAGGACTAAGCCGGGATTCGGTTTCGCATCCCCACTCACTGTGGGGAGTTCATGCCTTAGTTACAGATTCTGCTCAGCTCTCACGTGAATTAAATCTCCTAGAATACAAATAAGTAGCTTCGCACCCAAATGAGATGCAAAAGCAGCTAACCAAGTCATTGTACCAGGCACTAACTGTCACCATGTCTGAGAAGCATCCTCAGATTGTCCCTGTTTCTCCTCCCACCACAATCCAAGATGCTTTCATGGTCCTGTGAGATACGAGTTCCCACCATTGAGGCAGAAGGATGCCCACCACAGTTTATAGCACCTACGTGACATCACTCACCAGTAAGGTCATCAGTCGGACCTGAAAGAACCACATGCGCCATGGTTGTAGTGCTGTGGTGTCCACAAAAACTCGGCAAGATGTCTTCGGTGTTTCTTTCCTCTTGTGCTGGCCATAATTTCATATGTGTCTGACGGCAGCATAAGACCCAAATGTGTGCATGTTGTCATGTGACAGTCAGGACATTGGCTCGATGTCTCTGGCCCTTGGCTAGGTGTTCTTCCAAAGGGAGAAAAGCCTGAATTTTGAGCCTGTCCATCTCCTGTCCCTCATCCCAGCCGGGAGGTGAGTCACCAGCACCTCGATTGCCCTCCTTCCCCTGGCTCTACAGCCCTGGGGACCGCACAGCGTCTCCTAAAGGACTTCGATCAGAGCAGACGGACAATAATAGGCTCTGCCCCCCAAAGGCGCTGGCTTTCAAGTCTCCTGCACCACTCCCTGGTCCCCAAGCCGCCCAGTCCCACAAGATAAGCGCATATGTGACAGGAGACCAGCCGGGCACACCTTTCACAAGAAGAAAATCACAAGTCAAGGCCATGAGAGGGAGAGAGGGTGGGAGGAGAGAAGGCAGTTATGTGGTTCCATCATCAGTTAAAAAGTCATACTCTGACCTGCCCCTGTTAGAGCTGCCAAAATGTGTTAGTTCCTGTATTTAGTGGCAGCATGACTGTTTCTGAGCAGCAAAGGGAAAATGTGAACGGTCTCACTGATGTTTTAAAGAAGTCAAGGCTTTTCAGTTGATTGCTGCTTAAAAGTCCTTTTCCGTGGTCTGGGTGTGTGTGCAAAAATAGAAAACCATGTTTCTGCTGCAGCAGATTTTGGGAACCACTTTCAACCTTAGGCTTTTAATATAACTTCCTCACAGCGGCAACGTTATCAAATAGCATGCAGAACAGGCTGCCGCTGGGAGTACAATATTATCTACAAAGACCATTGATGGGTTTCTAACATGGAAATTTAGTTTTTGTTCTTTCAGCAGAGGAATAAATCCTTGTGCTTACGTGAATGCCGTAAGATGATTCCTGCCCTAAGCTTTTTTCTAAATTCTGAATTACTGTTTGAACCTTTCTAGTGCTGACCACACAGATCTTGTGCCTAATCCAGGGTTTACATCTTGTTGGAGTCGGTGCATGAGAACTAATGTTAACTTGGGCATGTCTGCATTACATCAGCAAAGCAAATCACAGCAGCCCTGTTTTAAGCTCCTGGATGCAGAGTAGGAGCTTCTCAGACCCCCTGTCCTCGGTACTACAAACTCTGAGACCAGAGCAGCCTTCCCTGTGTCTCCAGCCTCCTGGAGAGCTCCTGCCACTACACTCTGGATTTGGCTGCCACTACATTCTGGATTTGGCAATCTGTTCAGTGGTGACTCTCACCACATTTCTTAAAATGCCATTTGCTTACATGGCTTATTTTATTCTGAAGGCCTCACCTGCTTTGACAGCCAAACCAGATGACTCCTTAAAATGCAGTTCATCTCTGCCACCTTTGTTTTGCAGAATCTCTAATGACAGTGATCCTTTTTCCACGTTCCTCCTGTAGTAGAGAGTTAATTAATCACTGCCTTTCTCCAAAGCAAAGCCCGGCATACCAACACTCAGTCATTTCTAATGATGAAGCAGTTGGCCCAGCTGTATTTCTCTTAGCTTTCAGAATGGTCAAGTAAGAGGCAGGAAAGCAAAATGGCTTCCATGAAACACTAAGATGAGCTTCGTTAGCCGAGACATAGGATGTGATGACACCTGAGCTTCTGAGTAGTTCTTTATAGCGCAAAGAAAAGGGAGATTTATTCAGATGTGTAAAGAAAAACATAATTCACCAACCGATTTATAACTTTATGATAATTCATAATATTCTGTCCTTTGTGTCATCATAGACATCGTATGTATCTTTAGTGATATACGGTGTAAGTAACAGCTGCTGTCAAAGCCTCGTTATTCTGTTACAATTATTTTTGTTAATAGAGTGGACTGTGAAGTAGGGAATCTCAGGGTCTCTAGATGAGTTTTTAAATACAGGGTCTGATCACGTTCGTCACTGTCTTCGGACTTTTGGTTCTTAGGCTTCTCTAGGGGCGTGTGCCCTGAACCCAGGTTGTGAGGGAGTTTAGATGAGGCCAACATCTGATGTGTTGGAAACATCAACCTAGGAAAATCAGGATAATAACAACTAACAATATATTGTATTTTAGTTTCTCCTTGGCGACTTTCAGTTCTGTATGGTGGGAATTTCATAGAGCATTTGACACCCCTCATGCAATATGGCTACAGCGGTTTCTAGCTCCAATTTCAGAAAAACATGAGTCAAACTCTGAAGTATGACCGGTGTGTCCAAGGCTTGAAAAGTGAGGATTTGAGTATATTTAATCCGACAACTCCTCACGCCTGCCTGTGACTGAACCCCATGCTAAGAGATTGGAGAGTTCCTGAAGTAAATTTGAAATCATAAGAAAACCCGTTAAGTTAAGGCTCAGTGGTTAAGAGCACTGACTGCTCTTCCAGAGGGCCTGAGTTCAATCCCAGCACCCACATGGTGGCTCACAAAGAAAACCCGTTAAAGTAGGAAGAGGATTTCCTCAGAAACATTAGATGTGTCTGACATGGCTAATTACGATTTCAGACATAGTGATTCTTGTTTTCTTGAAAGAGGCATGTTTTCCACTTATTCTTTCTCTTGTAAGATCCGAAACCATTCTTGCCTGGCTGTCAGTTGTGGGTACCCTGGGATCCCCACAGCCTTACTCCTGAAAGATAGTTAGTAAACACCCTGCCCCGCCATACTTTTTAAGCTGAAGTGATCAGGCCATGAAAAATCTGTTGAAATTTTGTCTCCATTCCCAGGCACACCTGCCAAGTGTGCAATGCAATTCCTTTGTTTTAGGAACATGTGAAACCAGAGTTTGAGATAGGGCCAAGAAGCTGTACTGGCCAGAGATGGGTCGTGAGAGACAGAGCAGTCCTGGCCCCTTTTAGGTAAAAGTTGTATTTAGAGCACGACTCTGAAGTCTCTGCTTCAGATACATTCAAAATGTCAGCCACAGGCTCTGACTGAGAAATTTACTAATATTGAAATTCCAGGATTTAAAAAAAAAAAAAAACAGTTTGTGTTTGACGGCTCATCTTCTTAAGGGGGTGTAGTGTCTGTTTTAAACCATAAACCCCTTTAAACACATGAAAATGCATAGACCTTAAAAGTGAGCCCAGAAATGGCTTCACCCTGGTTCTGCCAATGCTGTGCTTTGTTTTATGTGTCTCTAATATCTCTCTCTCTCTCTCTCTCTCTCTCTCTCTCTCTCTCTCTCTCTCTCTCTCTCTCTCTCTCTCTCATTGCTCTTGTTTGCATCATTTGAATGGTACTTTTGCAATGAGATATTTAATACATACCCACCTGTACCTCTTTATCTTGGAGAGTGGAGCAAAGCGACCAGGGCTGCTGCCCATTAGCAATGCTACTTGAAAACTAAGTTATGTTTTCTCTGTAACATATATGCCCGTGAATCACCAGTGTATGTTTCAATCATCAGTTGGCAATGCAGACAACCTGGTGGTCGTAGTGGGTGCAAATGAACCAATAGAATAAATGAGGGGCTGAAAGTCAGTGACCGTTACAGTAGCTACTGCCATAAATCTAAACTCACGTGCTTGTTTGATGTGGCATTCCTAGAGTAAAGTATGTATATGTGAACCTCCATTTGCTTTGTGTTAAGTACTCTTAGGAGAGCTTTTAGAGGCATCAGTAGAAAAGGTCGGGGGCGGGGAGAACAATTTGAAGTTCTGAACTGTGAAAGCAGACAGGTGAGGGCGGCCCACTGTGTGTGCCTCGGGTCTTGACCTCGGAGGGGCTCTGCCAAAGACCCCAAGCTCTGCCTCTTCTTTGCTTTGCTCCTACGCATACCCCGTGGGAAGGTGGGATGCCACTGCCCCAGAGAAAGAGTGTGAATGGTCCCACCAGTGTGTTCTGTCTAACAGACCGGTTTGTTTTCTGTCCCTGCTTCCTCCTTGGACCCGATTTCTTCTGTGATCCACAGACTGACAGTGAGCGGACAGACACCGCGGCCGATGGAGAGACCAGTGCCACAGAGGTGAGGCTGGAAACGGGGCGAGGCTGAGGGTCACTCGGAGCTTGTGTTCTGTTTCCACTTTCATGCCGGAAAGAAATGCTGGCTTTTCGCTAAAACCAAATTAGTTTTATTTCACTTTTAGTTTTTGTTAGTTTGATCTTGCCTAAGCCAGTGGTTGTCAAACTCTGACGTCCATTGGAGTGATCTTGCTTCCTGCTTCTGGTTCTAGAGGGCTGAGGCAAGAAGAGGATTTATAGTTCTAGCCAGTTCCCAGATGTCTGGACTCGTGGCCTTGGGATTACATTTTGAGAAACTGTTATCTAACTAACTACCTTAAAGACAAAAGAGGACCAGGTGGGGAGGAAGGAGAGGTGGACAGTGATTCTCCTGTCTCAGACAGGGCCGTTTGTGTATACTAGCAGCCATGATGGATAAGGAGGAGGCCCGTGGATAATTGAACTAGCTTATTGGCTGGGTACAGGTGTATTTTTAAATCCTCAGTGGCCACTAAAGTAAGACTTGACACATTTCTGAGCCCTTAGATACCACACAAGCCAGACTTGGGAAAGGAATTCCCTAAAGAGAGGAAACCATCAGCTTCACTACTTGTAAAAGTTACATTCAGATAAAATCTTGTTATTCCTCCTGTGTGTGATCCGTCATTCTTAAAGTCTGCCCTGTTAGGAGCAATTAAAATACCATAAAATTGGGATAGGAGAGATGGATCAGCAATTAGGAGCAAACCCAAGCACCCACAGCAGGCTGGTCCCGGAGCATCCGGTGCTGTGGCCTCTGCAGGTTCCTGAACTCATGTACAGACCCTCACACACACGTATGGCTAACACGTCTAAATAGTTTGAAATACAGCAAAAATATTATATAGTAATGAAATCAAGGTACTCACATCTCACAATGCAGGATGAATTTATTTCACGTGGTGACAAAGTTCATGTTAAGCTGTGTGTGCTGTTTTCTTGTGTGATTGAATAATAACTATGCTTTCTAGCTGAAGTTTTGGAGAAGAAAAATGCTATGTTTTCTCCATGCATCACTTAACTAAACGGTCTTCAGAAAGATATGGTTTTCTGGTGGGACTTGATGGGGTTCCTTCCTTTAGAAATGACACAGCTTCTACGTGATGTTGCAGAGTAAAAGATTACCGCAGAGCACTGATTGCTTTACACAGTCTTGTCAGTTGCCATAATTAAGTGTTCAGGTTAGTCATTCTCGCTGGCAAGTGAAACTACATCTTGAGTTGTAAGAGAGAGTTGTAAACATCCACAAGCTATTACAAGCAGTTTTAAGTAACCACAGACTAGTACATTAAGTAGATACCTTCCAAACTTGATCTCTACCAGAAATGGACAATAATTCACCAATAATGCCTTAAATCTCTATAGTAGTTTTGAAATTTGTTGCATGGCATTAAAGCAAGTGAGTATCTCTATGTAGTCTGGTATACTTTGGAACCTAGAGATGAAATAAAGAGCTGGGACCCAACACATATTTAAGAACCAGCATGTCACCTGTACTGGGTTGGCGTCCTGTTGCCGTGGTGAACACATTCCCTTCCCTTTGTGTGACCAGCATTACTATACGTATAATACATACATACATATATATCCTACAGAGTTATACAGAAAAAGCACCTTGGTCCCACTGGCTGATAAGACCTTTAAGACCAGTTAAGAAATGGCTGTGCGTACCTGTAATCCCAACACTTGAAAATCGGGAGACAAAATATGTGGCCAGCCTGGGCTATATAGAAAGACTCCATCTCAACAAAAACAAAGTGCTGAGCCCTATGGAGACTGAGGGCTTCACTTGAGTATGACCTCATCTGCAGACTCGGGTCAGAGCCCTGTGGTAAGAAGCAGCCTTACCATGCTTGCCCAGATACCAGACCAAGAAAACGCTAGGCCCTTAAAACTGGAAAGGGAAGAAAAAGAATGAATTGGCTGTGGGTTATTTTTGATAGGTATATTTTAATTAAGAATAAAATCACCTGTTTTGTTTTAAAGAAAGATACAATAGTATTGTTGGTGATGACTGATTTTGTTCCTACTTCTCATGGATATCAGTATTTTCCCCTGTAAAACTTGTTCAAGTATCGGTGTTTAGCTGGGTGTGGTGGCTCACACCTGCAATCCCAGTGCTCCGTAGCTGAAGTCGGGACAGTGGTTGAGGGTGCTGGCTGCTCTTTCACAGGACTCGGGTGTGACTCCCAGCACCCGTATGGCAGCACATGAGCATCCGTGACTGCAGTTCCAGAGGATCCAGCACCCTCTAGTAGCTTTTGCAGGCAGGCACCACAGACATGCGCGCAA
Organism: Micromys minutus; assembly: GCF_963924665.1. NCBI lineage: Eukaryota > Metazoa > Chordata > Mammalia > Rodentia > Muridae > Micromys > Micromys minutus. The sequence goes on from NC_137958.1 coordinate 2,300,207, forward strand.
GCAAAAAATACACTAATACACAAAAGTAAATAATTATCTAAGAAGCAAAGTACATAAGTACAAGGCAGGCAAGATTCCACATGGCTTTGAAATGTAGGACACTGTATTGAGCTCTTTCAGCTGTGGTCTATGAAGTTGAGAGAGCTGATGAATAATCCCTATAAGGCTCTGCGTATACGTGGGTTGTCACTATTCCATAATGATAGCTATTCTTAGGAACTGTGAACTGAACTGACTCCCCAACTTCCACTCTCCAAAATCTTTGCTAATGTTCAGTAAGGACAACCTGCCAAAGCACGGGCATGTGCCTCTCAAACAACAGCAAAGGAACCTACACAGCTTTGTTCTTAGCGAAGCCTTGATGTGTGTGAGTGTTACTTTTGGTGTATAAGATAGCAGTGCACCTGAATGTGAGGGAGCTGTAGTGCCCACAACCAGCCAGTGTTGTGCATAGATCACAGGTCTTCAGCCTCAGAGTGAAGCCCTTGGTAAGTCTTTATCTCCCACTCTTTTCCGATGCTGGCAGTCGGACCAGGAGGAAGATGCAGAGCTCAAGGCACAGGTAGACAATTAAAGAAACAGCAACCCCCCTCCAACCAGTGTGTGATAGACCATTGTTTGTCTGCCGTGTTCAGGCATCTTCCGCATGTTCCCTCTCGGTTACCATGCCGACAGCGTGTAGAATGGTGTTTGTCCCCAAGCCTACCATGTCCCTTACCTTTCCCTCTCTTCTCCACTTTTTTCAGAATAGTCTGATTAAGCGAATAAAGGGTGAAAATGTGTATGTCAAACATAGTAATCTTATGTTAGAGGTTGGTATTGGTATATACCGGTGCATGCTTGTGTGTGGTATTTCCCTCCTGTGGCATCCTTTGGACTTGAACCATGATGCATGACCGTGTGCTCAGCTATCAGCGACGGGTGACTTCTTGGCTTACTCTGATTCCTTATTCTCCCCAGACTTAGCCCCTTTCCTGCGTGTGTATTTGTTTTAATCCTCTCTGGTTACATGTAAAACCACACTCCACACTCTGTAGAATTTACCTTTAACTTGGTTTTGGTTCTTTGTTTTCGCTTTTTTAATTTATTTTTATGCTTGTGTGAACCTAAATTATTTTTTTCTTTCTCTTTTCCTGGAAATATTACATTTTCACCAGAGCATTTATGGTAGTGTCTTGAACCCTGATCCAAATTCCATTTCCGTTTGACTACTAATATGTTTGGTATACTATAAAAAGAAGAGGGGGTGGTTAGAAAATCATTGTGGAAATCTGACTGTTGGACTCTGACTTCCTCTGAATATAGGAGCTAGATAAAACCCAAGATGAGCTGATGAAACACCAAACCAATATTAGTGAACTGAAAAGAACCTTCTTAGAAACCTCTACAGAAACTGCCTTAAGTAACGAATGGGAGAAGAGGCTCTCAACGTCCCCCGTGCGTCTGGCGGCCAGGCAGGAGGATGCGCCCATGATTGAGCCACTCGTACCTGAGGAGGTCAGTATTGGGACTACCGACTGGTTGTCTTCTCTGTGGTGCTCTTGCTTCTCCACGGGGTCTGGGATTAGGAAAAGGGTGTGGTGACTGGAAACAGCAGGTGGCTAAAGCGTGGAGGTCGCCTCAGCCTCAGATGGAGCTACTGAGCAGGCAGTTCAGGGAGACTCCAGAGCACATGGCTGGGTTCTCACTTGGGAGAAGCTATAATCTACTTTACTGATGCTTTCTGTAAGCACACCTTCTTCCCCTACGTTGAGACGTCCCATGAACACTCATGCCTTTTTCCTCGTTAACTGGAAAGCGAGGCCCAATGAGACTGTCTGCTGTTTAAATGGGAGGTCAGAAGTCGACAGCACGTCAGGACAGATGTCCCTCGGGCGTATAATGATAGGCTTTTATTTAATTTAATGTTTTTTATTTTAATCATAACTGGTCATTTTAACTAACTCTAAATCAGTGACTTTGTTTTTAAGTGAGAGAAGCAGGTGACAGAAGCCCCCTTTTTCAGTAAAACTTTCCTGCATAAGAAAAACTGATTTTAAAAGACAGAATGGGGACAGCTATGTCACCCCAGGGCTCATACTCTGCTTTGGGTAGTGACAGGTCATCCACTGGAGAGAGCATCCTGCTGTCTCTTTTTCAAAATAAATTGTTTCTGGAAATTGCAACTTTGGAGCACGTATCGATTGCCCTCCTTATCAAGATCCTTTCACTGAGAGATACTTGCCCAAGGAGCTGTGATACAACAGAAAATTAAAACCCCAGCTGTTGTGTGAGAGACAGCCTTTAAGCAGTCATGTATATGCATTGCTAAGTCCTTGCAGAGAAAATAAGAATCAAATTACATCTATTGTTCGACATCTTCTTATCCTCCTTTGAGCACTGTTTATCAAAAGTGCCAGTGTCTGGTTATCACAGGATTCACGACAAAGCCAGTGCAACTGAAAAGGGTAGAGCTGGATGCCCGCTTGAGTTACTTTGAAAAAGGATTTTTTTAGGTAGAATAAATAAAAGTAGTGTCATCGAAGGTCCCCTGTACCATAAAACACTGGTTGTACCATTCAAATTGCTTAAGTACCAGGAGACAGAGTTTCACATTTGTTGATTTAATCATCGTCTTTGCGTTGTCCAGAAGGGCGCTGACCAAAGGAAACGCCTCTATTAATAACGCACTTGCTGTGCGATCCTGACAGGAGTGAGATTCTCCAAAATGTTCCCTAAAGCCAGGTGTTGTAGTGTGTTCCTATAGTCCCAACGTCCCTGCTGAGAAAAAGAGCCAGAAACCACGGCGTCCCCAGGAGCTCCAGAGCCACCTGGGTCGGCCTATGCAGCAGTGAACAGCAGACCCTGCCTCAAACATGGGAAAAGACAAGAACTAAAACCTATACATGCTGTGACACTTGTGTGCCTCACTCACGTGTGTATACACATGTGAACACAGAAGCATGACCATGTACACTTTATTTCAGTTATCTCTTGGATATAGTGTTCTGGCTCTGAAAATGTTAGACACTGGCTTAAGTTATAAATATGCAAAACAAAGCCCAGCATCCCCTTTTCATGCTGATACTGGAGGAACTGGCAGTTGATAGCCATTATAAATGATAATTTTGGTAGTAGGAGATGTTAATAAACAAAAAGACTTTAAAAGTCAAAGGATGATTGAAACCTTTTCCTCCTGAATCTTGGGGAATGGTGCTAAGTTAATGGAAGGAGGTGGTGCTTTGGCCACTCGGAGTGTTCCCTAGATAGCCTTGCCTTCTGTGTCCATGCTGACAATGAAGACAGCCCAGAAAGGCCGTCTCAATAGAACCAAATAGAAACATCCTTTGTAGCTAACAGGCTTCAGAGCTGGCCGAGTGGCTGTTCTCACTCTCTCTGCTAAAGAGTGCAGGAATTCCGTAGAGGCCCTTGTCTGAGTATAATGAGCTTGAGAATGATGCATGCTGGGTAGCCAGGGTGACTCCGACCTCATCTTTCAGATGAGAGCTGTAGACACGTGGCCCAAGCCCTTTGCTTCCTTAGACAGCTGGGCCAGTCAGAGGGACCTCTACACTCCAGGCTTTCTCCAGCTGGGAGCCCTATAGATAGCCAGCCTTCAGAGCAATTGAAACATTCCTATTGTCTGAATCAACTCCAGTGACTTTGTTTACACCTTGGCTTTTCTTTCTGGCCTTCTGAAAAGCAATTTTAGCCTGCAGCTAGGCATGTACAAAGCATATTGGTTTACAGACTCATAAGTTTTATTTTGGATGGGGGCCATTTTTCAAAGAATATCGATTACTTGATATTCTGCTACTATTTAATATGGCCCATTTAGTTTTATCCAGTGTAGAAAGAAGCCCAGTTGTGCCTACGTAGAAATGTTTAATTTAACTTAATTTTTAATTTGCATCACAAATAAAATAGTACTATTTTGTGTCAGAACTAGGATTCAAATTTATGACCCAACTTAATTGGTTTCTACTTGTTTTTGTCTTTTGGTGAATTTCAGTGAGAAAATGAATACCAACTGTTATTTCTGAACAATTAGGAAAATACTGAAGTTAACTGCATAGTGAACTAATAATAATACTTATGGACAAATAATGACTCTACAGTGACTGATAATGATTATTCACAGAATGTCATGTGTTCACTATATGCAAAGCCAGACGTTGACTGCTGGTGATCCCAAGTTTCAAACATCTGAATGAAGGAGTTGCAGAGAAAGAGCAGAGGTGCCACCAGAACAGTGGATAAAATCACATCCTCACTAACACTAGCAAACACTGGTTCGTGTGAAAGAGATGTGTGCGTGATAGCAAAGCTGAGCACTGACGTGCAGAGCAGTGCTGATACCTGTGCAGTACCAGTATTACCCTCTTTTCCGTGGAGTGCGTGTAGTGAGCCTAATGTGGTGTTGGCTGAGACAGACACTGGTTCATTCCTGTTATTTGCAGTTTTAACATTTTCAACTTCACCTGCTCTCTCACGTTTATTAGTAGGAAACCATAATAATCCAGAGATTAGTGTTGTGAATTTTGGGCTTGGCATCTAAATATTAGTTGTAGACTAATAGTCAACCACTCAGTAAAATGGGCTGTCATGTGCACGAGACTGTATTCTTAGCTGTAATGGCGGCACCTAAGGAAAGAATTCACATTCATTGGAAGCATATCATTTCATTAGTACAGGCAATGGTTGGGTTATAATGTTAGCTGTTTCTGTTATTGACACAAAGTTCTAAATGTGACTTGTTGACGTTTCCAATAACTGGGACATATTTTTAACAGTGGGGTTTTGTTGGTTACTTTTAAGTCAGGAGGTTTCCTGAAAACCACTGTTTAGGTGCCAGACTTTTCCCCTAGCTTTTTATCTTTGGAATAACATTTATCTCAGTGATTATAATTAGAGGTCTAACTTTTTGTCTGGAAGAACACCTATAATTTTAAACTTCTCTTCTTGCTCCTCACTTCTGTTTGTAAAAAAAAGAGGCTGTGAGTGAGACGTGTTTTTGAATCTGCATTTAATAATTGCAGTAATAGTAAATGTTATCTTTTGCAATGTCTTTCTCTAGAATTGCAACAGGAGAGGAATTATTTTTCTAAGAACATTGGTACCACTCTTTAGAAAGGATCACCTGAGAATAGTATTGTTTATATATAGTAGGTCGTAAAGAATGTTCTAAATGTTCCCCTACAACATCCTATAGGTAAGCCAGCAACATAGTCCTTACTAAACGCCTGTAAGACAAACTAACAGTCACTCCATTAGTACTGCTTAGGTTGGGCGGTAGACCATGTAGAGAATTTAATTCTAAACGGATCCCACTGTGTTCACTGTTTTTGTTAGTGACACGTGGTTCTGAATGTGGGATAAACTCTAGTTTCATAAAAACATGTTGTTTATGATGATGTTGTTTGTTGAAAGAATCCCATTCTTCTAGAAATGTGGAACTTTGATTAGTTTTAGGTTAATTTTTTAAATATTCTTTCTATCTCTACTGAATGGAGTGAGTTGTACACTGGCCTGGTGGTGTTGGGATTATGTGAATTAGATCTGTTTACGGCTAAAGGAAGTAACAAAGTAGTCACTAAAACTCAAGAGTTGGGTCCTAAATCAAAGGATGAGGTAGTTTCTTGATTCTATACATTAAAGAAAACTATGATTTGATTTAAAGTTTCCATCAGATCCTCTAAAATTAACCTTAAAATCATTTATTCACCATATGATAAGTCTGAATTTTTGTTTGCCTGGAGGCTGGCAAAGACATCTTTCCACAAATAACTTCATTTGTTCAAGTGAATGGTGTTCTGGTTTGCTTTCTGTACTGTGATTTAAAAAGAACATTCTGTCTAGAAGCAAGTTAAGGGACAGGGGGCTTATTTGGTTTATCCAGTCCCCAGTCTATCACTGAAGGAAGTCAGGGTGAGAATCAAGCAGGGATTAGGAACAGAGTCCTTGGAGGAAGCTGCCTGATGATTCCCTACCCCACCCCGACAGGCGAGTACTTAGAGATCTTTCTCATGCATCCCAGAACTGTCTGCCCAGGATGTGACGTCACCTACACAATTAACGATCAAGACTGTCCCCCACAGACATGCTGCAGGCCAGTCTGACCTTTTCCTTCTCGAATGACTCAGTTCGGTCAAGTTGACAGTTACAGCTAATCAGAACAAGTGGTTAACATGCCAGCCATGTGTGAATTTTTTTCACTACCAAGCAGCATGTAGGTGAGGAAGAATATGAAGCTACTATGAGAAACAAAGAGAGCATTTCTTCCTAACTTTTAGAAATATTTTCTTCACATTGCCTCTCAGCACTATAATGGCAATAAGAGAGACCCACAGAAATGCTAAGAAACCCTCCCCATCAGTCCTGTGTGTTCTGTGTCTGCAGAAATGCAACATCACATCGTTTGCATTGTGTGAGCATCCATTTCAGAAAATAGCATTGCCCTCTGGATAGGATTATTAAGGCTTGAAATGATTCTAGATTATTTTTCAAATTCTTAATTCTTCAAGGAGGACATGAATGATAAGAAAGTGTATGAGATACAGCATCGCTTCCTAACTCATCCTTTTGGAAAATGTCTACTTCCTCTTCCCCAACCCCGTTATTCAAACAGACCAAAGAAGAAAGGGAGATTTCTGAGAAAGTTGTATTTTTACAGCAAGGAAGCTCGCCATTCCTTGAGTCTCAGGTAAAAGGCAAACATGGGGTATTTGCATAAAGGCTAACTCTCCAGAGTCAGCACAGTGTCCAGTTTTTACATCATTAGTTTTCGTGTTTGAAGCTAAGGTGGGTGTGTTAATTTGCTTAGACTTTGGGAAGGGGATTTCCTGAGGATGTTAGCGATCAGTTGCGTGTCGATCATGACTTTACATGATAAAAGTTGAAGCTTCGCTTCTGCCTGTGATGATTGCAACCCCCATGCTGTGTTTTCTCCTCTGCATGGCCACTGCTGTAATGCTTCTGAACTCTGAACTTGTGTTTGTTTCCTTACTAGCCAAGTGTGACTGAGAAAACATGGGAGAGAGTCTCTGCTGATTCTGTGACTACTCATCAAATCATTTACCAGAAAACTGTCCCATCGACCCTAGAGGTTATTTCTCTCAGTTCATTTCCTTTACTCCAACAGCAGCATGTAGATACCCTGGAATTATTTTTGCTTCACACAAACTTGTATCTCCATTCAAGCTCTCAGGCTACTGTAAATACAAAAGAGCACCAAGTTTAAGGCATAAGACACAGTGCTCAGCTGCTCTAACCTGGTCGCTCGTCCTTTGACCTGGTGGGCTGCCTAGCTGTCGGTCCATCTTACCCTGTTAGCTTTCCTGTACGCCAAGCTTTCTTCTTGCCTTTCTTCTCCCTAGATGGAACTAAAGCTAAAGAAGGTGGGAGACAAATTAGAGATATTGAAACATAGTTATAATTAAACTGGAACACTATACAAGCCTCTAAGTCTGACCATAAAAGCATCGGTCAGGGGACATTCCAGTCCAATGCCTTGAATTCAGCTGCATTCAGTGGGCACTGAAGCCATACATAGACACGAGTTGATGTCCCCAACTAAGACTTTGCATGTGGGAAAACGGTGTTTGCAGGCACTTGGAGGGCCCCAGCAACTTCCCTGTGAAAATGCCAGTATGTGCTGACAGCAAACAAGGACGTGTGTCTTCTCTACACACGTGTGTATGTATGTATGTATGTATGTATGTATGTATGTATGTATGTATGAGACCACTCAGTCATGTCATCCAACATAAGATTAAAAAGCAACCAGATTCTGATCATAGTGTCAAATAGGTTTCTTATAAAATATATTGCCAAAATGCAGTACTACTTGAAGAAACTTGAAACACTGCCCCACAAAACGTATTCTGGGTTCAAATTAGTAGCTTTTAGGTGAACAGAGACTGCAGCCACAATCTTTAGCAGCCATCCTTTGCTTCAGTCCTATCCCATGCCTCGGTTTAGATTACGCTCGTGTGTGTGTGTGTGTGTGTGTGTGTGTGTGTGTGTGTGTGTGTGTGTGTGAAGAACTCTTATTTTAGAAACTAGATACCATGGGCTTTTCTAATTTAGCTTTTATATCTCGAATATAGGGCACAGAGGATTGGGTTATTGTAGACAAAATACCCACTGAGGTAGTTGATGGTGATTCGAAAAAGATTGTGACTTACAAAGTGGTGACCGTGAGCAGTAAAACTGGCGAGATCCCAACCGACTTGCTAAAACCCGACATGACTGAAATGCACGACTCCCACGACTTGTCCAGAGAGACGCACCTTAAAGAAGAGGACAAGGAGAAGGTGTACACGCTAGGGAAATCCTACGACACTGTCTCTGGAAGAATCGTCACCATGACTGGGAAAGCCAGAGACGGGGAGAGGAGTCCGCAGCCCTCCACGCTGGAAGGCCTGCAGAAGACTGAGAAAGGGGCCTCCGAGGCTGCGAGGGTGGGTCCCCTGCTGGTGGAATACGAGGTCCTGGAAGCCCTGACTGAGGAGAAATCCCGAAGAGCATCCGAGGTCCAGACCCCAAAGCGGAGATTGTCAGAATCCCTGGCGCCCATCAAGGAAGCCGAATCTCGTCGGCAAAGCCCTGAGGAAGATGACACCCAGAAGGCTCCAAAGCTGGTGCCGGAGTGCGAGGTCCTCAAGGTGGGGCCCTTCGGCCCACGCAGGAAGAGCCTGTCGGAGTGGCGGTACTCCCAGGAGCCGGCCTTCACGGTCGCTACTGCTCACTACGTCATCGAGTCGTCCGCGTCCCAAGTAGTGGTAACCAGTGGCTCTCATTCGGTCACCGCTTAAGATTCCAGCATGACAGTTTTTGAAACGGAGCCCTTCCACCCTGAACCTTTTCCTTTCTCCTGCTGCTTGGCTTTCTGTTGAGAGCAGCGAGCCCAGCCCAGCTTTTTTTTTTTTTTTTTTTTTTTTTTTTTCACGATTAAATCAATATTGCAGTCCTAAGTCAGCATTAAAACACTTTACCGTTTTATTTCCAGCTGCCCATTCCCAAGATGTGATGGCGCTTCTGTGGCTTGCAATGGTGAGGGGAAAGGACCTGCTTAGATCGCGCCACCCTAATCCTAATAACTCTCTGCTTTAGAACATGAGGGCTCTGGTCGCCTAGTTCGCTACATTATGCCCCATTCTTTTCTGTTTCCAAGCTCTGTTCCTGGACTCCTTCCTGCTTCCTTTCCTCTGCCTCCAGTTCTGTCTAACAAGTTGCAAATGTGTGTCTGAGCTGTTCCTCTTGTGCTTGACTGTCATTTCTTTGTTCACGCAGACTAAACAGTCTTCTGGGGAGAAGCTCATGGATGGCTCAGAGATCCTCAGTCTTTTAGAGTCTGCGAGGAAACCCACAGAGTTCATAGGAGGGGTTTCGTCCACAGCCCAGAGCTGGGTGCAGGTGGCCATTCGCTCACATCCTTGGTGTTTCTGAGTGTGTCCATTTGCTTTGCTTTGTGAGTGTGTGTGTGTGTGTGTGTGAGAGAGAGAGAGAGAGAGAGAGAGAGAGAGAGAGAGAGTGTGTTTTGCGTGCAAGTGGCCTTGCCTTTCTGCATCTCAAAGGTGTCCTCAGTGGTCGTCCTTTGGCTGCTCCATGTGTGCATCATGTGCCTTTCACTCCACTTCAAAACGTGCTTCCTGTATCCAAAAGCCGCCATGTTAGGAGACTTTTACAGCACTTATTTTTAGAAACATTTTGTCTCGTTGGTTAGGTCTAAGAATAAACTGCAAGCTTCCATTCTTTCTCTACTGAGGAAGCTATGCAGGACACTGTGTGTGTGTGTGTGTGTGTGTGTGTGTGTGTGTGTGTGTGTGTGTGTGTGTCAGAGAAAGAGAGAGCTCGAAGCTGGTGGGATGAAGCAGATTTTTGTTTCCGTCAGCATTTGCGAGTATGAGCTCTTGATGCCGTCTGTGAACATCGTGGCCTGGGAACTTTGGGGATTTTGTTTGTTTTGTTCTGTGAACGGTCACCCAGATCCTGTACTCTTCCCATACAGAAGCTGGAAACAAAGACCGAGTCTGTTGAAGCAGAGGTGGCACCCACCCCACACCCTCAGCCCCTCAGCACGGAGAAGGCGGTGCAGGACACAGCACTGGTGGGAGAGAGGCACGTGATGAGTGTGCATGCAAGTGGGGACGCGTCTCACACAGCCAGGGATGACACGGACGCCGCAGAGCCCGTGTCCACAGATCGTCATGGTGGAAAAGGGAAGGAGGGCTCTTCTGTGACGGAAGCAGCTAAGGAACAGAGAGGAGAAGAGGCTGACAAATCTACCCCTGTGCAGGAGCCGCCAGCCACTGTCTCCCATGAGGAGGGGCAGGTGTCAGCTAAACACTCTGCGGAGGGTCTAGAACAAAAATCTCATTTTGAGGTAAATGGGAGTTACGGTCTTCCTGTGATGCCTGAGAGTCAGATCGGAGCTAACTTAGAGCTAAATTTGATTTTATGCCTCGTCATGCACAGGTCTTTGGTTTTCCTTTCTCTCTGCATGGCAGTTGGAGGTCTCCATGTTAGTTTCCAGGTTTTGGGTCACATAGAAACTAATAAGTATTGATGTATAATTCCAAGTTGTGGTTTCTGTCATTGAAATTATGACTGAAGAAAACATGGGAGACCAATGATTATACATTGGAAATTTTGAGGGCCACAAAGATGTGGCTAGCAGTGCTTGTCATACAAGCCTAATGGCCTCACTTCAGTCCCTGGTCCCTGAGATTCACAATGGAAGGAGAGAACCATGTTCTGAAAGTTGTCTTCTAACCTACACACACATACATGAACACATACACAGACATACATGCATACATACATACATATACATACGCATACATATATACACATACATATACACATACGAACACATGCATATACACATACACACACATATATACACATACACATGCATATGCATACACATACACAGACATACACATACATACACACACTAATAATAACATATTTTAAAAAGAAAACTTGACGTTTATTTCTGATGTATTGTTGACTTTTCTAGGAAGATCAGAATGCTCTCCCCCAACTTACAGAACCTTATTTTTTATTCTTTTACTGAGATCCTCCAAACGTTGGTGGGTGGCAACCAATGGTGTAATACTTGCCTCATTGTCCTCAGTTTCTAATTTATGATCTCACCTATAGGTGTAAGGGCATCAGTGTTTGCACATGAGATTAGGCAGAAGGAAGAGACCATTCTTTAATTTCCTTTCAAATGTTTCCATTGCCTTGAACAATCTAATCTGCATTAACAACCCTGTAATTTGGAGAGGCCGACGCAGATTTGTTCTGTGCTGCAAACCCCCTGTCATCCCCTCATTTAGTATGAACACGTTTGTCAAGAACAAAAGTACCAAGAAGAGCAGGAAGCTCAGAGTGTGTGCCACCTCCATAACCTCTCCCCTTGCTTCCCGCCGATACAGTCATCCACTGTGAAGGTAGAAAGTGTGAGTGTGGGCAGTGTTTCTCCAGGAGGAGCAAAGCTAGAGATCTCTACCAAGGAGGTGCCAGTCGTCCACACGGAAACAAAAACCATCACGTACGAGTCATCTGAGGTAAGACGGTCTGTGCACTCAAACATAACCACACAGTATAGTCTGAGAGGGTGGAGAATCCTGCATCCCAATCACATCCTTGATGGTGGAGGTACTAGTGCTTAACAAAGGCTTCAGATTCCCTGGGTATACAGCTCAGAAGGAGGGTTCACTCAGCTACACACAGCTCACATTTGTTCAAGTCTCATTGTTAACCCTTGTTGCCTGGAGTTTTGCCTAGAGTTTACTGTTAGCAGCTCTCACCTTTTATCTGAACCGGGCAAGGATTGTGGGAAGTAATTCTCCCTTCCAAAGAAGTGTGTTCCATCTGTGGCTACTACAGTTCTTGCGTAGAATAATATAACATTTCCTTGTATCCTGTGAACATCCTCGACACCACTTAAATGACCTCTAAATGGCCCGCACAGCCTTGCATAATATAAACGCCAGGCTGGTAGTGGTTACCCGCCACTATTTGACAAGTTTCTGGACACATTCAGTCTGCTTGCTAATAGATCTTGAGTATTTTCCATCTGTGGTTGATTTGAGTCCTACGTGGGAGGGCTGTGTTCACTCACTGTGGTGCATTAAAGGACGGACCAGTCCTCTGGCTGGGAAGTGTAACCCTGCCTGTGTGCTGTGTGTTCCTGTCTCTGCTTAGGTTGATCCTGGGGCAGATCTGGAGCCAGGTGTGCTAATGAGCGCCCAGACGATCACGTCTGAAACCACTAGTACCACCACCACCACACACATCACCAAAGTAAGTGGGGGAGACACCCACCAGCATTCCTGACTGCTGGGGGAAAGGATCACTCACCAGAGCCTGAGGCAGATCAGGATACACAAGAAATTCATTAGTTGCCTCTCGGATGCCAAGATAGCTCTATTAAAAGCGAGCTTTTAAAATGTGTATTTACCATACGTCTCTCACACTATGTTAGTTTCTGTGAGCTTCCATCCTGATGTCCTCCAGGCTCACTCCAGGGGCAGGTGTAGAGTGGATCCCACAAAAACTGGGCCTGCCAAACCCAAAGAACTCAACCATGCCCTCACTTTTTGACGTAAATACGTTAAACGTCTGTGGTAGACTATTTTAGTTCTATAATGACAGAATGACAACTGAGCTTCACACCACCACGCTCTCCCCCGTCACCCCAGCAGATACCTCACAAAGTTCTTGTGTTTCCTTCAGACTGTGAAAGGAGGCATTTCGGAAACGAGGATTGAGAAGCGAATAGTCATCACGGGAGATGCCGACATTGACCATGACCAGGTAGTGCGTATGAGACGGCAGACACTCTGTCACAGTAAGCGTGGCCACGTTGGCCTTTCGGTCCCCAGTTCTAATCTTCCCAATCCAGCGCGTGCTCTACAATAAGTTTCCGAGAGAACTTTCTGGTATCTGCCTTTGAACCCTCCCGTAACCCTTGTGCCGGTGTTGACGGTGGGATGGATTTAGCTGTGAGTCCACATCTTGCTACTGCTCATGCATGTTCCCCCTCCTTTTTGTTTTTGCCCGTCTGTGATTTCCCGGGGATAGGCGCTGGCTCAGGCAATTAAAGAGGCCAAAGAGCAGCACCCCGACATGTCAGTGACCAAAGTAGTAGTCCATAAAGAGACAGAAATCACGCCAGAGGATGGAGAGGACTGAGCACAGGTAAGAGGTGACACGAGTCCTCCAGGCTCGCCTCAGTGGCATGTGGCATGGGGCTCTCCCTCCTTCGCCTGACCCACCCCTCCTTCATCCTCTCACTGGTCCGTGTAAGGCCTGGCTAGCAAGGAGATGGCAAGAACTGTTTTGTGGGTACCAGGTTGCCTCCAATCTGGAGGTTCCGTCTTCAGGGGCACGCTTCTGTGTGTTCACACCCACGCCAGTGAGAGGAAAAGGGAAAGGAGGCTTCTTGCTTGCACGGCCTTATTGCTGCTCCCTCCTCTGCACCGCCTCCTCCTTGTTGACGTCACTTGCCTCGCAGCCTAATAAAAACCAAAGCGGGTTCCAGTGACGAGCTGGATTTGTGTTTCCACTTGTAGAGGAATTAGCTATGCCCCTTCGTGCTTTTGATACAGCATCGTTCCTTGGAAGCGCACTAACCCTTCCAAGATAAATGTCTACACCTTGGACTGTTCTGTTTGGTTAGGAACTGAGCACTAACTTTCTTTTTTTTTTTTTTTTTTTTTTTTTTTTTTTTTTTTTTTGGATATCTTATATCTCCTGCATTTCATGAGTGACTTTCTCTCTCGTGCACTATTTTGTCTGGGGGTTGCTGGGGAAGCAAAAATGCAGACCCGTGGTCCTGTTTTCTTTCTGAAAGTGCATGCCTTGACAATCTGTGTGGTCGGCATCGTGAGCAAACTCTACCCTCTCTGCACAGCCTTGTGGTATACACCTACCTGCCATGCAAGGACTCAGTTGGCCATTCGCATCCTTGGGTGGGCTGTGAATGCTGACTAATGCCGTTGTAGCAGCTTATTCAAATACCTCTAAAATAAGACATTGAAAGGGAATTTTCCAGATTCATCTCAGGTTTAGCATTTAAATTAATGAGTAACATGTCTTTAAAATAAGAAAATAAATGCTAAACCCTCTTGGATTTGAATGAATACAGTTCTTGAAAACAAAAGGGAATGAGAGAAAGATTGTTCCCTCCTTCCCCTGCAGTGGGATTGGGGAATGTAATTTTTAGACTGTAGTGTGACTGCTTCCTGTCAAAATGAGCACTGGAGCTTCTGAGGTACTTTTTGTGACTACTCGGATATTTTCAAATGAGAAAGTAATGACATATTTTCTCTTCCCACAGGAATAACTTGCACATGAACCCAGTCATAGGAAAACCGGAGCCTATGTGGAATTCCTTCTTCTAACCCAACTGACTTACATCTGTCCGTCTGCGGAAAATTCCGATCCAGAAGAGCTGACCTGAACCATTAAGTGAAAGACCTGGCAGAGAGATCTTCCCATAATAAAGCAATCCGATCAGCATCCCCACACTGACAATGCATGAAGCAACGATAAAGATCACACAGGAGCAACACTTTTAATTTTCACCAGAATATCTGTTTTCAACTCTACCTGCACGTTCATAACCAACAGTGTAAACCGTGGTCTCATGTAACCCATCAACAACTCATGCCTTTCATAGTTTATTATTAAAGTCTCAACAAAGTTACAATTTCATAGGTGACAAATTCTCTGTTTACAATAAATGGTAATCGCCCTACAATGCTATCAGCCGTCTACGTCCAGTGTGTCAAATTTACCCCAGATTAGATGTGCCAATAACCAACTTTATTTGGTAAATAACTTGAATCTTGTCCTTGTCTAATCTGGTTTTGTTATTCTTGCCCATCAGCAGTAATGACTCTCTGGCCCTCTAGAAATATTTAATGCTTACAATCTTACATTACGTTTCTAATTTGTTATAAGGTAGCATTGGTTATTAGCACACTGATGTAATTTCTCCCTCCTCACTGGCTCTGGTCTCCCTTCAATCCAGAAAGATTCCCAGAATTACCTAAGCAAACTCTCAGTATGTAAATTATCATGTTCAGGAAGAAAATATGTATTTTTTGTTGGCTTGCAATATTATGAAAATTCACTCCAGGGAATACATGTCTGGCTACTTTTGCTTTCTGTTCTTTTTCTTTTTCCTTGTATTTTTTTCATTGATTTTTTTTCTTTACTTGAACAAGAAAGGTGTTTTATTTACAAATCTGGTCCATATTTACAATCTAGTTCAGAGCCAAGCCTTAAATTGTACAGAATTTCCACTGTAATTAAAATATTTAGTGTTTAGTTATAAATAGCCTCCAGAAAGATATATTGTCCACTACACTGTCAACTGCATCACAGCCCGTTGTGAATGATGTCACCGCATTGCGAAATAAAAATGGCAAGTGTATCAAAAGCTCTCATCTTTCGTGTGGAGTGATTGCGGTTTTATGTGGTTTGGTACCCAGAGTTCACATGCACATCATGCCGCACATCAAAGGCCTCATCTGGCTGAAATGTGGAATAATGCTGTAGACAGGGCTAGAGGGTCACCGGTTCACTTTGTGGTATGCAGACCTTTGATAGACTGAGGATCATAGCAGAATACATTTGTATAAATATTCAGATACCTACAATAGCTTCAGAGGGGCATTATGGACTCTCATTTTCAGTCTTATGAGAAAGGGGGCTTTGTGTTTCTGAATAGTTTCTGTCTAGCCAGGAAGCACTGCTCTTGCAGATACCAGCTCCATAACTGACTAAATCACATGGTGATGCTAAGGCCTGTATGAGCTCATCCACCTGCTCTTTCCTGACACATTCCTCACATGGTGGAGATGAAAGCCAAGATCCAAAGTAATGCCTGCCTTTATTGATGTCTTTATGTCATGATCTGCTGTGAGCTCTGAATTTAAAAATGACAACATGTATAACTTAGTGGGCAAGTTGCTGTCATACAAATATGAGAAATGAATTCTAGCCCCAGGACGGATATGAAGAGAGAGAAAGAAAAGAAAAAAAAAAACCCAGGGCTGGTGAGGTGGCTCGTGGTTAAGACCGCTTTCTACATGGCAACTTAGTTCCAAGAACCCTCAAAGCCCTGCGGCCTCTGCAGGCACCAGGCGTGCACGTGCTGTGTAGACGTGCAGGCAAATGCTGATACACATAAAAAGTCCTTTATGAAGTCCAGTGTGGTTGTGTGTGATTGGGATCCTGTGCTGGGGAGGTAGAGGCATAAGACGCTGACCCTTGTCCAGTGGTGCTTAGATGCCCCACCCACCCCAAGTGAGACAAGATGGATGCAAAAGTAAGAGGTTTATTTTTCTGCGCTTTGCGTTCGACCCGCAATCAGTTCCTCGAGGTAAGTAACTAGAAGGTGACCCCGAGTAGCTATTACAAGCAGTTTATATATTTTTAGGGGTACAGGTTACATCAGCAAAGTTACAGTTCTAACTCATTGACTTTTTATTATTCTAAGCATATTGACCTTTAAATCTATTGGCTAACAAGCATCAGTCGCTACATTCTGAGAATTTTCTACTCAAGAATGTTCCTGTGGGCGAAAAATGGAACTTGGACTAGCCTTGACCCGAGGAAGGTGAGTGTAAGGCTGACGAAAGCTCCTCCGGTCCTTCAGGGACAGGAGGATTGTTGTAGTTTACTGGCCAGC
The DNA here is from genome assembly GCF_963924665.1 of Micromys minutus. NCBI lineage: Eukaryota > Metazoa > Chordata > Mammalia > Rodentia > Muridae > Micromys > Micromys minutus. The sequence continues at coordinate 2,316,903 of NC_137958.1, forward strand.
CAATTGGGCATAATCAATAACCAGTGAGAGACCCTGCCTTCAAAAATCAAGGTAGACAGCTCCTGAGGATCTGCCAAGGTTAGCTTGTAGCTAAGAACTTTCCAAGGTACCTGCAAAAAGGATGTGGGTCTCACTGCTGTCATGGACCATTGGTCAGTTCTGACCATGAAGGCAGAGGAAGCAGAGATGGTGGGGGAAATGACCATGTGGTTTTTTTTCTTTGAGTTTGTTTATATGGTGGATTACATTGATGGATTTCCATATATTAAACCATCCCTGCATCCCAGGGATGAAGCCTACTTGATCATGGTGAATGATCATTTTGATGTGTTCTTGGGTTCGGTTTGCAAGGATTTTGTTGAATATTTTTTCATCAATGTTCGTAAGTGAGATTGGTCTGAAGTTTTCTTTCCTTGTAGGGTCTTTGTGTGGTTTAGGAACTAGGGTTATTGTAGCCTCGAAAAATGAGGTAGTGTTCCATGTGATTCTATTTTGTGAAATAGTTTGAAGAGTATTGGTATTTGGTTGTCAATAAATATCTGAATTAAATTCTGCACTGAACCCATCTGGACCTGGGCTTTTTTTTGGTTGGGAGGCTTTTGATGACTACTTCTATTTCTTTAGGTGTTATGGGATTATTTAGATGGTTTACCTGGTCCTGGTTTAACTTCAGTTTCTGGTATCTGTCTAGGAATTCATTCATTTCCTCTAGATTTTCCAGCTTTGTTGAGTATAGGCTTTTGTAGTAGGATCTGATGATTTCTTGAATTTCCTCAGTTTCAGTTGTAATGTCTCCACTTTCCTTTCTGATTTTGTTAATTTGGATACTCTCCCTTTGCCCTCTAGTTAGTCTGGCTAAGGGTTTATCAATCTTGTTTATTTTCTCAAAGAACCAGCTCTCAATTTTGTTGATTCTTTGAATGGTTCTTTTTGTTTCTATTTGATCTATTTCTGCTCTGAGTCTGATTATTTCTTGCCATCTACTCCTCTTGGGTGTATCTGCTTCCTTTTGTTCTAGAGCTTTCAACTGTGCTATCAAGTTGCTAGTGTATGATCTCTCCAGTTTCTTTTTGGAAGCACTCACAGCTATGAGTTTTCCTCTCAGTGCTGCTTTCATTGCATCTCATAGGTTTAGGGTATGTTGTGTTTTCATTTTCATTAAATTTTAGAAAATCCTTAATTTCTTTATTTCTGTACTGGTTGGTATTGTGTGTCAACTTGACACAGCTGGAGTTATTACTGAGAAAGGAGCCTCATATGTCCTTTAATGCCACCAAAATATGAGGACATCCATCACTTTTTATCACTGGGACAACAGGCCTCAAATAAACAGTGTAAATGAAGATTTTGGTTTCTGGTCTCAGCTGGCTGCACCATTGAAACAGTGGTAAAGGAGGATATGATGTCAACAGGGTATTTGACAGTATTTGACAGATGATTCTGGTCACCTCATGAGAGACAGAAAATGAAGAGAAGAAAAAGGCTCAAGATAAGCTAGACCCTTCAAAGGCATGCCTCCAGCCACCCGTGGTCTTCAGTAACCCCCAGTTTCTACACTCTGCAATAGTCCAGTGAATTATAAATCCATCAACAGTTTAACCCATCAGTTAGGGCAAAGTCGTAATCACTTTCTAAAACCTGACCTGCATTCACTGCATTGAAGACTATGCCTTGAACACAAGCCATCAGGGGACATTTTCTGTCAAACTCATAACAAACACTATAGGGCACGTAATTTGAAGCCAAGAAGTCAGAGTTATAAATAAGCCTAGCATGGAAGTACATAAAAAACAAACAACAAACAACAACAACCCAGCTCATTTGTATGGTGTCTTACTCATTCTGTTAAAAGACTTTAATCAGAAAGGAGTTGGTTGCTCCCAGGACGTACAAGACCAGTGAGCATATCCGACAGTTATTACGGGAGCTCACAGGTTTCACAGATAGGTAAGATTAACCATGACTTTTCACATTCCGTAGTACAGGCTAGCAGATCTGAGGTTTGCACAGGCTAGCTCCTTTTGCACAGGCTAGCTCCTACCAACTGTGTTAGTTACCTGTGCAACAGTGTATCACTCACTCTCTGATCTCTACACTCACCTCAGCCCTAAGTAATGGAGCTAACCTCGGCTCTTCACTTAGCCCTAGATTTCACTTTAAATCTAACTTTCTCATCAGCTTTCTTTGTTATATGCCCCCAAAACAGCATATCTGCTATAGCCTGTCCAGCCTTGAGCTTACCATCGTCTTTCCTCCGCCTCCTAAATGCTTCCCTGATGCACATCATGCCTGGAACCAATACTGCAAATGAAACATGCAAGGGTGGTAATTTTGGGTTATCTGTGGATTCTCTGGTAGAATCTCTTCGGATGTCATAAGTCAGAGGTAGTGGCCCATTGCTCACAGTGCCTCCCTTTGGAGTGCTGCTTGATATTTGTACATGTGACTGGATTGGCAAACGTTTCTTTATGAGGTTTCAGACACCTTTTTTCCCTGGATTTTCTCTGGAGCATAAAATTGTTTATGGGACTGATAAGGGCTCTGGAAGAGAAAAATGTCTCAGCTGGAGGAGAAACAGCTCTTCCTGCAAAGCCCTGACAAGCTCTGTTTCTATTATCCCTGAGCCACTCCTTAAAAGGCATGGCCTCATCCACCATTAAGAGTGCCGTGTTGCTTGTAGATTCTCCATCCCTAGCCAGATGGAGAATCTTTGCATGTCTGCTTATTGGCGTCACTTCATCCATGAAGCGCCACCCACGCAGTGCCATCCACGCAGGGCCTTCCACGCAGGGTCATCCACGCAGGGCCATCCACGCAGGGCCTTTCACGCAGGGCCATCCACGCAGGGCCTTTCACGCAGGGTCATCTACGCAGGGTCATCCACGCAGGGCCACCCACACAGGGCCATCCACGTAGGGTCATCTACGCAGGGTCATCCACGCAGGGCCACCCACACAGGGCCATCCATGTAGGGTTATCTACGCAGGGTCATCCACGCAGGGCCTTCCACGCAGCGCCATCCATGTAGGGTCATTTACGCAGGGCCATCCATGTAGGGTTATCTACACAGGGTCATCCACGTAGGGTCATCTACGCAGGGCCATCCACGCAGGGCCATCCACTCAGGGCCATCCACGCAGGGCCATCCACTCAGGGCCATCCACTCAGGGCCATCTACCCAGGGCCATCCACTCAGGGTCATCCACGCAGGGCCATCCACGCAGGGCCATCCACTCAGGGCCATCCATGTAGGGTTATCTACGCAGGGTCATCCACGTAGGGTCATCCACGCAGGGTCATCCATGCAGGGTCATCCACGCAGGGTCATCCACGCAGGGTCATCCACGCAGGGCCATCCATGTAGGGTTATCTACGCAGGGTCATCCACGTAGGGTCATCCACGCAGGGTCATCCACGTAGGGTCATCCACGCAGGGTCATCCACGCAGGGCCATCCATGTAGGGTTATCTACGCAGGGTCATCCACGCAGGGCCATCCACGCAGCTATGAAGTGACCGGAAGTGCGATAATTTCCACAATTTATGTCCTCTAAAAGATCACAGGAAGTGGCCTCCCCTTACGCTTCTAATAGTCTCCTCACCACCTCAACTGTGCTTGCTGAGGGAAAGGTGTGTGTGTTAAAAAGATTATCAATAGTTAAAAACCATTAAAAACGATTAACACAAAATCAGGATCATTTTGAAAAGAGGGAAGGCAGAGCTGTGATCAGAAAGGTCACCTAGAGGCTAAGGACTGTTCCTAATGATGCTGTCAATGGTAGTAGTTTTTCTCAATAATTTGCCCAAATTTCTGACAGAGGCACTTTAAGGGAGGAAGGGATATAACTCCCACTCTAAGGAATACAGCCCCTCCATGATGAAGCGGGCAAGCAGCAGACACCTCCTGAGGGTTAGGGAAGGCTCATACAATTCCCTCCTTTTAGCAGCTGACCAGGAAGTGGGGAACCTAGAAACCGAGCCACGCTAAAACTCTCACTCTTGGCCCCACTGGCTCTGACAACTAGGCCCCATGTCCAAACGGTTCCTCAACCTTCCAAACCGATCTCAACTTCAGGGGCTAGGTATTTAAACCCGTGAGTCTGAGAGAGAGGCTTTCCACCTTCATCATCGTTTCACCTCTGTGAATACATTTCAAGATGTCAGCCGTCTTTTCCTGGATGAGAAGAAATGTGAGGTCAATTAAAAGACCTGGGATTAGGAGGCAAATGTTGGTGAGTCGCATGTGCAATGCTTACTAGATTTGTCATATTTGAACAAGTACCTGCCTTTACTTCTCTCTCAACTTGCCAATTTACAAGATGAAGGAAGACTCTCCAGTTTCCAAAACTTTCTTGATCTCCTATATCACTTTTTTATTGCTTTGATAAAAGACCAAAGCATTATGTTTTGATAACGATGAACACTTTGATGATCAAAGCAATTTATAGAGTTATTTGGGGCTTACAGTTCCAAAGGAGCAAGGGCTGATCATCATCAAGGTGGGGAGGCATGTCAACAGGCAGACCTGTTGCCTGGACCAGCTAGCTGAGAGCCCTCACTCCGTAAACAGCAAGAGCAAAGCAGAGAGCAAACTCGAAATAGTGCAAGCCTTTAAACTCTCAAAGCATGTCTCCAATGACATCCGTCCTCCTGATAGTCCCTCAGTGGCACCACAAAGGACCGAGCATTCAGATGCCTGAGACCTTGGGGGGACGTTTTCATCCAAACCATCACAGTTCCAATTCCTATGATAGCCACTAAAATCTAATGGGAGCAGTAGCTAGGAGACCTGCAGGCAGAAGAGCAAGAATGGGGGGGGGGGGAGAGAGAAAGAGAGAGAGAGAGAGAGAGAGAGAGAGAGCACTTCCTTAACCTTAAGGAAGAGCAGTGATATATGAATTTCTAAAATTTCCCAAACATTTGAACGACAGCCAGAATAGCTGTTGACTGAATTTCAGACCTACTTATTCTCCTTAATTATTCTTAAGGACAAACAACAACAAAGAAATGTACACGTGAGTGCAGATGTGTAAGCACAAGCACCAGACAACAACAAAGAAATACACACATGAGTGCAGATGCGTAGGCACAAGCACCAGAGCTTGAGACCTAGCGCATCACCCCTGGGAATCGTCCTTAAAGACGTAGCCAGGAGCTGATGTATGAGAAAGACTGACTACTTCTTTTAGCAGGAACAAGCAAGTGAGCACCCTGATGTCCTGCAAAGAGAGAAATCTGTGTCACATTTACAGTCATAGACTATTATATAAACACCAAAAATCATAGAACGCCAACAGAGAGAGGAAGCTAAACCTAATATACGTTGTTAAATAATCCTGAATAACCGGAACATGTTTGCACATTGTGGTGCTAATTAGTGGATGCTTGTCTGTGCGAAGACCTGGGAGAGCAAGGCAGAAGAGCACAGTCTGAATGCTTTCTCCTCTGTTCTCCCAGACTTCCAAACTCCCCCTGGCATGATCATACCGTTTAGAAAAGCAATTAAAGATACAATGTCAATAATTTTATATAGAGACTGATAATAATGGAACACGGGGCACATGTAAATGAGAAGAAATTTGAGAAACTTTTCTCCTGGACTTCAAGGCCATTATTACCATCACTGAATGTCACAAATGCCTTTTTTAAAATCATCTTCTAATTAAAATGGTGATAGAAGAGTTTCTATTATAGATAATGAAGTTATTTATAGCAACACTAGATGCTGTGTCTTTACAAATGAATAGGCTGCTCCTTAAAGGCACATTAGCAACATAGGATTTTATGTTTGCTTTTTAGAGGTGCTATTTAGTATGCCTTAAAAGTAAATTTAAGTATCACCACTAGATAATTGAAAGATAAGCCTCCCTGGGTTCTGCTTAACTGCTCCTTTCCTAGACACAAAGCTGTTCTATTTCTGTTTAAGCGAGCTTGGCCTGAATAAATATGCAACGTCGGCACCGTTGCGTCCACTCCTTATACCTGCACCCAGGACACGAGTCACTCAGGTGCTCCTTCGCACCTAGTGCTGACTAGAGAACCAGGGCCGGAAAGGGGTCGTGATACAAATGCTTAGTCTCTCAGAGGCATCAGGGGACCAGACAAGAACCTATGAGAAGAGTTATTTGCTAAAAGTACAATGACCGCATGATGACGTCAGTGGCTGTCTGATGATGAAATCGATGGCCGTCTGATTTCCTAGTATAGCGTTAATCCGTAATGAGCATTCAAGCTGACTTATGTCAGTTCTAGCTTGTAGTCTTTACTTAGTTTGAAAATGTGCCTGGGAATGGAGACACTCCACTGTGTAAAACCACCATTGTACACTAGAATCCCTGTGATACAAGTGTTCACATCTGGGATCCCTCCCAGTATGGAAGTCAGTTTTTATCTCTTACAGGGACAAGCGAGAAATATAGAATTACTTTTATTATAGTGTTTGATTTTCTTCTTGTACATTCAGAGAACTTTGCATTCATTTTTATGACCAGACCCACATATATAAGACCTTACATGTTTAGCATAGGCTGCAACCCTTGTGCTAATGGAAAGAAAATTAAGTTTATTTTTTCTTGACCACAGTGGTTATTCATTTCTGTAATGCCAACTCAATACAGAAAATCAGGATACTGTTTCCCTAACGTTGACAACATAGCCTAAGTTTCTAATAAAAAAAAATCCAATTGTATTATTTTTTACATAAAAAACCAATAACAACAGTATATTATGCAACAACAGTAGCAGCAGGATCTTTTCCAGGATCACAGTCACTTGGAACAGTTTGTGGAGATGTCCAACACGGCAAAGAACAGCACAGCTCTGTTAGTGGTTTTTATGGTGCTCTACGGTGATAATTCCATGAAATAGTGAGCTTGGCGTGAAGAGCCGGAGCCTGTTGGGAATATGTGCTTTAAATTCATAAACCTAACTCTGCATGTTCCCATGACCCATCACTGTTGATGGGCTGCGTTCTGAACAGGTATCCACGTATCTGTGGATTAAGTGTGGTTTTTGTCCTACATTGAGGTTAATGTTTGCACTGACAGATTTTGTGTGACAGTCAGCAATTGACTGTATTCCAAACTTCTGTGAAGCCCTTGTGTGTGATTTGGCTCCTGTTTGATGCCTTCCCGCTTAGAATCACTGGGACAGAAGAAAGTCGGACTACAGAGAGACATACACAGCGACGCATCTGAATTCAAGCTTCGCATGAGCGTCACCTAAAAAGTTTTCAATAATTCTGAAACTGCATCTTCAATCCAGGGAGCCTAAAATAATCGGTCTGCAGGTAGAGCCAGGGTTTACTGTTATTTTAAGTGCACAGAACATCCGAATAAAGTGGTGTCAACCCTGAGCATGCATCAGAAGCACCTGGGAGGGTTGTTACAATCCTAGATTTTGTTCCTAACAAAGAGCCATTTTAACAAGTTATCAGGGTCTGGTGCTCAGACTGGGAATTACTGGCTTACACTGAGATCTGGGCGACAACCCTTCTTGACCTGCTGTGATTACTATTTTATTTTTATTCTAAAAATGGAATCAAATCAGCCACATCCACAGTGCTTTAGAGCGCTCTGCAGATGATATGGAATGGTGTAAACACAAGCCTGTTGACATCCTGCATCTTGGGAGTCCCGGAGTTCAAAGGCGGTGACTGCTAAAACTCTAAGAGGCCAGGATGACGCAGCAATGCAATCAGCAGTAGCTACCCCAACTGCAGCACCCGCCAATCAATCAGCATCAGCCCACCCAGAAGCGCCTGTCAATCAACAACACCGGCCAATCAGCAGCAGGAGCATCAGCAGCTCCCGCCAATCAGCAACAGCTTCCCCGGCAGCTGGGGCAGAAAGAACGGCTCCTAGAAGAAACTACCTCCCAGCAATAGGAGGGCACCTGAAAGGATTCCACAAATAATCAGGGTGACAAAAGGTAAGATTTTCCAAGGAGGTACCAATAATTTTTCAAAACACTATAATGAAATCCCAAAGGGGCTCTCTATCTGTTTATTGTAATCACCCACATTAGACCTTCAGTGGTGGTTCTTCAAACAGCCACTGAAGAGAAACCAACTACGGCTCTCTAAATGTTAATGAAGAGACCCAACCTCAATTCTCTGTGGCTGTAATAGACTTTCTACATTCTCCCAAGTGAAGGGTTAGGGTTCCAGATCCGTAGTCCACAAACAGAGACCAGGCAAGTGCCAAGAACCTGCCTCATCTCACAGAGGAGGTAAGGGCAAGACACACACAAAAGATCTCCCTTTCACCTGAATCCACCCCTATGTTAATGGCATTGTCTACATAGCCTACAGGTATTTGAGAAGAGGTATTCAGGACTGCAGGGGTGGCTCAGCTGTTACACTGTGGGCTCACAACCAAACATCAAGAAAAGAGAAATCCAAACCATGTAGTGGGGAAAAAGTGACATAGTCTATGACCTCCAAAAAACATTTACTGTTCTCTAGATTCTAAAGGATGTGATGGGGTGGGGAGCCAGCTCTTAGACAATGGCCACCTCCCAAAGAAGCAACTTGTAGGTCTAGCTCCTTGGGCTCTTGGAAGAGCAGTCTGCTTATAGGTCTTGGTCACTAAGAAGGGTAACCTATGGGCACTGAGTGAAGATAGGCAAAATTGTACGTGTGTATGTGTGTATGCATGTGGAATGCTCCAAGGGTAAGAGCCAGTGCAAAAGACCAAATACTGGTGCCTACAACTTCCACTTACACCACTCCCCCCTGCAGAAGGGCCAAAGTGTTAGCTTGACTGCATCTGACATTAACTAAAACTGAAGCTACTGGGTACACTTGCTTGAGTAGGTATTTTGAGGTTGAGAGATCCACCTGAAATCTGGGCCACACCTTCTGCTGGCAGCCTATGGAATGGACATGGAGGAAGGAGAGTTTCTCTTTTTCCTGCTGCCCCTTAGGGTGGCAAGGCCATCCCTTCACTGGCATTAGAGCCTACTTCTTCAGGATTCTGAAGTTGCCTGAAGGCCATGGACTGAACCACTGCTGGACTCTTGGACTTCATGTCAGAGATAGCCACTGCTGACTAGTGTAGCCACAGCGTGTAAGCCACTCTGGTAAATGCCCTTTCTGTGTATCTGGAGTCATTACGTCAGTTCTGGTCCTCCAGAGAACCCTGTCTTCCTTCAAATTTAGGACACTAAAGAAATGGGCACACAGGGAGAAATGGCTGACAGTGACTATGTCTTCAGCCAGGTTGAGGTATTGGAAATCTTCTCTCTAGTGATCTTAAAACAAAACCAAAATGTAGAATTACTACCATCTTTGGTTCATGGCTCACGAAACTCTTCAAAAAAGTTTGGAGATAGAAAAGAGTTCTTACCAATAAGCTTCCCCTAGGTTTGTCTTTTTAGATTATATCATGTCTGTAGCAATGTTTAAAAACAAAAGAGCTGTGTTATAACACATAGAGGGGAGTAAAAAAAGATCTTTGGGAAAATGGGGCTAAGAATTAAGATGAGGACTGGAGAGATGGCTCAGTGGTTCAGAGCACTGACTGCTTTTCCAGAGATCATGAGTTCAATTCCCAGTAACAACATGGTGGCTCACAACCATCTATGATGGGATCTGATGCCCTCTTCCTGGTGTGTCAGCGACAGAATGCTCATATACATAAAATAAATAAATACATTTTTTAAAGAATAATTAAGATGAACCAAAAGTTCACTGTCACCAACAATGATTGGCTACTCTGACTAGTTCATTCTGGATGTTTCAGGTGAAGAGGATGTGCTAAGTGGCACACAGGCTGTTGGTACTGTAAAGTCTATAATGACTGATAACTGCTAGAACACTTTGGACTTTCTGTGTCTACCTCATCTCTGAATAAAGACACAGAGACTCACGTGTACTAACTACAGCTTTAGGCCTAGTTTACTCTTATTCCCAATTAGTTGTTATAACTTATTGATCAATTTATTCTGCTCTAAGTTCTACCACATGGCTCATTACATCTCAGTCTCTAGTCCCAGCACCTGCTTCTTTATCGTGTCTGGGCTGGCAACTTCTCCTACCCCTGACTCTTTCTCCAAGTTTCTATCTCTGCTGGGAGTCCCCAGTTCTCTCCTCCTTTGCCATCAGCTTGTTATTAAACCAATCAGGAGGTGAGGAAGCGAGTATAATGTGTAATCTGCAGATATGAGCTTTGTGACCTTTTACATTCTTTCCAGTGTTTGACCTGAAGTAACAGAACTTGGTGGTGAGAGTAAAGATAATTCCTGATGAACAGGCCGTGTATTATGCCCTCCTCTCCACTGCCTCCCGAACGACTTGGGAACATCTAGGCCATGGCCAGCCTTGCCCATCACTGATGCTGATGTAGACAGTCTCTCAGATATTGACACAGATAAAATTATCCTTAGGTCTGGATGACTTTAGACATCCAGAATTTGAGGTGCCGAAAGGAACCTGCCCTGCTTGTATAGGAATAATTTCCCAAGGTCATCTCTGAGGAAGAGAGGATTTTTTTTTTCTCCCATACATGTCAGCGTTTGGTGGGCAAAGGATTGAAGGTGGGAACATTGGGGTCCAGGAGCCTCAGGCAACAAGGGACCAGAGCTCAGCCAGTGTTATACCTCCATCTCCCTGACCATCAACCTTAGGGGAGTGAAGTCCATGTTCGGTGAGAACTGTAGAAACAAGCCAGCCAAGCCGTACATCAAAGCAGCACAGAAATCATCGAGACAAGCATGAAAATGGGGGATCGATGGCAGAATTGAGCTAAAATTGAGAAGCCCAGAAACACAGCCAGAAGTGACAATGGGGATAGAGAGTTGGACCAGTGGTTAAAAGCACACGCTGCTCTTTGTGTAAAACCTAAGTTTGCTTCCAGGAACCCAAACCAGGTTCAGAGTACCCAAGCCCACCGACAACTCCAATTCCAGTGGGATTCAATGACTTTGGTGTCTTAGGATGGAAGCCCTCATGTGCATATGGGTACACAAATGCACACTTAAAATAATAAAAATAAATGTTTTTAAAATTCACTATTATTCAACCAAGTTTATGCCTGAAGTAATGAAAGTCTGCACCCACTTTTTGTGTGGCATTCTCCACAATGGTCAACTTATGGAATCAGTGTGGGAATCTACCATAGATGAAAAGATGAAGAATATGCATTATATATATATATATATATATATATATATATATATATATACACACACACACATATATACATATATAGACATTTGTTAGCCATAAAAAGGAGGTAAATTATATCATTGTATTAGTCAGGGTTCTCTAGAGTTACAGAACTTATGGAATAAGTTTATAGAATTCCTCTTAGATAAAGGGAATTTATTGTAATGACTGACAGTCTGTGGTCCAACTAACCCAACAATGGGCAGCTCTGAATGGAGAGCCCGAGAATCTAGTAGTTTCTCAGTCCCAGGAGGCTGGGTGTTTCAGCTGCTCCTCTGGAGAAGTGGGTTCCAACAGATGTGCTGGCAAGTAAAGTGCAAGCAGGTGAAGAAGAGTCTTCCTTCTTCTAATGCCCTTACATAGGTCTCAGCAGAAGTTGTGGCTCAGATTAAAGGTGTGTGCCACCATGCCTGGATCTAGGACTTGCTTTGTGCCAGGCTGACCTTGAATTCAGAGATCTGCTTGCCTCAGTCTCCTGGGAATAAAGGCATGGACTACCTGCCTGAGCCTAAGCTTCTTATGAGCACTATGCCTCAAGACCTCTGTGTCAAGATTCAAGTCAGAAACTTGTGTCTTTCAGCCTCAAGATATGGATCACAGACTCCAGTTCTGTATTGTTCGTTTCAGATGTAGGCAAGTTGACAACCAGGAATAGCCCCCGCAGTCCTCTTCTAGAAAATGGATGAAACCTGTAGAGAGCACCATTTCAGCCAAGTCAGACCAGAAAGACAAATGTCTTCTCACACATGTAAAATCAAAATGTTCCTTTACAAAGAACATCAAAGTCAAAGAGAGCCATTAGGGTAGGAGGGAACACGAATCAGAGAGGGACAAAAGAAATGTCTTGAGGTTAACTGTGACTAAAATACATTAAACACATGTAGAATGTCATGAAAGCCATTGTTTTATTGTGAATAAATGCTAACAGAAAGGGGAAGCTTGGGCTGTGCTTGCCTAGCTGCTGGGTCATTTTTCTAAAGGATAAATTGGAGACTGGGGAGAGAAGAAAGGAAGACAAACCTAGCTGAGCTTCCCAGTCAGCGGGGAACTCAGTAATTAAGGACTGGCGACATAAATGGATGTTATTTAAAAACGTGTGACGAATACCCAGCTGTCACGCTACCACACGGTCTGCGAAATGCCTGTGGTGCCCAGAATGACTCCTGCAGGACTTTTTGACAAGCACTATATATTAAAAAGAGTGAACATCTATCTGACTTTGGCCCTCTGGGATGTGGGAAAAGAAAAATGCTGACATCTCTTCCAAGACCATGTGTCATGGCCACCAACCTCTAAGTGCTTCTCCTCCCACGAATCACCCCTCAGCCCATAGCTCCTTCTCGGCACAGGCTCTAGCACCATCCTTGGGATGTTTGGGGAATGCCCACATCAAGTTAACCTCCTCTGGGCAGTCTCCTAGTTGTTCATCCTCTAACATCCCATTTGAGGCTCCATTTACTGCCACAAGAATAGCTGGCACTGTCCATTAGCATCATGGTGCCAAGAAAGTAGTTAAATATCTTCTTTCAAGCCTGTCATGCTAAGAACATCCACAGAGTAATAGTTTGAACCATGTCAGAATGGCAACATGTGGCCAATTCTCCACGTGACCTACACAAGCTGCAATTTCCTATGCTGGGAGAACTAATTAAACATGGCTGATTTGAATTGTGCGGGGCACAACACCCACCCTCTATAAACTCTGCCTTAGCCCAAGGGTAGCTCAGGGCTCCGTCTTCCTCTTCAGTGCCCAAGTCAACACTGCACATTCACTGGGAGATTCTTACAGAGGCTGGGGCTCCTGCATAGACTTCTCATACTCTTGTGGCTTTCATACCCTGTTCATACTCTTCTGGCTTTGCCCTGCAATGAAGTTGCAGGACCTTTGTCCAGCTTGTCTATTAGAAGGATATTCCTGCTCTGTGTGAACACAGGAATCCTGGCATTCTGTGCAATTGTCCTGTGTGGTGCTAAGGACTTACTCTCTGCTAATACTTGGTATCACTGCGGTTTTCCTATTTGGTAATTGGGTCTTGCTGGGTCACTTAGTGACTGGAGAAACTTTACACAATTTTGGTTCCTTAAAACATTAGTATCTGCAGTTTAAACTCTGTACTCAGACATAAGGGTGTGATGTGTAGTCTGGTTAGCTAAATACAACCTGTACAAGGTTAAAGAATATGATGTGGGTGGAGGGAAATTTTCTGTAGACAATGATTCTCCGTACAGCTTACAGCATGTACGTGTGCCTCTCACTATTCCTGTCCCTGTGGCAGCCTTGCCTGAAGCTCAGTAGTTAGAACTCACTCGCCACGTATGCCGTCAGCATTACTATTCTCTAACTTCACCATCTGGACATCGTCATGAGCCTTCCTGACTCTTCCCTGTGAGGTTGATTCCAGCTGTGGCCCAGGTTCCCAAACAGCTGGATGAGATTTGGGGCACCTTTATGAAGATGGAGTGGTGAAAAGCCTGGGCTCACCTGGAACACCGAAGAAAAACAAGATTAACAGAGGCTAAGCGTCCCACCCGCTTTGGAAATGAAATGTTGAAACAGAACACGTCTTGCCTCATTTTTTAAAAATTAAATGATAATAATGAAGTTTATTCTTCAAAACTTGAGTGAGGTCTGGTGCCAGAAATGCCGTTTCTGACCATGCATACCAGGCAGGCTTTCGCATGCACGCAGCAATTATTTTCTGGTGACAACATGAACAGTCTCCTGTCGTACTGGCACAATCCACCGGGAATGAACTCAAAGGCAATAGCACTGGCTTTGCCAATTGAATTAAAGTGGAAGCACTTGTTTCTGTACTGGTGCGCCCACCCTCGGGTGGGGGGAGGGCCAGCGCATTCAGGCTGAAGAAGAGGCTCATCTGGCTGATCTGGGGATGAGACTGGGGCTGTTAAAATGCCTCCTCAAGATGCTTTCAGAGTTGGTTGTTTTGTCCAGTTACAGCGAACGTTGTCATCTCCATTTTGAACACACACTTGGACACTTATCTGTTGATTCTGTTTCACACACAGGAAGTTTGCATGCATGCCCTAACTACATCCGAAGTACATGCTTAGCAGATACTACCTTTAAGGATCTGTGAGCTTCTATATGTTAAGAATCCAAGCAGTAGTGGCATCCCATCTGGGACTCGGAGGGAACGGTAACACTGGATTTACAGCCTGCCTGGGCAGGTCTCTCTTCTTGCTAACCCAGGTTCAGCCTTCACACAGATCACATTTGTTCTCAGTTTAAACGTTGCCAGGTTTGTGTCACACTTCACAGTTCCGTGGATTTGAAGCTACGAGAGGCTCTGATATTCTGGGGAGGGTGTGACCCTGCTTTCCACAGTTCTGTCGACGGGTTTGCATTTATTTTGGATTTGGGTGACATGCTTGGATTTCAAAGGTTGGCTCTTCAATATTGCACAGCCAAGTAATACGGGGCTCCTAGGGACCAGGAGGAGGGACAGTTAGCTGCCTTGCTTTCACTGTGAGAGTACTGTGTCACTTCCAACCATGTCAGGACTTTATTCCAGCCTATGCTTCCAGATTGCCACCCATGGCTTTCGAGGTAGCTGCTTTCAGTAGCTTCGCATACTGGCCCACTTTTAAAAGGTAACCGGGTCCACTACTTCAGATGTGTCCCTCGACCCTGATGGCACAGGCAGGCATGAATTGTAAGCACCAGGCTTTATACCTGTGTGGGTAGCCTAAAAACCCAGATGGCTGCCCTATTCTGTTAAAGTCTTAAATCCTCTTGGCTGCCTCTATGAAGTCGGGGTTTTTGTTGTTTGTTTGTTTTTACAGAAATCAGCAGAGGCAGAGAGGTTGTGAACTAAAATCTGAAAGGATTATTGTAGTCAATACAATAATCGCTGTAACAAAGATGTGGGCCTATCATCTGGCTTTTGAAATGTGGTTTAATAGTTTGCAAACCACAGTTTCCACAGCTTGCTGTGTCCGTACAGAGTCCAGCTTCTTCACTGTGAGCTCTCCGACTGTGGACCCCGCCCATCCAGCTTGTTTTGGTTTTATTTCCTGACACCGTGTTGAGTTCCCCGATAAAGGCCACTTAGAGAGAAATGTTGGCTCAGAACTCGAGGTTAAGTCCTTTGTTGCAAGAATGTTAAGAGGCGGAAAGTTGAAGCAGGCACTCACACCACACTGTGGAGAGCAGAAAGCACTGAGGTTCCGCAGCAGGTGCTCAGCTCCCAGTCCACACGCACGCACGCGCCCACGCACGCACGCACGCACGCACGCACACACGCGCTCAGGGAATGGTACTGCTCACAGTGAGTCTGAGCATTCCAACTGCTTATTACACTTCAAGATACTCCCTCTCAGAAATGCCCACAAAGTAACAAATCTAGACAATCCTTCACCGAGTTCGGACTCCCTTCTCAGGTCTCTCTAGATGTGTTAACAGTTCAAACCACTGCTCACTCTGTGCCTCCACATGGTCGCCATGACATCTGCTGACGGCCAACGCTCCGTTATACCACCTTCTAACATTTCTTACTTAATAATACACTCAGTATGCCATCATTTTGCACCGCAAAGGAGAGTAAAAAATGGAGTATGCTCAGATAAAATAAATCGGTTCCTTTTTCAGATGAGGATGATACTCGTATAATGCATGAGATAATTCTAACTATAAATAATATTTTGAAATGAGATATTTCCAGGTAGGGCCTGGAGAGATGGGTCAGTGGTTAAAAGCTCGGAGGCAGGATTCAGTGCCCAGCACGTGTGTTAACAGCTCACAGCTGCCTGTGACTCCAGCTCCGAGGGACCCCATGCCCTCATCTAGCCCCCAGCTCTGTCTGCACTCATTCCGACATGCCCCCGCGAAGACACACGTGAGCACATAGGCACAAATAAAAGCGACTCTTTTCAAAAAAATCTCTTCAAATGTTAGTGATTGGCCTTGTTCCTTCTGTGCGTACGAATTTTAAGCACCTGCTATGTATGCCCATGGCTCTCAAACATGGGAACTTTCAATGGAGATTTCTTCAGATGATGGGAATCTCCACTGATGAGAAACTTCCACTGTAAGCAACCAGTAGAGCTTATAGATCGATGATGGAGCCCTCTTTCAAGATTTGAAAGGCGGTGGATGTGTTCAAATCCCTTAGCAACTCATATTGATAACTATACTTCAGATTTTTAGATGATGTTTCTTCTTCAACTATATGTAGGAACTGCTCAATACATCCACTAAAGTGTTCATAATTTTTAAATTAATTTTAGATTATTGGTCATTAATTTTCAAGTTCTACTCCACTTTCCAGTGAATCCACCCTAAACAAAGAGAATCTCTGTTCCCACAGTCTTTGAATCCTACTCAGAGGAGACAAACAGTAAAGTTAAGTATTTAATGTATCTCATAAGCAATTTTGTAATCAAAGCTAGCTGCCCAGTTTTGATTAGCTGTATTAAGAAAACCCTCACCAAGAAAGGCTGGAAAATGGGGAAATAAGCTGTGGCCTTCTCCCTGTGAACATGCGGATCCCCAGGTTGACCTGAGTTCCCACTGACCCAGTGCCACACCCATGTATCTACATAGAGTTTGGCTTTGACACAATTCTTTGCCTGCATTTGATGATGTAGTGACTTATTAATCTCTAAATACTGGGTGCCATGTAACAACCTCATGGCCTGAAATCTCTATGCCATTTTCCACCACAGGTTCAATTTGGCCCATTCTTCAAAGGTTAACCAAAGCCTCGGTGCCAAGTGTTTGTATCGATCCATCACACCAAGCTCCCTTTGGCATGCCACTGGTATCAGATGTGCGGCATCTTAGGTTACCTTTACCTATACCTTTAAGATGATAGAATTGTCTCTCTATGGAAAGCATTCCTGTTCTTGGCTGTGGAGATGATATTCTACCCATTTCTAACTTCCTAAACTCTACCACACTTAGCCCAATTAACAGTTGCAGGATGCAGGCTCCCATGCAGTGTAAAGATTATCCAACCATACAACTGGCTCAGAGAGTTCAAACTGACTTTTCCTCCCATGAAATCTAGCCAGAACTTGTGGAATTAAAAACATAAGTTTCCTCTCATCTCTGTGAGGTTTTTATCTGATGTTCAATTAGACCTAAGCTTCATGACTGTGGGAACTATGTATGTGGGTCATGACACAGGGAACTGTATCTGCCTACTGTCCAACAAGCACATCCTCTAAATGCAAAGCCTGGGCGCTCCATTTGCTCCTTTATTTCATTCTAAGTGAGAGAGGTTGGCTGGAAGCCCTGCTTCAGTGATTATGAGCATTATTCAAGATCACTTTGATATTTTTAATCAATAAAAAGTGTGGTTAAAGCTTGTGACTTGAGGCACTGCAGGAGCCAAGGGTTACTGTGCAGACAGGAACCTCACCACACACAACCAGGCCCAAAAATGGCACAGAAATGTCATCAAGAAACCATGGTCACAAAGATACAAATCTCTTAAGGAGGTAGACCCCAAGTTCCTGAGGAACATGTGCTTTGCCAAGAAGCACAACAAGAAAGGCCTGAAGAAGATGCAGGCTAGCAATGCAAAGGCAGTGAGCGCATGCGCAGAGGCCCTTGTGAAGCCTCAGGCCATCAAGGCCAAGATGCCTCTGTATTGATGGTGTGTCAGAAACCAGAAGCCTTGAACCAGACCAATGGCACATGAGATGAACATCGTATGTAAAGCTGTTTGGGCAAAGAAGTCCTGGTACTTTGCGACTGGTTTCTTTATGGTGTAGCAAAACATGAGGCATGGGAGAGAGCTGAGAGGCTCCACTGAACTGCAGAGAAATGGGGCAGTGCCTGGGCATGAAGAGAGGTGGAGCTACAGACGCCAAAGCTGAAACCAGTGGGAGACAAGGCTGTGGCTGATGGAGGACAGGTCATTACCAGGTAGGGTCACAGCAGCCTGGAACTTGCACAGACTTAGCCCAGCCGCACCCTGCCCCTGGCTCTGAGCAATTGGATGTTTACTGAATTGGACCTCCCAGAAAGGCCTCCATAGTCAGTATTTCTCCCAGAGACCACAATAGTCCAGGATCCACATTGATGCTGAGGCCATGCTGCTGCCAGGAACCTTGTAGAAGCTCAGGATCTGTGCTCCTATTGATTGTTAAGGACAAGGAAGCTACTTTCACAGTGATACCAATGACACAATGTTCAGTTCAGAGAGGAACATAGAAGGCTCCTGGGACAACCCCTCTCTCCGCCCTGGACCCTACTCCAAAGCAACACCTTAAAAAGGAAGCCACCAAGGAAAAGACTTTAGAAATTGATTAGGGACTCTGGAGCATGGCTTGCCACCATTGATGGCTTCCAGGAGGGATTCAGGTAGAGAAGGGATTCAGTTTTAGGGGCTGGTCAATGGGACCATGCTCCACGGTATGCAGGTAAACACAAAATGGACTAGTGTTTTTCTTTTCTCTTTCTTCTTTTTCTTTTAGTTGGGGGGGGGTGTCACAGGGAGGGCGATCAGAAGAGAGAAGACGGAAGATGAGCATGATAGGGCACATGATGGCAGATTCCCAGAGAGTCAGCACAGATACTACGCCAGGGTCTGTTCCAGCCTAGAGACAGAGCTGGGTGACCACCATCAGGACTCAGGGCCTGCCCACCCGCAGATGGCTGAGCACCCAGAAGAGCCTCAGCCTTACCACCTGAGCCCACAGGTGACCCCCACTTCCTCCCCACTGACTATCTGGGGAGAGACCACCAGGAGCTCTCAGGGCCCAGGTAGTGTGGTGCTGACTGGGAATGACATGTTCTGGCCCAGAGACAGAGCTGGGCCACTGACATGAGGAGGGCTCACTGCCTGCCCTCAGAGAGCTGAACACCCAGGAGCAATCTCCCTCCTGAGGCCACGGGCCCACAGACCCACAGGAGAGACCAGCTCCAGTCAGAAACAGCAAGGTCACCTAACATCACAGATAAGAAGATGGCAAGAAGAAAGTACAAGAACCCAAGCAATGAAAACCAAGACAACCTGTCAACATCAGAACCCAGCTCTCCCACCACAGCAAGTAGTGGATTTCCCAACACACCAGAAAAATAAGATTAAGGCTTAAAATCACACTTCATGATCATGATGGATGTCTTCAAGAAGCACATGAATAAGTCCCTTAAACAATTGCAGGGGAACCAGGAGAACACACGTAAAAAAGTAGAAGCCCCTAAAGAGGAAAAAAATTCACTCAAAGAGTTACAGGAAAACATAACCAAACAAGTGAAAGAATTGAAAAATGAAAATAGAAACAATTTAAAAAATCAGAAAAGGAAACAATCCTGGAGATAGAAAACCTAGGAAAGAAATCAGGAGTCATAGACGCAAGCATCGCCAACAGACTACAAGAGATGGAAGAGAGGATCTCAGGGGCAGAAGATAACATAGAAAACATGGACACAACAGTAATAGAAAATGTAAAATTCAAAAAGCTCCTAACCTAAAACATCCAGGATATGCAGGACACAATGAGAAAACCAAACCTAAGAATAATAGGTGTAGAACAGGGCAAAGAGTCCCAACTAAAAGGCCCAGTAAATATCTTTAACAAAATCATAAAAGAAAACTTTCCTAACCCAAAGAAAGAGATGACCATGAACATACAAGAAGCCTACAGAACTCTAAATAGATTGGACCAGAAAAGAAACTCCCATGCATCCTATCAGATCACCATGGACTAAGACTAGTCTTCAATAACAACAAAATCAACAAAAATCTGACATACACATGGAAGCTGAACAATGCTTTACTCAATAATAACTGTGTCAAGAAAGAAATTAAGAAAGAAATTTAAGACTTTTTTGAATTTAATGAAAATGGAGGCACAATATACCCAAACTTATGGGATGCAATGAAAGCAGTACTAAAAGGAAAACACATAGCTCTGAATGCCTCCAAAAAGAAACTGGAGAGAGCATACACTAGAAGCTTGACAGCACAGGTGAAACCCCTAAAACGAAAAGAAGCAAATACACCCAAGATGAGTAGACGGCAGGAAATAATCAAACTCAAAGCCGAAACTGACCAAGTAGAAACAAAAAGAACTATACAAAGAATCAACAAAACCAGGAGTTGGTTCTTTGAGAAAATCAACAAGATTAATAAATCCTTAGCCAGACGAAGTATCAGGAACAGAAAGAATATCCAAATTAACAAAATCAGAAAGGAAAGAGGGGACCTTATAACAGAAACTGGGGAAATTCAAGAAATCAACAGATCCTATTACAACAGGCTATATTCAAAAAAATTTGAAAATCTAGAG
Organism: Micromys minutus; assembly: GCF_963924665.1. Lineage (NCBI taxonomy): Eukaryota > Metazoa > Chordata > Mammalia > Rodentia > Muridae > Micromys > Micromys minutus. The sequence continues at coordinate 2,337,330 of NC_137958.1, forward strand.
GAAAAGGAAAATTTTCTACACAGATACCAGGTACCAAAGTTAAATCAGGATCAGATAAACCATCTAAACAGACCCATAACTCATAAAGAAATAGAAGCAGTCATCAAAAGCCACCCAAATTTGGGTTCAGTGCAAAATTCTATTGGACTTTCACAGAAGACCTAATTTCAGTACTCTCCAAACTATTCCACAAAATAGAAACAGACAGAACACTACCAACTTGGAAGCCACAATTGCGCTCATACCTATACCCCACAAAGACACTATAAAAAAAGAGAACTTTAGACCAATTTCCCTCATGAGTATTGATGCAAAAATACTCAATATAATACTTGCAAACCAAATCCAAGAATACATCAAAACAATCATTCATCACGATCAAACAGGCTTCATTCCAGGGATGTAGGAATGGTTCAATATAATGAAATCCATCAACATAATCCACTATATAAACAAACTCAAAGAAACAAAACCACATGATTATCTCACTAGATGCTGAGAAAGCATTTGACAAAATTCAACACTCCTTCATGATAAAAGTCTTGGAAAGAGCAGGAATCCAAGGCCTATACCTAAACATAGTAAAAGCAATATCCAGCAAACCAGTAGCCAATATTAAACTAAATGGAGAGAAACTTGAAGCAATCCCACTAAAATTAGGGACTAGACAAGGCTACCAACTCTCCCCCTACCTATTCAATATAGTACTGGAAGTCCTGGCCAGAGCAATTAGACAACAAAAAAAATGTGAAAGGGATGGAAATTGAAAAGGAAGAAGTCAAAATATCACTATTTGCAGATGATATGATAGTACACTTGAGTGACCTCAAAAATTCCATCAGAAAACTCCTACAGTTGATAAACAACTTTAGTAAAGTGGCTGGATATAAAGGGAACTCAAATCAGTAGCTTTCCTCTACTCAAAACATAAACATGCTAAGAAAGAAATTAGGGAAAAAACACCCTTCACAATAGTCCAAACAATATGAAGTACCTTGGTGTGACCCTAACTAAACAAGTGAAAGATCTGTATGACAAGAATTTCAAATCTCTGAAGAAGAAAATTGAAGACCTCAGAAGATAAAAAATATCTCCCATGCTCATGGATTGGAAGGATTAACATTGTAAAAATAACCATCTTGCGAAAAGCAATCTACAGACTCAATGCAATCCCCATCAAAATTCCAATTCAATTCTTCATAGAGTTAGAAAGAGCAATTTGCAAATTCATTTGGAATAACAAAAAAAAAAAAAACAGAGTATCAAAAACTATTCTCAACAATAAAAGAACTTCCAGGGGAATCACTATCCCTAACCTCAAGCTATATTACTGATCAATTGTGATTAAAAAAAAAAAAACCCACATGGCATTAGTGCAGAGATAGGCAAGTAGATCAATGGGATAGAATTAAAGACCCAGAAATGAACCTACACACCTATGTTTACTTGATCTTTGACAAAGGATCTAAAACCATCCAGTGGAAAAAAAACAGACAGCATTTTCAACAAATGGTGCTGGTTCAACTGGAAGTCAGTCTGCAGAAGAATACAAACCTAACCATTCTTATTGACCTGTACAAACCTCAAGTCCAAGTATGTCAAAGACCTCCACATAAAACCAGGTACACTGAAACAATTAGAAGAAAAAGTGGGGAAGAGCTTAGCACATGGAAAACTTAGCTTAGGCACACATAGGCACAGAAGAAAATTTCCTGAACAGAACACCAATGGCCTATGTTCTAAGATAAAGAATCAACAAATGGGACCTCATGAAATTGTAAAGTTTCTGTAAGGCTCAGGACACTGACAAGAAGACAAAACAGTAGCCAACAGATTGGAAAAGGGTCTTTACCAATCCTACATTTGATAGCTAATGTCCAATATATACAAAGAACTCAAGAAGTTAGACTCCAGAGACTCAAATAATCCTATTAAAAATGGGGTACAGAGCTAAACAAAGAATTCTCAACTGAGGATTACTGAATAGCTGAGAAGAACCTAAAGAAATGCTCAACATCCCTAGTCATCAGGGAAATGAAAATCAAAACAACCCTGAGATTCTACCTCACACCAGTCAGAATGGCTAAGATCAAAATCTCAGGTGACAGCAGATTCTGGTGAGGATGTTGAGAAAGAGTCACACTCCTCCATTGTTGGTGGGATTGCAAGCTGGTACAACCACTTTGGAAATCAGTCTGGCATTTCCTCAGAATATTGGACATAGAACTACCTGAAGACCCAGCTATTCCACTCCTGGGCATATACCCAAAAGAAGTTCCAACATCTAACAAGAACACACGCTCCACCATGTTCATAGCAGCCTTATTCATAATAGACAGAAGCTGGAAAGATCCCAGATGTTCTTCAACTGAGGAATGGATACAGAAATTGTGGTACATTTACACAATGGAGTACTACTTACTCAGTTTAAAAACCACGACTTTATGAAGTTCCTAGGCAAATGGATGGAACTAAAAACTATCATCCTGTGTAAGGTAACTCAGTCACAAAAGAATACACTCACTGATAAGTGGATACTAGCCCCAAAAAGCTCTGAATGCCCAAGAAACTATTCACAGACCATATGAAGCTCAAAAAGAAGGAAGGCCAGAATGTGGATGCCTCAGTCCTTCTTAGAAAAGAGAAAAAAACACTCACAGGAAGAAATACAGGAACAAATAGAGGAGCAGGAATTGAAGATCATCCAGAGACTTCCTCACATGGGGATCCACCCATATGCAGCCACTAAACCCTAGCACTATTGGTAATGCCAAGAAGTGCTTACTGGCAGGAAACAAATATGGATGACTCCTCAGAGGCTCTGCCTGAGTCACACAGATACAGTTTAGGATGCTTGTAGCTAACTATCGCACTGAGCACTCCGACCCCAATGGAGGAGTTAGACAAAGGACTGAAGGGGGTGAAAGTGTCTGCAACCCCAATAGGAAGAATAACATTATCAACCAACCAAACCCTCCAGAGCTCCTAGGGACTAAAACACCAATGAGCACACATGAAGAGACCCATGGCTCCAGTTGCATATGTAGCAGAGGATGGCATTGTCTGGTATCAATGGGAGAAGATGCCTTTGATCCACTAAAGGCCTGTTTTCCCAGTGTTGGGGAATGCCAAGGCACTGAGGTGGAGAGGGTAATTGGGAGAGGGAGCACCTTCATGAAAGTGGAGGGGGAAGAGTTATGGGGGCAAGGGAAAGGTGATAACATTTTAAATGTAAATACAGAGAGTATCCAATAAAATAATTAAAAAATACTATGCCAAAAAAAAGATATTTATGAACTTAACATAGTCACAGTTTAGTCTATTCAAGCTCCCATAACCCAACACTGCTGGCTTGGTAGCTTATAAACAATAGAAGTTTATTTCTCACAGTTTTAGAATCTAGAAAATCCAAGGTTAAGGTACAAGCAGATTCAGTTTCCATCAATTTCCTGACCTGTGAATAATTTTCATATTTTCTTTCTTCCCCCCCCCCCCTCTCTCTCTCTCTCTCTCTCTCTCTTTCTCTCTTTCTCTCCTGTGTATGTGTATGTGTGTGTGTGTGTGTGTGTGTGTGATCAGTTAAAGGAAAGAAGGACAGTCAACTCTTGAGTATCTTTTCTAGAGATAAGATCATATTCATGAAGCAAGACTCCCTTGTCAAGGTGAGAAGGCTCAGCAGGTAAGAGCTCCATGGAAACCTGATGACATCAGGGTGGAGGGGCTGGGGGCTGGAAAAGAAAAGAGACTCCTGAAAGATGTACTCTGATATCTATTCACACACTGTGGCATGAGTGTGACCAAGTGTACAGATTTGAGCACTTGCACACATGCACACACACACAGAGAAAGAAAGGGAGTGTCAGAGAGAGTATGCATGTCAGAAAGAGTCAGAGAAAGAATGTTTGTATCAGAGGGACAGAGAGAGAGGAAGGTTTTAAAGATTCACATTTAGACCATCAACTTGGAACTGATTATCTTGAAGACTGCAAATATCCTGTTTGTAATACACCTAGTGGACAGTATGAGAGAAATAGTTTTAAAATTATTTAATACATTTTGTGACTTTTAAAAACTAAATCCAAAATTATTGCAAAACGTTTTCCAATCTAGAGCTGACTGCAAATTCCTAGCAGCCACAGACCTCAGACAAATAGTCACTTTTTGGGGCTATTATTGTACCTCAGTTTGTAGTTAATGACCTGCCTGTCAAGTCGCTACACACTTCATTTCATATTCCTACGATGTGACGGGAACTCTGAATTTCCAAAGTAACAAGTAGTAGACTAGAGACTTAGATACAAGAAAATTTAGCCAGATAATACATATATGGAATCCAAAGGGCAATTAGGAAGCCCACCCACACAAAGCTAGTACATTTTTATGAAACTGAAAGTAACTATGTGTTTAAATAAGATGTTCTGACATTTTTATCCATCACTTCAGGACAGCACATCATGCACCATCCAGGCAACCCATCTTAAGTCGCTCTCATGAGGCATTTGGATAACTTTTCTTTTAAAAAATACTCAAGGACGAGATCAATGGCAGCAAATATTCCTTATATTTAATTTTTTTAACTTTCTAACAACCTCTGGAATATGTGCTATAGCCTGCAATAGTTTTGAGAGAGCAAATCTTTTGGGTTCAGACTCCATCTTAGAGAACCTGACCTAAGGTTGAACTCGAGTAAACTAACAGGCCAGTACCAAGCACCAATTTCCAGGCTACCCCCCAACAAATCTGCACCTCCAGGTTATAAGCCTGCCCCTGACACTTCACTTCCTAACAACCACCAATCAGGAGGAAAACAGAAGTTAAGTTTAAGGTTTGGCTCCCAGCACCAGACAATTATAATAAAGGCCATAATGCCTCCCACCTCCCCCAAAATCAAATGTGTGCCAGACTAGATACCCCTTTCTTGCTTCTATAAATACCTGAAACTGAGCTCACTGCTACCCCCTCCCATTCTGCTGCATCAGAGAGGTAGTGTGGTCCAAGCTGGAGCCTGGATGAAGAGACCCTAGTAAGATTGGGCTCCTTGGTGGTATTTTGGGTTTCGGGGGTTTTGTGTGTTCCTGGCACAACAGTTTATGTTCTGAAGAGTGAAAGCCAGGGTTCTCTACATATTGCATGAGATGTCAGTGCTGTACTTTGGAACTTGAAAGCTTCCCACCCTCCGAAGGCCAACATTCAGACACTTAGCCTTCAGTTTGGTGCTGTCTGAAGGTAGAAGTCCATGTTTGATAACTAGGGTCTTGTGGGAGATTCTAGGTCACAGAGGACACAGCCTGGAAGGGGTAGTGGGAGGCTAGCCTCTTACTCCTCTGAACCCAGCAGCAAGGTAACCATGGCATCCCTGCTATCCACTCCCAGCAGACATACTGTGTTGTGACACAGCCCCAGGCCAGTGAACTGTGTCAGGGATTGAAGCCACCAAAGCTGGTTTCACTCTTCTTAGGTTCATCTTGTTGAAAGCAGAAAATTGGGAATCTACATAACACACCTGGATAATTCTAGTCCTGTTGAATAGCCCTGGACCTGTTTGTTGTCTAAACAACAGGTCTGCTCTGTTCTAAAGCAGGTTCACCGAGCAAGCGACCTGGCTCAGCACATAAAGGTAATTGTTGCCAAGCCTGACAACCTGAGTTCAGTTTCAGAACCCATGTGCTGGACGGGGAGAACTGGATTGTACAAGCTCTCCCTGACCTCTTCAAGATCCCTATTGCTTGATTACACGTGTGCATGCGTGAGCATGTGAACACACACGTGCAACAGATAAATAATGTAATTCTTTCAAAAAATTAAATGTCTTAAGATAGTGGTTCTCAGGCACTTTGCTTCCTGAACATCTTTGTGCTGTCGACATCACTGTGAGCCCTAAGGAAGGTTCTTACTTCACTAGTCTCCGGAGATAGCTGTGTCATCCTATGGGTATCTACCATGGTTGTCAAATACAGTGTGGCTTATGAAAAACAGGTGGCAATGTCCTTATGAGAGATTGCAAGAACAACCTAGAGCCTCGGGCTTTACCCTGTGGAGTCCACTGACTGAGCGTGCGCTTCTGAATGTTGAGCTCATCTAGCCCTGTAGTTGAGCTATTTGTAATTTCGGTTTTGATGATCTCCTTCTCTTGGCACCACGATCCATACATTTACCATGCAGACTAAGTTAGAATACTTTTATTTGTCCTTAGACGATGCTTCTTGCTTCAGGAGATACCCTCTTACACTAAGGTGACCGTATTTGGTAAGAAGTTTAAGTTCTTGGTCTGTATAAAATGTGTGGTCTTTGTATACTGAAGTATAACTCTTTAACCTGACTCCATTCTAGATGTTAATCCCGCAATGAGCGAGTGAGATAAGCCTGAATAATCTTATCATCAAAACTACTCTAAACATACATACAAAACAATACCTTTCATTCTGTTTTCCTTCCTCTAAACTTTGAAAGGCAAACTGTCCATGTCTGTGATGGTAGTTTTGACCATAGGGATGGTAACTTAATTTCAATATTTATCATGAATACATGAATATTCTTGTGTTATTCAGGTGATCTGAATAGTACATTCTGTTAAAAGGCTGTAAGGCCTATACACAATTACAACGTTAATTCTAATTTCCTTCGAGCAGCTTTTACATTTACATTACAAAATATCGTCTCATTTCCATCTAATGTTTTATGTAAGTCATTGTAAGGCAAGGAGTTCGATAGGAAAGAAAATTAGAGCAGAAATTGTTAGAATGCTAACATTGTTAGAAGCTTGTGGTAAAATGCCAAGTGCTAGGCTTTGAAGCCCTGACTGACTTTCGTCCACTCTGACTTCATAGACAGTTTTCCCCTCCTGGACCTTGAGCTTCCTTATCTGTGAATGGGGGCTATGCTGAAGGGTAAGATGGAGGAGACAAAGCATTTGTATGGGACACAGTACACAAGAGGCTTTCTTCCCCTTGGTACTTGCCTGGCTCCACCATGAGTTCTGAGACGCTGGGCGAGTAATAGCCCTGTAAAGGAATCGATGTCTACATTTATAGCTAAGAGACAGAATGGGTACCTTTTAAATTCCCCTTCAGCCCTGCATTTCCTATTTCAATGTCTGATATACAGTTTCTCTTCTTCTCAGATTTGTTCACTCTAAAGTCTTTCAAGGTTATCATCCACCTCCATCTCCGGCAGACATCGCAGATCCCTCTGTGGGGATCATGCGCAGATTGCTCTGCCTCCTGAGACGAAAATCTCCCCGGGCTGCTGCCGAGCCGCGCACCATCCGTCCGGCACTGAAGACGTAGATGCAGATGATCTTGGTGAGTTCCAGTGCAACTTGGCTGACACAGCAAGTCCCACGCCAGCTAAGACTGCAGTAAGGCTCTGTGTCAAAAAAGAATCAAGTATTTACACGTATGCATGCATGCATACATACATACATACATACATACATACATACATACATACTCGTTAGGACTAGCGGTAGTAGATTTACTATCTTTGCTTGCTGAGAGATATCTGCACCCAGTTTCTACTGTGAAAATCTTTAATTTATTAGTTAACTGATTTTTTTTTAAAAACATGGTGGCACAAAAATAATATGTATTTGGTAGAAGACATATTTGAAATTTTTAATTTTGGCAATTTTTCTAGCCTAGTGATTTTCAGTCCATTCTGTTTTGTTGTGTTTGATAATTATGACGCCGAGGTGAGGCAGGCAACCATAGCAACCATTCTGTTCCATGAGCATGATCAGAACCAACCAGTGCTCTGCAGGCCCCAGTTGCTGGACAAGGGTATCCGGTCGGCTTGGTGAGTTAGGCACATTTTCAGCTAGGGACAGTGGGAACGAGTCGGTCAACTGTAAATCATCTACACAGGGCAACTGCTGCCATGTGAAGTAATTAAAGAACAAACGGGTCAACCGAGACATGAACACAGTGGGACGGTGCATCTGCTTCCTCGGAACACGAACGGCTTAAACAATAAATATATAAGGTTCACGCCCCTCTGAAACCTGTGGTAGAGAGTCGCTTCTTCACTTCCTGCTTCGTATGTTCTCCGGTGATCCCTGGTGTACCTCCACTTGAAGATGCGCTGAGTCAAATTTCTCCTGTCACATGACGTTCTCAGCTCTTCATCTGTGTGCCGTTCTCTTCTCGCACTGAGTTACTGGTTCACGTGCTCTATCGTGAACTCTTTCCTCCTTATCTATAGCAACCGTTTCCTAATAAGGTGGCATCAGAGGTGTTGGGTTGGGGCTTTGAGATGCCTTTTTGGGTGAGAAGGATCCATCTCTAGACCAAACCTTCATCAGACTCCCCAAACGCTCTTCTCTTGGCTTTTGGACTCCATGTCTACTTGAATTGTCCAATTTTCACAAGAATCCAATCAGAGTCCTTCATTAATCACCTTCAATATCCACCAAATCGTTTTGTTTTGTTTCCAGCAGTAAGGCTACACAAGGTCAGTCTGGGACACACCAAAGTCTGTTTTTAATGAAAAGAAATAGGAACTGGAGAAATGGCTCAGAGGTTAAGAGCGACTGTTGCTCTTCTGGAAGACCCGGGTTCCATTCCCAGCACCCAGACGTCCTCCTCTGGCCTCCATGTACACTGCATGTGTACAGGGAAAATACCAATATATATTTAAAAATACAAATAAATGCATTTTAATCAAACCTTTCTGCAATCAAGTAGAACTTAATTTTTTAATAATCCTAATACTATCATAGTAGAAGTTAATACCTGAATAGTCCTGCATTCCTAAAGTAAGAAAGAGAAGAGCCCAACCATTAACTATCTTGCAGGTCACTCTTTAGGCAGGAGGAAAAAATTCATTTCATTCGGTCCATCTGCAACTTAAAGCCTTCAGTGACAGGACTAGAATCCTTGGTGCTTTTGAAAGTTCAACCTTCCATCAGATGTCACTGAAATTACAGGCAACGGAACTAAAGTGGACGGGCACCGTTGGCATTTCCCACTTCCTATCGAAGTGCTTTATCTCTGTGCAATTATTGTAAAGTACCAAAGCCTTGTTTTTCCCTCACCCTATCATCTTGTCCTTAATAGACTGTGACAATGCAAGTCCTGCCCTCAAATTATACAAGCACAAAGGTGCTTTTATACATTTTGTTCAGTTTGCCCTTGAACACAGTATCTATTCACAAGACGGGATACAATAGGAGAGGATACGCAGCTGTGGAGGAAGGAAACATTTCCAAAGATACCTTGAAAATACTGTGGGGGGGGCCCTCTGGGGTCCGAGTTCTCTGCTGTTTGCTACAGCTCTGTTTAGAGACCATCAAAGAATAGATAATTCGCTCCTAACACAATGGCTGCCTGCTGGTGGTATAGAATGTACCCAGATGTGACCCTGACCACCACAGCACAAAGGATGGATATGAGAGTCCACACATACTATACCCCTAGCTGCCTGTTGACTAAAGCCAGGCCCTTCTAACAACTTTTCAAATAGCATACTTTTATCCTTCTGTAAAAACCTTAGCCTAGATACATTTTGATTCTTTTTGTGTTTAATTTGTGAAGTTCTTCACAAACTCTGGATATTAGAACCCTGATATGAAGTATAGTTGGGAAAGATTTTCTCCCATCCTGTGGGCCACCTGTTTGCTCTGTTGATAGACTCTTTCTGTGCAAAAATAAATGTCATCCAAATGGCATAGAGCTAAGGCAAACATTTGTTCTTAGAAATGGGGTGAGATGATATCCCTGCAAACTCAGTGATATTTAGACAGTTTTTTTCAGTGTTATTTCTTTATCAGATTGCACATACATACTTGTAAATGTCACTTTTACTTCCTCAGATGAAGAGATGGGATGAGAGCTGTGCCTAAGCTGTGTGAATACAAAGTTTGGGCTGAGCTCAGAGCCTTTCCTCTCTAGTCTAACTATCCCTTGACCTAGGCCTGGAAGCGTCTAGCCTTCAATAATCTATCCTTTTAAGCTGACTCATTCAATCAGGTGTCTTTTCACTCCTGTCTGAATTGCTCTGCTTGGCCTCATACTAACGTTGGCAATATGTTCTAATCTTCTGGCTCCTCATTCTGCATTCACCTGTGTCTGTAAAACTATCCCAGTATAAAACTGTCACGCACATCTCACACTCACACACACACTCACACACACTCACACACACACACACATTCATACACACACATTCACACACACTCACACACACACTCACATACACAGACACACACACTCACATACACACACATTCACACACATACACACACACATATCCACAAACTCACATACACACACATTTATACACATACACACACACTCACATACACACACATTCACACACATACACACACACACACATCCACAAACTCACATACACACACATTTACACACATTCACACACACATTCACACACACATTCACACACACACATACACACACACACATGCATACCTCTCACACACACTCACATACACACACATTCATACTCACACACACATTCACACACACACTCACACACACATTCACACACACACAAACTCACATACACACACATTCACACACACACACACACACTGTGTGAGCTGGGTGGATCCTATCTATGACTCATTCTGTCAAATCTTTCTCTGATTTGTCATTTTGCCCCTCAATTAGATGTTCCTTTCAAGTGTGGCTGTTCCTTCTACAAACTAACCTTCATGTTAGAGATTAAAGGTGTGTACTAAGGACATGTCTGTATTGCAGCCAGATTATGTATCTTTGGATGTGATCCCTTGCTAGAGTAGCCATGTTGCTGGATTAAAACTTCTCTACACATATTTCCACAACACAAAAAGGGAAGGAAGCTTAGCAAGATCTTCTAGTGGGGACAAAACGGAAGCCATGGAAAGCAGTCAGGAGATAAAGCTCACTTGCTAGTGAGCTATAAAATAGAGTGGAGGTGGAGACACAGAAAAGAAAGATAGACCCACAAATGTCGACTTAATGTTACAGGCTCTATGATCTATGGCCTGTTTTTTGCCCTTTATAAGCCTCTTTAGATGACTTGACAAAGATGGTAGGGAGCCATGCCTCTGTTTCCTAAGTAAAGAATAAAATGCACTGGAAACATCCCACTAGTCTTTTTTAATTTTCTTTTTGAGATGGATGTCTGCCATTATGTTTCCTAGGCTGGTCTTGAACTCTTGACCCAAGTGATTGCCCTGCATCAACCTCCAGAATAGCCGAGACTGTAGGTATGCATGTGCCCACTAGTTCTTAAAACACATTTTAAACATGTTTTAGTTAGCAAATACCGTTCCCATAATTCTGAGGATTTTTGCTATTTGACTGATTAAGATAGGAAGCCAAGAGCTGGTAGAAGGAGGTGCTGAGGAAGGGGGTCGGGAGCACGTGGGGTGCATGACATGAAAGTGCCTAGAAGACTGGAGGGGACAAAAGGTAGGAGACTGCCAGGGGTGAGAAGGAAAGAGAATCAACTAAAACACACGCTCCTAGAAAAGGCTCACGGGGCATCCAGTAATATGTGTGCTGATTTAAATTTTTTATTTAAAAAAATAAAATAATGCCATTTGGAATTATTTTTATTTGTTCTGAGATTTCTATGCAGAACAGGCATGAGGAGAAAATGCTATGGCTTCAAAGAGGCTTGCTCACTTTCCAGGTCCCTAAAATCTCCACAGGTGAGATGTGTGCTGGAATAGATTGTGTGAAATCCTACAATCAGTGGTGTCTTGAGTGAAGAGAACGATATATTCCTTGGAGCACAGGAAAGTCTTGTTTAACCATTGTGAACTTATGATCCGTTGCACATCAGTTTTCTCACTCGACACATATGCACATGAGGAATTATTTGTGACTGTACTGACCATTTTTAGGATCTGGGGTAGGTGCTGCTGGGAATAAAAATGGTTTATTGATTCATGTGACAATTGCACATTAACTCATCAATATTTGCTTCATTCACAATGGCTCTTAATGATTAAACAGGAAAGGTCACTCTTTTCAAGAGCCCATATTCACATATAGAAAAATAAAAACATAAGCAAAATGTACAAACATAATATGACATGTTTTAAGTATTTTGTCGCAGAATATTTACATTAAGCAGAAACTAAAGGTTCAGTTTTTCTGGCAGTTTTCTGAATTGCTTCCATGGCTCAGAGATTTTACATCTAATTCTATACAGCAGAGGCCCCAAAGCCCTCCCTAGAAGTCACTCTGGAAACAAAAGCACCTCTTCTCTCCTCCGTTGCTACAGTATCTTCCATTACTGAGCATCTGGGAAGACAGCTGCCACTGCTCTCCTACACAGGAGTCAAGCACTGAGCAAAGACACACAGACCCTGTTGTGCTAGCCACTTTTACACGTCTAAGAACAGGTGAGGATTGTACCATACCTTGTGTAAGGCAATTGTAACATCTAGCTTAGAAAAAGACCTGGGTATAAAAGATACAGACTAACTTGGCTGTCTTATATTATCCTAAACTGTCCTTGTAAGGTTCTCTTCAGTTTTCATTCCCCTTAGTCATTTAGAAATATGTTACTCGTGACATTGGACATACTCCCATTCTTTCCAGCCTACACCACCATCTAGCTCCAGCTTTTTCATTGCCCAAAACGGGGCTCTGCATCACTGTACCCCAACTGCCCACATCTTCCTCATGTTGTCCCTTGAAACCACCATGTTCCTTTCTATCTTTAAGAATTTCGCTACTCTAGCTACATAGTAAGGAGAGATTCATACAGCATTTGCCCTTTTCTGACTGGCTCATTTCATCTGGTAATGTATCATGGTTTGCCTGTAATGTGTGAGCATGCATCAGATTTCCCTTCCTTCACAGTATTCCGCTTTGAAAAGTTGAATAATTACAACTGCCTTATATATGTGCATATCTGACTCACCCATTCATCCTTCTGGGAACACTTGGGTTGGTTCTTGTGTTTGACTACTATGAATAATGCCAGTGTATGTGAGTACGTGTCTTTAAGAGCTTGGTTTCAGTTCTTTTGGCATATGCTCAGACGTAGATGTGTTAAACTTTATTAAAATTCTATTTTGAGTACATTAAGGAACTATAGATTGTTCTCCATCATGGCCACATCTTTTACATTCCAACCATCACAACATATTCTGTTGCATGTACTTTTAAAAAAACTAATAGCCACACTAATAGGAATGGCATGGTATCTCATTCTAAATGTGATTTGCACTTCTAAATTTACAAGTAATGTTGAATATTCTATGTCCTTTGTCCATGTTAAAATCAGAATGTTGGAACTAGGACATGGTGTCCAGTTTGTCTATTTTTATTGCCTCTGGTTTTATTTACATTAGATTTAAGAAATTGTTGCAAAGTTCAATACTTTTCCCTACTTGTCTTATAATATGAAATATTATGTTTGTGGCTTTAACTCATTTGAGTTAGTTTTTGCACTTGGGTCTTTTGAGTATGGATATCTAATTGGCCAAATGTCATTTGGTGAAGAAACTTTAATTTCTTTACTAGATGCTCTCAGAATCTGCAGGAAAACACTTGACTATACACACGAAGTTACATGCAAGCTTATGTTCTGTTGCATTAGTCTGTGTCTGTCTCTCTCTACCATAGTATCTAAACTTTATAAGCTGTTTGTTTGTTGTTTAAAGTAAGGTCGTTCTACATAGCCCTGGCTATCCTTAAACTCACTGTGTAGACAAGGCTGGCCTTGAACTGACAGATCCACCTGGCTCTGCCTCCTGACTGCTGGGATTAAAGGCATGCTCCACCACACCTGGCTTGAAACATTTTGAAATTAGGAGATTATAATAGCATCCACTTTGTTCTTCCTTCTCAATGTTGTTTTGGCTCCTCGGATTCCTGTGTGATTAAAGAACAATGCATTTGGGATTTATAGCAAAAAAAAATTTTATTGCTACAAAGAAATTGAATTTTTATAAGGAGTTGCCGTGGATGAAATGGCTTTGGGCAGTGTGATATTTCCTAATAGTGATTCTTCCAATCCACTAACAGAAAACGATTTTCCTTTTATGTCCATTTTAAAACGCTTGTTAAATGATTACCTTTGTTCATTGACTACGTTAGACATGCTTATGGTACATTGTGTCTATTCTTACCTGCACACTCTCATATCTATCACTCCTCCCAAGCATGTGTGTCACTTTCCCACATTCATGTCTTCCTATTTTGTAACCCGTATGTTTGGAACTACCCACTGGAGTCCTGTGAGCTCACCACTGAGTCCACAACTGAAGACAGTCGCTATCCAGAACACACGACTTCCATCTTCTTGGTTAATCTTATTCCTAAATATTTTATCTTTAATGATGTTAAAATTAAACTGTTTGCTTAATTTCCTTTCAAATCATGTACCTTTTGTGCTCTTGCGATCTTTAGAGAAATTCTATTCTGCAGATCAGTGGACCCTCTCCACTCACATCCAAGCCTCATCCTTTGCTATGCTGTAAAGAAACCACTTGCAAAGTCTCAGGACATCAACTCCATTCTGTGTACTTCTGCCATACTGTGCGAAATTTTCCTTTTACCAGCCTCCAGCTCATGTTGTGTTTGACTTACTGGTGCAATAAATTAATGAGGTAATGACCCCATAATGTACTTCTGGCCTTTGAATCTCTCCTTTAAACTATGTACAAATGATTATTTAAAAGAACTTTATACAGGACTTAGATCCGATAAGCTGCATCTGTTCCCCCTGCCCTATGCCCTGTGCCAGCAGTGTTCTTAAGATTTGGGTAGATGTCCAGGGGAAGAGAAGACGAGGATGGTTTTCACCTGACTAAGTCTGAAGCAGGTCTACAGCTTGCTATCTCTCCTGTCATTGACAACTGTAATTTTGCAGCCTGGGCCAGGGAAATCTTTGAAAGCAGAGGATGAGACATCTCCTCTGCTTCCAGCTAGGAAGCAGCAGCCTAGGCTGTTAACATGAGCCGGAGACATTGTACCATGTCCAGGGGTTTAGAAGGGTCATTCAAGCCCTTTCTCTTCCTTGCTTTAATGTGATTTTCTTTCGAGTTTGATGTATGTAGTAAAGATAAAAATCACGCATAATATGATATTTTCCTTTTGGGCTGTACCCTCCAGGCGAGAGTCGATATTATTGAATGAGTGAGTCAGCAGAGGAAGATTGCTGAGGTGGCCTTCTGACCTTTTGAGCATGGGTTGTCATTTTGGAGGATGATTTGTTTCTGAGCTAATTGGATTTCTCAAGAACACAGTAACATTCCTTTCTTCTGATATAACAAAACACTTCCTTAACTTGCATGAGGTAGCCTTACAGACTCATGTCCTAACCTCCAGTTTCCCCTAACTCTTAACAGTTGTAAGATCTGACAACTTAAAGGCAAATTCCCCAAACTTGAAAACTACAAAGATATTAAGTGATATTTTTGTATAAGACTACTTGGTCATATCCACAGAGAAATTGTAGTTTTGGTGATGGCCCAAATTTTAAGATCTCCCATATCCTGAGGACCTACTAAAGAGCTTGCAAATGACTCATGAGCAGCACCTGGTTTTAAGGTAAGGGATATATATGTGTATATATG
Source organism: Micromys minutus (assembly GCF_963924665.1). Lineage (NCBI taxonomy): Eukaryota > Metazoa > Chordata > Mammalia > Rodentia > Muridae > Micromys > Micromys minutus. The sequence goes on from NC_137958.1 coordinate 2,352,868, forward strand.
ACTTAAGGGATATATAATTTAAGAGTTATATATAATTTTAAAATATATACATTTTTTTTTCTTGGTTAGGGTTTCCATTGCTGTGAAGAGACACCATGGCCAAGGCAACTTTTATAAAGGACAACATTTAATTAGGACTAGCTTACAGGTTCAGAGGTTAAGTCCATTACCATCAAGACAAGAAGCATGGTATCTTCCAGGCAGGCATGGCACTAAAGAAGGAGCTTAGAGTTTCTACATCTTCACCCAAAGGAAGCCAGGAGCAGACTCTCCTAGGTAGCTAGGAGGAGAATCTCAAAGCTTACCCACAATGTGACACACTTTCTGCAGCAAGGCCACATCCACTCCAACAAGGTCACGCCCACTCCAATAATATCACACCCACTCCAACAAGGCCACACCTACTCCAATAATATCACACCCACTCCAACAAGGCCACACCTATTTCAACAAGGCTACTCTCTGGGCCTAGCATGTTCAAACCACTGCATATGTATTCATATATGTATATTCATGTATGTGTATATATATACTTTCATGCATATGTACACATGCACACACTTCAGAATATCAGGCAATGTATGTTAGACATTTTTCTCTCCTAGCTCCTCCTGGATCTTTCCACACCTCCCTATCTTTTCTAACTTGTGTCTGTCCTTCCTAAAAACAACAACAACAACGAAAAGTAACTCATCCAGTCCCATTTGTGTCATCCCCATACTCCCACATGTGAGGTCATCCACCAGAGCCTGCTTGACCTGGGGGGGCGGGGCTACAAGCCCTTAAAGGAACCGGAACCTCCATCTCCAGAAGTCTCATCCACGGCAATGGCTTCTCTGTGGATCCACGCCTCCCTCCCCACACACTGGAATTTTGTCTGGGGTCAAGATTAATTCTGTATATTTAGATTCCCGTTTGTCCCAAAACATGTGATTAGACGGGCTATCCTTCCTGCACTAGTTAGCCATGTGTGTTTTCCATGAGTCATAGACAGGCTATTGTCCCTGCACTAGTTAGCCATGTGTGTTTTCCATTTTGGTGTGGGCTGGTCGTGACTTCTCTGCTCTGTGCTTTTAGCTTGTGGACTTAATTTCTTTGGCATTATAATAAATCTTATCAAGCAGTGAAGGCCTTTTATTTTCTTCAATATTCTTGGCATTTTCTCACTTCCAAATAAAGTTTAGAACTAACTTGCAAACTTTTATAACAAAGAAACCTGCAGGAATTATAAGTTTGAAGTATATTGAATATATCAATTAATTTTTGGACAGCTGCCTGGAATATTTTAATTCATTAATATAGATCCTATACCTTAAAATCATTATACAAAGTCTTTAATACATTAGGTTATGTCCCCCCCATTCATTCTTAGGATTCACTAAAATGTTTATGATTGATACGTGTTTGTGTGTGACACGTACATGGATATGTGTGCACATCTGCCAGTGACTGCATTCGTGTGTGTGTGTGTGTGTGTGTGTGTGTGTGTGTGTACAGGTGTGCACGCATGTCTGGCAGTACCTACACCCCTGTATGCATGTATAGGTGTGCACAAATGTCTGGAGGTCACAGGTTGACATTACTTATCTTCCTCTTTCACTTTCTGCCTTATTCCTTGAAACAAGTTTTCTCAGTGAATTTGGAGTTCACTGATAGGCTGAACTGGCTGGTGGTGAGCCCTGAGGGCCTCCTGTCTCTGCCTCTCATTACTTGGATCATAGGTACAAGTCTATACCTGAGTTTTTACAGAGGGACTGAGGATCCAGATTCAGGTCTCCAAGTTCTACGTGGCAACCACTGCAACTACAGCTGTCCCAGCAAGCCTTGCACTGTTACATTTTGATACAATGAGTTTGCAATAAACATTGCTTTGTTTAGTGTATTTATCCTTATGCATATTTGAGAGTTTTGATTAATAATTTAAAATAATTTATAATTTTAAATTTTATTAATAATAATTATGCATATTATGGGACACAGTATGTTAATTAGCTACGTGTATACAATGTGCAATTATCAAACCAGAGTGATTAGCATTTCCACTTTCTTAAACATTTAGGTTGTCTGATAAGTGCATGATAATCGTACATATTTGTGAGAAATAATATGCTACTTCAGTATGTGCATGCAACAGGTCCTGGTCATACTTTCTAATTGTTTGCTGCAGGTATAAATGAATATATTTTTATACCTGGTAGATTTGCTTTCTGAGTACGGAATTGCACAATCTGTAATCCTTTTATTATTCTAATTTTTTAGTTTCTTTCTTTCTTTCTTTTGTTTGCCTGTTTCTGGACCGAGCTGGCCAGTACACATAACAAGCCTTCGTGTTGTATGTGAAGTACATATGCCAGCAAGCCTTCACAGTGAGAGTTTTATGTGGACTGGCCACATGTCTTGGCGTGTGTCTTAGTTAGTGTTCTAATGCTATAAAGCACTGCTTCTCCACATGTGGATCACGGCCCCACATATCAGATGACCTGCATATCAGACCTTTGCATTATGACCCATAACAGGAGAAAAATTACAGTTATGAAGTAGCAATTAAATAATGTTATGGTTGGAGGCTCAGCACGACATGGGGATTGTAGAAAGGGACCAGGCATTAGGCAGGTTGAGAACCACTGCTGTAAAGAGATGCCACCACACAGAAATACATAGATAATTGCAAATAATGAAAGATATTTTAAGAATTTACATATGAATTTAGCAGGACAAGTAAAAACCTTGTTCACTGAGAACTATAAAATATCATTGAGATAAATTAAAGAAGGCATAAATAAATGGAAAGGCTTGCTTGTATTTGAGGTTCAGAAAAATGTAGGATTGGTCACATGACTTAGCATAGTTTTCCTATCAAAATTGTAGCTAGCTCCCTATCCATGGAAACTGACAAACTGACCCTAACACCCATGTGTGATAGGAACCAGAAGAGACAAAGCAGCCTTGACAAAGAACAGAACTGGAGGATTCACTTCCTCATCCTAAAGGCTCCCCTGTTCTCTATGGTGATCAGGTGGTGTCCTGCTGTGTTACCAGTTTGGCTTTTTGTACTTCCCTAAGTGGCTTCCTCCTCACATCTGAGGGACCATTAATTAGATCAAAGCTGTGTAGTGGCAAATCTCGGGGTCTTACACATCCATTCCACCAACACAAGCAAGATCAACACATGCCTAGCTAGGGTCCGACCGCTTACATAACACAAGTCCACACCCAAAGGCCTCCATCCATACATAGGACAAACTCTGAGGCAATTAAACCCCACACTTCTGCACTCTGGAACTCCCTGACGCTGGAACCCCACCCCCAACCCCTTTTATCCTACACCCCCACCCCTACCTTGCCTATGAGGAAAGTCACCCTGTCCAATCTCCTGTCCCAGAATCCCTGGCTCCCCTCCCCTTGGGGTAGTGACCCTGCCACACCGTTGGCCTTTAGGGACCTGGATATGAAACACTGCCATCTTGTGGCTTAAAAGTCAGCATACAAAGGAATGGAAGAGTTGAGCACTCATAAAAAAAGCTTTAATATTGCGATCAAATGATTTCTGATACGGAAACCCTGACAATTTGATGGGAAATAATAATCTTTTCAAGAAACAATAATAGAACAACTCAAGAATTGTATACTATACACAAAAGTTTACTCCAAAATAGTCATGACTCTAAATGTAAATAAATAAAGACTAAAAACTCTTAGTAAAAAACAAGAATAAGTAAGTGTGGCCTGTGATTTGTGTTATAAGACATTAGAGGTAAAGGAGGAAGTAGTACATTAAATATCAGGAAAATGTTTGTGCCTAAATTAAAACTGTGAGGAGAATAAAAAGCGTACAGAATGAAAACAGATACTTAAGGGTATTTATAATAAGTGCTTTATACTTGAAATATAAAGCTTATTTATAGTTCAATAATAACAATAAGCAATTCAAATGAACTGTTCATGGACTTTGATAAGGTATTTTTCCAAATCAATACACAGCCCACGAAAGATACACTGACTGTAATAAACAACACAGGAAAAGGTGCACGGCCTTCCTGCAATGTTAACTTTATGTTGTCTTACGCACACATGCATCAAAATGATGTTGGGAGGTGTTTTTCAGCGGTTTTTTTTTTAAGCCTATGGATTAAGCAAAGATGGTTTTCGTCTAGCGTGTGTGGTGTTTCTTCCCCAGGCAACTGAAGACCCTTGGAGAAAAGATTTAGGTCTCTTGAGAAAAAGTCCGGCCTCAAAGATTGCATTCACTGTGAAAACTGCAGCACCTCTGGTCTCTGACCCTGACCTGCCAGCCTGCTCGGCAGAGTTTAGACCCAGCAGTCCCCATGACTACTTGGGTCAGTCCTCTTATGTTTAAGAAAATAGCAAGGTAGATAGATACTAGGTTATATAGATGATTGATAGATGATAAATCATAGATGACTGGCATGTATAATTAATATGCAGTTAATGAGTAAATGATTAATAGATAGATATATGGATAGATAGATGATCAATAAAGTAGATAGATGGATAGAAAATAGCTGTTAGATCATTGATAGATGATCAATAGATGATTAATAAATAATATATAGATGATAGATATGTACATACATAGATGCTACATGAGGGTGTAGTGTGCACATGCCTTATAGTGGCTTTATAGTGTTTTTATTTAAAATAATTTTTAACTTTGAATATATTTTGATCATTTTCTCTGGTTTCCTAGTCCTCGCAGACCCTTTTCCCCTCCCTATTTGCCCAAATTGAAGTTCTTTCTCAAAAACAATCAAAAACCCAACACAACAGAATCTTCCTAAAATAAGAAAACAAGATCAAATACTGCTCCAAAGAAACAAAACCATCAAACTGTAACCAAATAGAAACACACACTGAGGTGTCTATTCCATGTTCTTCAGCTACTCCTGGAGGTGCTTTTCTTAATGCCTCTCTCTCTCTCTCTCTCTCTCTCTCTCTCTCTCTCTCTCTCTCTCTCTCTCCAAGACTCTGAGGATTCTTTTAATATGTTCACTTGATCTTTTTCTTTCAAATTCAAAATCCTTCAATTACTTTGTCATTTTTGGCCTTTAAACCTCCTAACTTTTAATGGTTGGTTTGAGAAATTTATTTTTCCATGTCTGCTGCCCTGCTCCCCACGATTCCCACCCCTCTTCTGAGACAGGTTGAGGCCTTGCTCTACCAGGTTGGAACACATAGAGATTAGCCTGCCTCTGCCTCCCAGTCCTGGGGTTAAAGGCTCCTGTTCAGCCAAGGGTGAAGGCATGCTTTGGGAAGCAGGGATATAGGTTGTGCTGGCAGCAAGCTGGAGAGTTAAGATACCTGCCTGCTCAGGGAATCAGACAGTCTGGGCTATCTTATTTGTCTCAATCTGTGGTCTTGCTGCTGAAGACAAGCCAGCCTGGAACTTGCCATCCTCCTGCCTCCACCTCCAAAGGTCTGAGTCTGGCTACACACCAAGAACCATCTGGGCTTTTGATCTCTTGTCTCTGGGAGGATGAAGCATGCTACTTTGAGAGGAGTTTATCATCTCCTGTAAGGTCCTGTTAAATACAGTAGTCCTGTCCAGATGGCTCGGCCAGCTAACAGGCTCTTTCCAGATCCTCATACTTGTGGGTCAGCGCGATGTGCTTAAGAATGTTGTATGCTGAAAATCTGTGTTAAATGCCAGTAGCTTTACACAGAGCCTAAGCTTTAAGGAATATGAGTAAAGAAGGTGGGGTGAAGCCGGGAAGGGCGTCATGATGAACTAGTACACACCTATGCACTGGTGCTCTCAACATTAACCCCCATCTACCTCTCATCCTGTCCATTGGCACCTGACGCCGTGGGCTGCTCTGACATCTCGGAGTTCCCATGCTTCATAGAACCAGAAGCAAAGAACATTGAGGTTGGAAGAGCTGGGGGGAGGGAACGATCAACTTGGAGGGACTTGAGTGGGTAAAGAAGAAGCAGGTATAAGTTAATCAGCCTGTCGGGGGTTTTCTCGGCTCCCTGTGCCGGGTGCTGAAGCAGACAGCAGGTCAATACAGCATTGTCCAGGCCTACCTCGGCATTATGTAGCAGTAAATATTTAAAACCCAACATGGGATTTCTCCCCCACCTTATTGTTACTGAGTTCCTGGATAGAAAACGAATACACACAGCCTCAATATTTACAATGAGCCCTAAACAGCACAATATCTGGGAAGCTGCCTACCCTCCATCCATGCTGCTAGTATTACTATGTTCCATCTGGGCTGCTCTTAACTCCAATCAGCTAGCCCATGGTGGCTTCTCCTTTCTCCTCTCCTGCATGTTCCTTTCTTCTTCGTTCTCCTCTCTCCAAGCCCAGGGACCCTAAAGCTCCATCTGTGTCTCTTCTGCCCAGCTACCGACTGTTGGCGTCTTATTCACCACTCACAGTTAACTGGGGGCAAAGTCACTTGGCTAGTGTCTACATGCAGACTCTCTTGTCTCTGGGGCACCAATCTTGGGTGCCCTGAATTAGCATTAGATTACAGGCAGCATGAGGACAACCCACCACACATTAGCTATTGGAAGACAGAATATCCATATTTGTATGTCACAGTATTTCAATACAATAGCATACAGTGGTAACTTCTCAACTTCTCATCTAGAGCTATAAGGTCTTGGCAAACAGGATTGGTTCAGAGGCCATCCTTGATTAGGGCAACATCTAATGACTTGTCCAGATAACGAGAGGCCAGGTGAAGATGGAGGCGGAGGTCAGAGTGGTAGCAATATATGTTAGGGTGTGTGATCTAGTGGGGTTCTCTAGAGAAACAGAGAACGGTTCGAGTGGCTTACAGGCTGTGGTCAGCTAGTCCAACGGTGGCCGTCTCCTAGTGCAAAGTCCAGTCGTCCAATCGTTAATTTTTTTGGTCCACAAGGCTAGATGTCTCAATTGGTCTTCGGTGTATATCAGAATCCTGAAGGCTCTAATGACAGTGACTCAAGCAAGATCAAGGACAAGCAGGCAAAGAGCAGGAGTCTCTTTCATCTTCGTCCTTTATAAAGGTGACCTCAAGAAAGTGTGGCCCAGATTTATAGTGGGGCTTCTGACCTCAAATGATCCAATTTCAGATATGGGGAAGTGGGCTACCAAGAACGACCATCACAACGTAGGATGGTGCAGACTGTCTGGAACACCGGGACTCAGGCGTGCAAGGAAAAGGTTTCTAAAGCCTTCAGAAGGATACCTTGAGTTCAGACTTCAAGCACCCAGAACTAGACCCTTGGGGGATTTTGGAGACCGAACCACCAACCAAAAATACAAAGACATGATCTAGCCTACCAACCTTTCATTCCCAAACCTACAAAGTAGATGTGCAGCTTGGTCTACATGTGGGTCCCCCAACCGCTGGAACCAGGGTGACCCTGACTCTGCTGCCTGCCTGTGGATCCTGCCGTAACTGGGCTGTGTTGTCTGGTCTCAGAGGGAGAGGATGCACCTACAGTGACTTGAGGTGCCACAGTGGGTTGGTACCCAGGAGGGACCTGCCCCCCTTTTAGAGGTGGAGCACTAGGAGGAGAGGGGGCTGTGATTGAGATGTAAACTAAACTAAGGAATAAATTAATGGGGGATGGGGAGCCTTCAGGACACCTTGAGTTTAGAGCTCAAGCACCCAAAATGAGACAAATCATCTAGTTTGTGTCTGGCTTGAATTCAGCTATCAGCATTGAGAAATGCAGCTCCTTCTGTGGCTTTGTGCTGAGGTTGGGGAAACACCCAGGTAAGAGAGAAGTTAGTAACAGGTGTCCTAGCTAGAGAACTTTTCAAAGCTTTCCCAGACCCTGCGGAGTCCTTTCTGATGCTAATTCTTTCCGTCCCATTTTGAATGTTTCCCCTTTGGTTTCCACTGTCTTTGTTACATCTTTGGCTTGATGGCCTTTTCGAAATACCAGTGGACTGGCTGATTCCTCATTTTCATCCTGATGAGCGAACTGAGACATATCCTCTGTCTAAGCCAGTCACTTGGTATGGTGTACTACCCCATCCCAGTCTTCGAAGTCTTGTCAGCCTCCCTCTGAAAAAGAAAAAGAACTATGAGAATCATTCTTCTGTGTGGAGGGCACCTATTTTAAGTGCTTCACACTTCATTATAGTTTCATATTATTAAGAGCAGTCATGGAGCAAATGTAAATCAGTAACATATTAACAAGTGGAAAAATCAGTACTAAAGTTACTGATTCCCAAATTATCTACATTAGGAAGAGTATAAAATGTCTACATATCTACTAAGAATGACCCTGAAAACGGAAATATCAGTAGAGTGAAAAAGATTAAGTTGCACTAATATCTTATTGTCTTATGGGTATCAAATAGAACAAATAAATATATTCAGTTAAATTTTAATTTTTGATAAGCAATGATCTATTTTTAAAGCATATATATGTATACATATGTATATATACATATATGTATGTGTATATATACATATGCATGTATATGTGTATATATGTGTGTATATGTGTATATATGCATATATACATATATGTGTATATACATATTTGTATATATACATATGTTGTATATATGTATATATACATATGTTGTATATTTGTATGTATATGTGTGTGTATGTATATGTATGTGTGTGTATGTGTATATATATATACACACACACACACACACACACACATATATATATATATATATATATATATATATATATATATATATATATATATATATATATCATGTGAGTTTGTTCATTGTTTGTCTGAAAATCAAGTTTTACAACATCAGCCTGTATTTTTTCTGGCAACCCTCCTCAGTTCCTTCAGCTTCAGCACCATGTCTGGTCTTGAGTGCTTCCCAAGCACACTCATCCTTAATCCTGAAGTCTTTAGATTCATATGAAATTAGTCTCAGGCCAGTGGTTGCTATGTAGCATTAAAAGAAAATGAGATGTTTAATAGTTGCAATGGGACAGGTGGTTGTGGGCCACCATGGGGTTGCTGGGATTTGAACTCAGGACCTCTGGAAGAGCAGTCAGTGCTCTAACCACTGAGCCATCTCTCCAGCCCAGCATTCTGCATTTGTTTTTTTTATTAATTTTTTTATTATTCCTTACCACTTTATTAAAAAAAAGAGGAGATACATTTACAGATTTTTAAAGGCATTTTGGCAGGACATTAAATGAATAATTTTGTCACTACTTAATTCTTTTATTCATGAATTGAAATGCCACTAGTTACCATAAGCATGAAGTACATATAGGACAGAACAGAACATAAAAACAGGTTTCTTGCTGGGTATAGATTAAGCATAATGATCTGTGAATACCAAAAATTGCCACAAGGCTATTATCTTAGCTCTTGAATTGTTAATGATTTCAGGTCCAGGTGTACCATACTCTGAGAGGGTGCTATACATTTTTTTTTCCCTAAGCAGGACTGAGGCTTTCTTTTTTTCTTTTTTTTTCTTTCATTCTTTCTTTCTTTCTTCTTTTTTTTTTTTTTTTTTTTTTTTTTTTTTTTTGCCTTTGTTTTTCTTGAGCTTTATATAGTCTGTGACTTGTTTCTGGGATGTTCAGAGCTTTCTGGCTGCTATAAATAGAGCTGCTATGAACATTGTGGTGCATATATCTTTGTTGTATATTAAAGTGTCTCTGGGGTATATGCCCAGAAGTGGAATAGCTGGATCTTGAGGTAGTGCTATGTCCAATTTTCTGAGGAACTGCCAGACTGATTTCCAGAGTGGTTGTATCAGTTTACAGCCCCACCAACAGTGGAGAAGCGTTCCTCTTTCTCCACATCCTTGCCAGCATCTGCTGTCATCAGAATTTTTGATCTTAGCCATTCTGACTGGTGTGAGGTGGAATCTCAGGGTTGTTTTGATTTGCATTTCCCTGATAACTAAGGATGTCAATTACTTCCTTAGATGCTTCTCAGTCATTCGATATTCCTCAATTGAGAACTTTTTGTTTAAATCTCTACCCCATTTTTTAATAGGATTGTTTGATTCTCTGGTGTCTAACTTCTTGAGTTGTTTGTATACCTTGGATATTAGACCTCTATCAGATGTGGGGTTGGTAAAGATCTTTTCCCAATCTGTTGGCTGCCATTTTGTTTTCTTGACAGTGTCCTTAACCTTACAGAAACTTTGCAATCTCATTAAGTCCCATTTGTCAATTTTTGACCTTAGAGCACAAGACATTGGAGTCCTGTTCAGGAAATTTTCCCCTGTGCCTATGTATTCTAAGTTTTTCTCTACTTTCTCTTCTAATAGTTTCAGTGTACCAGGTTTAATGTGGACATCTTTGATCCACTTGCAGTTGAACTTTGTACAAGGAGATAAGAAAGGGTCTATTTTCATTCTGCTGCATGCTGAGTGCCAGTTGGACCAACACCATTTGTTGAATAGGCTGTCCTTTTTCCATTGAATGTTTACAGTTCCTTTGTCAAAAATCAAGTGACCATATATGTGAGGGTTCATTTCTCGATCTTCTATTCTATTCCATTGATCCATGTGCCTATCTCTGTACCAGTACCATGCAGTTTTTAACACAATTGCCTTGTAATATAGCTTGAGGTCAGGGATAGTGATTCCCTTAGATGTTTTCTTGTTGAGGATGGATTTCGCTATTCTACATTTTTTTGTTATTTCAGATGAAATTGCACATTGCTCTTTCCAACTCTATAAAGAATTAGGTTGGAATTTTGGTGGGGATTGCATTGAATCTATAAATTGCTTTTGGTAAGATGGCCATTTTTACAATGTTGATCCTTCCAATCCATGAGCATGGGAGATCTTTCCATTTTCTGAGATCTTCAATTTCCTTCTTTAGAGTTTTAAAGTTCTTGTCATACAGGTCCTTCACTTGCTTAGTTAGAGTCACACCAAGGTATTTCATAGTTTTTGTGACTATTGTGATGGGTATCTTTTCCCTAATTTCTTTCTCTGCATGTTTGTCCTTTGAGTAGAGGAAGACTACTGATTTGTTTGAGTTAATTTTATATCCAGCCACTTTACTGAACTTGTTTATTAGCTGTAGAAGTTCTCTTGTGAAATTTTTGGGGTTACTTATGTACACTATCATGTCATCTGCAAACAGTGATATTTTTACTTCGTCCATTCCAATTTGTATCCCTTTGATTTCCTTTTGCTGTCTAATTGCTTCAGCCAGAATTTCCAGTACTATTTTGAATAGGTAGGGGTAGAGTGGGCAGCCTTGTCTAGTCCCTGATTTTAGTGGAATTGCTTCAAGTTTCTCACCGTTAAGCTTGATGTTGGCTATTGGTTTGTTGTATATTGCTTTTATTATGTTTAGGTATGGGCTTTGGAATCCTGTTCTTTCCAGACTTTTAACATGAAGGGGTGTTGAATTTGTCAAATGTTTTCTCAGCATCTAGTGAGATGACCATGTGTTTTTTTTTTTTCCTTTGAGTTTGTTTATATGGTGGATTACATTGATGGATTTCCATATATTAAATCATCTCTGCATCCCAGGGATGAAGCCTACTTGATGAATGATCGTTTTGATGTGTTCTTGGTTTGGGTTTGCAAGGATTTTGTTGAGTATTTTTGCATCAATGTTCATAAGTGAGATTGGTCTGAAGTTCACTTTCCTTGTAGGGTCTTGTGTGGTTTAGGAATGAGGTTTATTGTGGCCTCAAAAACTGCATTAGGTAGTGTTCCATCTGACTCTATTTTGTAGAATAGTTTGGAGAGTATTGTTGGTATTAGGTCGTCAATAAATTTCTGATAGAATTCTGCACTGAACCCATCTAGACCTGGGCTTTTTTTTTTCATTGGGAGGCTTTTGATAACTGCTTCTATTTCTTTAGGTATTATGGGATTATTTAGATGGTTTACCTGGCCCTGGTTTAACTTCAGTATCTGGTATCTGTCTAGGAATTCATTCATTTCTTCCAGATTTTCCAGCTTTGTTGAGTATAGGCTTTTATAGTAGGATCTGATGATTTCTTGAATTTCCTCAGTTTCAGTTGTTATGTCTCCACTTTCCTTTCTGCTTTTGTTAATTTGGATACTCTCCCTTTGCCCTCTAGTTAGTCTGGCTAAGGGTTTATCAATCTTGTTTATTTTCTCAAAGAACAAGCTCTCGGTTTTGTTGATTCTTTGAATGGTTCTTTTTGTTTCTATTTGGTCTATTTCTGCTCTGAGTTTGATTATTTCTTGCCGTTTACTCCTCTTGGGTGTGTCTGCTTCCTTTTGTTCTAGAGCTTTCAACTGTGCTGTCAAGTTGCTAGTGTATGCTCTCTCCAGTTTCTTTTTGGAAGCACTCAGAGCTATGAGTTTTCCTCTCAGTACTGCTTTCATTGCATCCCATAGGTTTGGGTATGTTGTGTTTTCATTTTCATTAAATTCTAGAAAATCCTTAATTTCTTTCATTATTTCTTCTTTGACCATGCTATGGTTTAATAGAGCATTGTTTAGTTTCCATGTGTATATGAGCTTTTTGTTGTCTTTATTGTTATTAAAGACCATCCTTAGTCCATGGTGATCTGATAGGATGCATGGGAGTATTTCAATCTTTTTATATCTATTGAGGATTGTTTTTTGACCGATTATATGTTCAATTTTGGAGAAGGTTCCATGAGGTGCTGAGAAGAACGTGTATTCTTTTGTTTTAGGATAAAATGTTCTGTAGATGTCTATTAACTCCAATTGGTTCATAACCTCTGCTAGTTTCACTGATTCCTTGTTAAGTTTCTGCTTCCATGATCTGTCCATCGATGAGAGTGGGGTGTTGAGGTCTCCCACTATTATTGTGTGGGGTGCAATGTGTTTTTTGAGCTTTAGTAGGGTTTCTTTTATGAATATGGGTGCTCTTGTATTTGGAGCATATATGTTAAGGATTGAGAGTTCCTCCTGATAAATTTTCCCTGTAATGAGTAAAAAGTGTCCTTCCTTATCTTTTTTGATAACTTTTGGTTGAAAATCTACTTTATTCAATATTAGAATGGCCACTCCAGCTTTTTTCTTGGGGCTGTTTGCTTGGAAGGTTTTTTCCCAACCTTTTACTGTAAGATAGTGTCTGTGTTTGTCTCTGAGATGAGTTTCCCATATGCAGCAAAATGCTGGATTCTGTTTATGTATCCAGTCTGATAGCCTATGTCTTTTTATTGGGGAATTGAGTCCATTTATGTTAACAAACCATTAAGGAATAGTGGGCTATTTTTGCTTTTGGAGGTAGAATTGTGCCTGTGTCTCTTTCTTCTTTTGGTGTTCTTGCTTAGTTATTTTCTTGTTTTAACTAGGATGTAGTTTCCCTCGTGTTGGGTTTTCCACCTATAATTTGTTGTAGTGCTGGATTTGTGGTCAGATATTGTGTAAATTTAGTTTTGTCCTGGAATTTCTTGGTCTCTCCATCTATGGTGATTGAGAGTTTTGCTGGGTATAGCAGCTTGTGCTGACACTTGTGTTCTCTTAGAGTCTGCATGATGTCTGTCCAGGATCTTCCAGCTTTCAGTCTCTGTTGAGAAATCGTGTATGATTCTGTTTGGTCTGCCTGTATATGTTACATGACCTTTTTCCCTTACTGCTTTTAGTATTCTGTCTTTGCTTTGGACACTTGGCGTTTTGACTATTATGTGTCGGGAAGAATTTCTTTTCTGGTCCACTCTATTTGGAGTTCTGTAGGCTTCTTTTATGCTCATGGTCATCTCATTCTTAAGGGTAGGGAAGTTTTCTTCTATGATTTTGTTGAAGATATTTACTGTGCCTCTTAGTTGATATTCTTCTCCCTCTTCTATTCCTATTATCCTTAGGTTTGGTCTTCTCATTGTGGGATTTCCTGGACATTTTGGGTTAGGAACTTTATGGCTTTTGCATCTTCTCTGACTGTTTCGTCTATGTTTTTATTGTTGTCTTCCGCCCCTGAAATTCTCTCTTCCATCTCTTGTAGTCTGTTGGAGATGCTTGCATCTGTGACTCCTGATTTCTTTTTTAGGGTTTCTACCTCCAGGGTTACCTCTTTTAGTATTTTCTTTGTTGTTTCCATTTTTGTTTTCTATTCCTTCTTCAATTCCTTTATCTCTTTGGTTCTGTTTTCCTCTAGTTCTTTGATTTCTTTGAGTGTTTTTCATATTTCTTCTTTATAAGCTTCTATTTCTTTATGGTTTTTCCTCCCGCTCTTGTTTAAGTGAGTTATTCATGCTCTTCTCAAAGATCTCCATCATCATCTTGAGGTATGATTTGAGGTCTGAGTCTTCTTTCTCTGGAGTGTTTGGCATTCTGCTGCTTGCTGTGATAGGAGAGCTGGGTTCTGATGTTGCCAGGTTGTCTTGGTTTCCATTGTGTAAGTTCTCTCGCTTTCCTCTTGCCATCTTGTTTTCTGTGATTATATGTGGTCTTGTTGTCAGTGATTGGTTCCTGTCTCTCCTGTGTACCTGGCCTGTGTCCCTGGATCCCCACTCTTTTAGGTGGCAAATGGCTTGAGCGTTTGGTTTCCACACAAGGGCCTTCCGGTTAGACACCAAGTCCATATGGCAGAGTGCCTGCTCTCCTGGACCAACCAGAGGGCCACACCTACCTTGTGCTCGGCCTAGCCCTCTCTTCGCCTGGGCTACTCACATTGCAGTCTCGCCAGACCTGTGTCCCTGGATCTCAGCTCTTCCCAGTGGCAAATGGCCTGAGCATTTGGTCTGCATGCAATGGCTTTCTGGGCGGATAACAAGTCCCAATTCCAGGGTTTCTGCTCCCCTGAAACAATCAGGGGTCCACGCTTTTTGAGCGCTCGGCCCAGACCTCTCTGTGCTCTGGCCACTCACGGCGCAGTCTCACTAGGCCTGCATCCCTGGATCTCTGCTGTTCCAGGTGGCCAGTATTCTGCATTCTTTAATGTTCATGTGTAGTGGGGTAAGGGATCAAGTTGAGGGTGTTTTCTGCCATGGAGACTGCTGTAGGATCTCTCCATCTAAACAATGCCCAGGGGTTACTTGGTTATTCTCCACCTGTGTGGCAAGTATATGGTTGCTCTGAGCACCTAGAATCCCAGGTCAAACATGTCAAGATTTTTGTCTAAATTCTCCTCCCCCCCCCCAACTTCTATCCTTTAGTACTTCTGCTGCCCTGTGTATATGACAACTAGTCAGTCCTGAGAGGACAATAGTTTTTCTAAGATGTTCATGTGAGAGTGTGTAGGTAGATATTCACATGCATACACAGTTGTACTCCTGATATATTTTTATAAATAAGTGCATATTTAATAAAGGTTAACAAATATGAAAAAGTGTTTTGAAGAGAAAATATCAGCCATAGTCTAGAAATACCTATTGTTAATATTTGGGATTGTTTTCTTTCGGTTCATAATTGAAATTTATTGTCTGAGACTCTTATTCAACATTAAAAAAAAAATAAAAGAACCCCCCGCCATAGCAGTGATGGATGCATCTATAAAC
The DNA here is from genome assembly GCF_963924665.1 of Micromys minutus. Lineage (NCBI taxonomy): Eukaryota > Metazoa > Chordata > Mammalia > Rodentia > Muridae > Micromys > Micromys minutus. The sequence goes on from NC_137958.1 coordinate 2,368,237, forward strand.
TTACAGCCCAAGGTTCCCACTAAGTGAATCATTGCCATCTTTGAAGGAAGAATACAATATATTTTTCTTGAATGGTATAGTGTCTGAGTTAGGGTTTTACTACTGTGAACAGACACTGTGACCAAAGCAACTCTTTTAAGAACAACATTTAATTGGGGTTGGCTTACAGGTTCAGAGGTTCAGTCCATTATCATCAAGGCAGGAACAAGGCAGCATCCAAGCAGACATGATGCAGGAGGAGCTGAGAGGTCTGAAGGCTGCCAGCAGAATACTGACTTCCAGGCAGTCAGGATGAGGATCATAAAGCCAACACCCACAGTGACACACCTACTCCAAAAAGGTCATACCTCCTAATAAGCTACTCCCTGGGCAGAGCATATACAAACCATCACATATAGAAACCTACTTATCTGAATTTTGTGGGGAAAAAACCAATACTCGTACATGAAGGCATCTCTATGACTCTGCAATTATTGTGGGTTTGGAGGAAGGTTCAAGTCTTGTTTAAGAAGATGAACAGTTGCATCCTAACAGCCTGCTCAATGGGCAGCGATGGACTACCATGTGACTTCTCTGCCCTTAGCCAGACCAGTGGCCTCTGCTTCTAGCTGAATATACCATCTTGGCTACCTCCCTCTTGCTTCCTTGGACCTCAGTGTCTTCATCTACACAAGAGGAGCAGGAACTGGAAGGCCAGCTAAACCTTCCAGATTTGACACTCATGATTACATAACAGGAACATTCTCTTCTCATCTTCCTAAGAGTGCCCACATTTCTGGGCTGAGGCCACGGACAGAGAAGGGAATCCCAATAACCCTAAGCCACAGGGATCATTTCCCCCACCCAATGCTCAACAGTGTTGGTATTCCTGATACTAAAATTCTATTGATTCCTAGTCTTTTTTTATTTCTTAAGGCAAGCCATTGGGCATTCTTTTATTTATTTATTTATTTATTTATTTATTTATTTATTTATTTACTTACTTACTTACTTACTTACTTATTTGTGTGAGTACACTGTTACTGTCTTCACATACACCAGAAGAGGATGTTGGATTCCAAAAATAGATGGTTGTGAGTCACCATGTGGTTGCTGGAAATTGAACTCAGGACCTCTGGAAGAGCAGTCAGTGCTCTTAAGCACTGAGCCATCTCTCCAGCCCTGATTGCTAGTCTTTTATTTGAAGTCCTGTATCTCTTTTCTCATCAGCTGGGAAGAAAGGAAAATACAAAATCACCATGGTCACTTCCAATTGTTCCCTCTAAAAACTAAGCAGGATCTAGAGAACCCGGCATGCAATAAGAACTCAACTGCTGTGTGTTTAGAACCCGAATGATGAAACACTACTTGTCCTAGTCAAGGCTTCTACTCCTGCACAAACATCATGACCAAGAAGAAAGTTGGGAGGAAAGGGTTTATCCAGCTTACACTTCCACATTGCTGTTCATCACCAAAGGAAGTCAGGACAGGAACTCACACAGGACAGGAACCTAGAGGCAGGAGCTGATGCAGAGCCTATGGAGGGATGTTACTTACTGACTTTCTTCCCCTGGCTTGCTCAGCTTGTTTTCTTATAAAACCCAAGACTACCAGCACAGGGATGGCACTACCCACAAAGGGCCCTCTACTCTTGATAACAAACTGAGAAAATGCTTTACAGCTGGATCTCATGGAAGCATTTCCTCAAGGGAGTTTCCTTTCTCTGTGATAACTCCAGGTTGTGTCAAGGTGACACAAAACCAGCCAGTGCACTAACTAATACATTTAGTCCTTCACATCCCATCCCATGAGTTTTGAAGCACTGAGCTGACTGAAATATATTCCCTATTTTCTGAGGGAATACCATATTGCATGAATAGGCTGCTGAGATTTTTACTCCAGTAGACTGTTCCATGTGCTGTTTAAAGTTATTGTGGTGACCCGGATGTTAGGCAATGTAGTGATTTGAATGAGATGTCTCAGGCATTTGAATTTTCGGTCCCTAGTTGGTGGCACTGCCTGGTTAGATTGCAGAGGTAGGGTCATGCTCGAGGAAGAGAATCACTGGGGATGGGCCTGGAGGGTTTTAGACCTTGGAGGTAATATTCCCAATTTTCTCTCCACTTCCTATTGCAGCTCAAGATGTAAACTTTCAGCTGCTGCTCCAGCTGCCCTGTCTGCCTTTTACTGTACTTCACTAGGGAGTGGCACTATTAGGAGGTAGGTCACTCCTTGTTGTAGTGGGTGTGTCACTGTGGGCATGGGCTTAAGACCCTTACCCTAGCTGCCTGGAAGTCAGTCTTTCACTAGCAGCCTTCAGATGAAGACGTAGAAGTCTCAGCTCCTCCTGCACTGTGCCTGTCTGGATGCTGCCATGTTCCCACCTTGATGATACTGGACTGAACCTCTGAACCTGTAAGCCAGCCCCAATTAAATGTTGTCCTTATAAGAGTTGCCTTGGTCATGGTGTCTGTTTACAACAGTAAACCCTAACTAAGACAGCTGCCAAGGGAGAATGAACTGGGACCGTTAGCCCAAAATAATTGCTTTCTTTTATAAGCCTTGGTGGTGGTGTTTCAGCACAGCTACCAAGAAGTAACTAAAACAGGTACTGAATTTGTTTAGAGTATCTTTCCCTTACTCTCCCCCTTGGTGACAACTGAAGAACCATGCAAACACAAAATGAGTAAGTAGTTAAATGTATACAGAGGATGGATCCGTTCAAAGGAGCAGAACTTGGATCTGAATGGCCTTCACTATTCCTGACACTGCAGAGACAGAAACCTGCCACTGAAAGCTTACAGGAGTTGTAATTTATCTACTTTTTTCCTTGGGAGACATTTTTCAATATGCCTGAGGTCACACAGTTGGAAAAGGTAACCTAGGTTCAAGCTTGGGTTAATAAAATTTTGAGGCTCATGATTTTCATTGTCTGAGAGAAAGAGCAGCATTAGACAAAAAGGCATCTTTATCAAATGAAACTGGTTAAAGAGCCAGAAGAAATCTAGGGTGCTACAGTCTTCTAGAGAAAGACAGCTAAAATGAGGAAGGACAGAAGATGAAGTGGGTGTGTGTTAAATGACATGTGGTCACAGTAAAAGAGAAGGAAGGAAAAGCAGAGGTAGGGTAACCCAGGGCTACACAGCTAAGCTGCCTCACCTGGCTTAGTTCTCTGCCAGGATCATGGGTTTGGGGTATTTTAGATGGTCTGTTCTAACAATGAGACCTTCATTTCAAACACAGTATCTCTATTTGTCTTCCAGTGCCCATGAGACAGAAGGGGTTAATCTGCACAGCCACTCACTGCTGGTCACGCTGGACAGGCTCTGGTCAGATCTGGTGATGCTCTTTTCATGGAGGGAATTTATGTGATACATACATGCATCTTAATTACATGGCCAAAAAAATGCAAATGGTGTGTCTGCAGTGATCTGACTGAGGCGTCACTACTCTTCCAAGTCTAACACTGGAGCCACGGGAAGTCTGGGGAGGCAGAAAGCATCTGTGATAATCTGGAGCTGGGTTCTGCCTGGTGGCTGTTGTGCCTGATTTTGAAAACATTTGGCTAGTGTCCTTCCTAGACCTGTCTAGTCTAGTCTAGTCTCAACTTGTTCTGTGAGTCTTGGTCACATTTAACACATTCACAATAAAAATGAGGACTTTCACAGGAAGGTTTACTTACTTGTGGCAAAAGTAAGAGGGTTTCTGCCCAGGTTTTTGAAGTTGACAGCAGAAGATTGACAGGCATCCTTCAATGGGTTGTTCCAAGTGAAAACAACAGGTCTCTTCCTAGAAGCATTTGGCAATTTGCATGGTGAGAAAAGACTAGCTAAAGCAAATGTTTCTGCTTCATGACATAAAGGCTTTGTCATTCGTGCAAATGGCAACCCAGCCATCAATAGGTGCTTTGTGGAGTCACCAAGGCTGGAATGGAGATTACCTGCTGTGGTCTCAGTGTGGAAATAAAGACACGTTGGCTTAATGGGACCAGGTCAGAGAATGTATGCTTTAGTATAAAGATGCTGTGCAGAAAACTAAATAGTTGTTTCTCTTTCTCTTCTAACTGGCTTCTCAAAGTTACATCTGTAATGAAATAAGTAATGAAAATGAACAGTATGAATCTCATATGTAAATTACATGGATTTGAAATACAAAGTATAAAACGCAGATCTCTCTCTGTAGATTCTATGCCTGCAGAGGATACACAAGCTTCCCACTTGCTACATGATTAAAGTAGAAGAATTATTTCTGGCTTAAATCTCTAAATAGTTTCAGCTTCCACATATTGCTAAGAAACTATAAGGTACATGTCAAATGTTTTCAATTTTTGTGCTGAGGGGCATCTGAATTTTTTATTTATTTATTTATTTATTTATTTATTTTGTCCCGGAGAACAGAAGTTTGTTAGGGGCAAGACAGAACCTTGCTATTCATTTCAAACAGTGCAATTTGCTCCCCATCCAACAGACGGGAGGAAGCCCTTTTCCTGCGAGAAATGTAAAATGAACGTTGGTCAACAAACACTGCTTTGAAACTACAGATGTTGAAAGTGTTTCTGGGGGCTGGACAGATGGCTCAGCAGTGGAGCACTGAGTCCTCTTGCAGTGCGACCAGTTTCAGTAGCCAGCACCCACAAGGTGGCCCACAGCTGTCTGTTAACCAGTTCCCGGGGCTGACAACCTCGACAGGCCTCTGTGAGCACTGAATGCACATGGTGCACATAAACACTACCAATCCATAAGATGAAAACAATTACAGTGTGTTAGGTCATGTATTAATCATGGCTACTATACATGCAACTTCCAACGTCTTCCCATTAATTCTTCTCTAAGGTGTCATGTCACTGGGACCCCACCTCGCATTTAACACTCACTGACAGAACAGAAGCTACTTTATATCATTCCCAACCTCTACATCTTTTAATCTTTTCTTTAAAATTCCTGTACACAGTGTATTTGATATGTGCACTCTCCTGACTACCCAGCTCAAACTCTCCCTGAGCACTCCCACCCCCAGCTCCTATCCCTCCATACATCACGTCTTCTTTACTACTAGTGCTATTCATATGTACAAGATGTCCGGTCACTTCTTAGATCATGAGCAACCTGCCAATGGCCATATCTCTCCATCAAAAATAAGCCCATCAGCAGGATCACCTGCTAATAGCCTCTATGTTAGTGGATGTCTCAGAGTTTCTATTCCTGCACAAAACAGCATGACCAAGAAGTAAGTTGAGGGTGGGGGGTTGGGGGCTGGGGGGAGGAGACAAGAAAGTCAGGGCTGGAACCCAAGCAGGTCAGGAAGCAGGAACTGATGCAGAGGACACAGAGGAATGTTACTTACTGGCTTGCTTCCTCTGGCTTGCTCAGCCTGCTTTCTTATAACCCAGGTCTACCAGCCCAGGGATGGCTCCACCCGAAATGGGCAGGGCCCTCCCCCTTGATCACTAATTGAGAAAATGCCTTACAGCTGGATCTCATGGAGGCATTTCCTCAAGGGAGTCTCCTTTCTCTGTGATAACTACAACTTGTATCAAGTTGATACAAAACCAGCCAATACAGAGGTGGAGTCTTAGGGGCCTCCTCCCAATTCTCTGGCTCTTAGACTCTTTGTACATGTTCTCCCATGATGCTCCCTGAGCTATGCATGGAGCAGGGCATTGATATAGATGCCCGTATTCACAATCACTTGTTAGTAGTATTTTGATGTCTTAGAGGTCTCTGCATTAACCACTGTGCACCGTAAAGAGAAGATCCTCTGACCCAAGGCTGACTGACAGCAGCACAAATCTATAGATGCACACATAAGTATTTCAAAGTTGGTTTGACAGCCATTTAGTAAAACCTCACCCGTAGCTTCCCTCCCAGGACCTACGGTCTCCAGAGTGGTTTCAGTACCAGATATGAAATCAATTTGCTATATCTTTTTCCAAAACCCCCATGTTCCTGTGAAAAACCATCTTCTTTACCATCCCAATTCCCTAGTTGACACCAGTCCTAAATGATAGTCTACCTGAGCATGAGGGTTATGCCTGTCTGATTCATGGCTGTGCACCAGTCTCTCGTGTGTAATCACCATGCATCCGGGGAGTAAGTGACTGGATTAAAGCAGAGCTTGCCCTGGAAAGGCCAAAGTGGAGGAACCAGTGGGAAGAGAAGTTCACCACAAGACCCAGCAACCTCCAACATCAGTACACTGACTACCCTGGCCACTCAAGTGCTGGAAACAGTGATCGCGGAGGGTGTGTCCCGTTCCTGAGTCGGAGGCTAAAATGAAGAAGTGCAGGACTCCACATTGAGCTCAAGTGTTTGTCTCAGTAGTTGAGGTGCTGGAGCAAGGTGATCTGCGCTCAGATCCCTAGCCTGCCACACACAGTAGGTACTATGGTTTGGATAATTAACCCCCAAGTTTCCATGCTTTGAAGCCTGTGGTGCCTTTGGGGGTGTGTGGAATCCTTTAGGAAGTGGGGCATTGTGGTAGTTTGAATGAGAACAGCCTTCCCCCATAGTCTCATATGTTTGAATGCTTGGTCCCCAGTTAGTGGAACTGTTTGGGAAGGATTAGAAGGTGAGGCGTTGCTGGAGAAAGTGTCATAAAGTTTTAGAAGCACAGACCAGGCCCAGATTCTCTCCTCCTACAGCCCATGGATCAGGATGTAAAGCCTCAGATACTGTTTGAGTTTCATGTCTGTCAGCTTCCCATCATGAAGAGCATAAACTAATTCTCTTAAACTGTAAGCAAGCCCCCAGTTAAAGGCTTTTTTAAAAATAAATAAATAAATAAGAGTTGCTCTGGTCATGATATGTCTTCACAACAGCAGAACAGTAACTAAGATAGGCCTCTTCTAAGAAATCTAGGCCTCTGGGGGCATACCAATGAAGTAGATATTGGGACCTAAGCTCCTCTCCCTTTTTTTCTTTCCTGCTGTTCTGAGGTGAGTATCTTTCTCTACACACACACTCCCAGAATACTTTGCTGCCTCTTCACATGCTGCAAATCAACCAGGACAGTAAGCTATGGACTGAAACCCAAAACCTTTTCTTCTTCTTTTACAGTGTGCATATATGTGCAAGCATGCATGTGTGTTCGCGTGTGTGGTGCTTCGATCTGTACATGTATGTGCAAGCCATTGAGGGTTTTGAGTGTAATCTACCATTCTCTGCCTTGTCCTAGTCAGGGTCTCTCTGACCTTGGAGCTCACATTTTCCAGCTAGGTTAGCAGCAAACAAGCCCCAGATATTCTCCTGCATCTGCCCCACCTAAGGCCAGGGTTACAGGTATGTGTGAGACCACAGCAGAATTGTTCTGTGGGTCCTAGGGTCTGAGCTCAGCTTCTTATGCTGGCACAGAGAGTGCTCCTACCCACTGAGTCATCCCTCCAGCCTTCAACTTGTTGTTTTTTTGTTTTTTTTAATGTGGGCTACCTCAAGTATTTTGCCAATAAAATGGATAGCTGGCTAACCCAGCAGGGTTATGAAATTGGGTACACAGTATAATTCATCTAAGCTTCAGTTCTGTCATGTATAATGAAGATTTTTACATACATGAGACACATGAGGTATCTGAAACAACACTTGCCTTTGCTTCAGGATTTCTCCAAAAGACCCAACCAGAGAGCCTGAGAGACTAGAGGACCAGAGGTTATTTCTGATGATGCTCTACTGCTAAGGACACAAATCCTAGATTTCACATCTGCAGGTTTCTATCTTTATACCTATAAAATAATCACAAGGTTATTGTCTTAGGTTTTTACTGCTGTGAACAGACATCATGACTAAGGCAAGTCTTATTTTTCTTATTTTTTTATTGGATATTCTCTGTATTTACATTTCAGATGTTATCCCCTTTCCCCCCAATCACATCCCCTTCCCCCCTGATTGCCTCCATGAAGGTGCTCCCTCTCCCAACCATCCTCTCCACCTCAGCACCTTGGCCTACACTGGGAAAATGAGCCTTCACTGGACCAAAGGCCTCTCCTCCCACTGATGCCTGACAACGCTAACCTCTGCTGCATATGCGCCTGGGTCCATGGGTCTCCATACAAACTAACTGTTTGGTGTTTTAGTCCTTGGGAGCTGTGGTGGGTTTGGTTAGCTGATAATTTTGTTCTTCCCATGGGGTTGCAAACCCTTTCAGCTCCTTCAGTCCTTTCTCTAGTTCCTTCGTTTGGGTCCCCGTGTTCAGTCCAATGGTTGGCTGCAAATACCCACATCTGTATCAGTATGGCTCTGGCAGAGCCTCTGAGGATGAAGATGTATGTACTGCATCCACTGATTGGATGAAATTTTATTAAAAATTATTGTTTGTGTAGTATCCTATGTATTCTTTTACTTTTTTGCTAATATGCACTTATTAATGAATATATACCATGCATGTCCTTTTGGGTCTGGGTTACCTCTATCAGAGTGACATTTTCTAGTTTCATCATGTCCTCACAGCTGGCTAGTATCCCATTCTGTAAATGAACCACATTTTCTGTATCCATTCTTCACTCGAGGGACATCTTGGTTGTTTCCAGCTTCTAGCTATTACAAGTTAAAGGCCACCATGAACACAGTGGAGCACATGTCCCTGTGGTATGAATGGGGGTTTCGGTAAATATTAAAAAGACGGGTTCCGGTGTGTCACCTCACTATTCTGCCCCCAGGTACTCTGACCTGAGCTGTTTTCGAGCTGTTCCAGCGTGGCACCTCGTCACACTGTTCGCTGGTGTTAGTTCCAGCATCGGCAGGTCACATAGAACTATGGTATATCATAGCGGCCTTATTTATAATAGCCAGAAGCTGGAAAGAACCCAGATGTCCTTCAGTAGATGAATGGATACAAAAATTTTGGTATATTTACACAATGAAGTACTACTCACCTACTAGAAACAATGAGTTTACGAAATTCCTAGGCAAATGGATGGATCTAGAGAATATCATCCTGAGTGAGGTAACCCAGTCACAAAAGAACAGACATAATATGCAGTCACTGATAATGGGATACTATTAGGGAAAAAAATAAAAGTGTACAGCACCCTCTCAGAGTGTGGTACACCTAGACCTAAATCATTAATAATTCAAGAGCTAAGAATATAGCCTTGTGGCAATTTTTGGTATTTAAAAATTGTACTGGCTGGTTTTGTGTCAACTTGACACAAGCTGGAGTTATCACAGAGAAAGGAACCTCAGTTGAGGAAATGCCTCCACGAGATCTAAGGGGGGAGGGTACAGCCCATTTTGGGTGGTGCCATCCCTGGGCTGGTAGACCTGGGTTCTATAAGAAAGCAGGCTGAGCAAGCCAGGAGAAGCAAGCCAGTAAGTGACATCCCTCCATGGCCTCTGCATCAGCTCCTGCTTCCTGACCTGCTTGAGTTCCAGTCCTGACTTCCTCTGGTGATGAACAGCGATATGGAAGTGTAAGCTGAATAAACCCTCTCCTCCCCAACTTGCTTCTTGGTCATGATATTTTGTGCAGGAATAGAAACCCTAACTAAGACAAAAATCATTATGTTTAATCTTTACACACCAAGAAAACTTTGGCTATTTTCATGTTACGTTACATTTTGTTTTACATGTACTTTATGCTCATTGTAAGTAGTAAGATTTCAATGCATACTATCAAACCTTCTGACAAAAATATATTCATATAGTTTTATGCCAAAACACTTTTTAAAAATCTGCATATTTATCTCTGTTTTTTTTTAATGAAGTTATCTTTTAAAAAAGGAAGAACTATGGTATATTTATCTCAGTTGCCGCTGCGCCCTCCTTAGCATCTCTCCCACTGCCTCTCTGCTAGCCATGAACTCTGCCCACACTCCAACCAGCCTGACAAATTCAAAACTCCAGAAACTCAGAATTTATCAATGGCTTTATCTCAGATTTACTCAGTAAATTTTACACTTCACAAAACATCCACACCATAAACTCTGAGCCAACTAAATGATATAATTTGCCCATCTAGAGAAGACAAATCATCCTGTATAAATCCATCTCTTATAAAATATTCATATTAAGACATGGGCCCAGGTAATCATCCTCATTCTCCATTTTCTCCTCCCATTCCCCGTCTCTGGCTCCTCCCTCTCTTTCTAAAACTTGGTTCCCACCTACCCTTACTTCTCATCCAACAACAGGCCTCATTTTATCTGGTGCCTGCCTTCACCTGCATAAAGACAACAACTTTCAGTGGGGCATCTTTTGGATATATGAGAACATCTGCAACATGGTCTAGAACAAACCTACATATATCAAGAAGCAAGTATTTTCATTTATTGAATTAATTAGCCTTCTAGGAAGGGCTATCTTTCTTCTGGTTGCAGAAATAAGGAAACTGAATTATGAGCCACACATAATGGAATACTGGCTGATATGCAGTGACACATGGTTCTAGTTCAGCACCTAGAGACCTGGCACAGAGCCACCCCTTACAGTAAGCTGCTCTTCTTCAATGTCTTTATTTGAACATTTATACACTAATTTTGTGAACCATGTTGATAAGAAACTAAATACTTTGACATTGATGGGTAGTACAGTGGCCGTTGTACCAGCTGTGATAACTTTATTTGGGTAATATGAACCTGAATATATGCGAAACACACAACTCAAATGTCAATGGTACAACGATGTGCCCCAAGGTTGAAAAGGACACAGTTGTATATGAAGTTGAGGAGCATCACTCAACTACAAATGCCAGTTAATAAGATTTTTATCTCAGTTACTTATTAATTATATTGACATTTGGGGTATTTATGGCTGGCAAACCAGCATGGCTTTTTGATTTACAGAAGATAAAGATAATGTTTACTCACTGCAGTATATGCTAATGTATTCAGCCCTTTAAAATCAGTTAAACAATATTTGGCAGAATGACACTTTTGACAAAATATTAAACTTTATATCACACTGATGTACTAGTTTCAAGTATAAAATGTGCAGTTCATTAAGTACTGTAAGTTACATAATAGAAGTTTTCTATCATAGGCCTAAAGGTTTTAATAAGATAGGCCTATTTCTAAACATCTGTCATACAATAATAATAATAAACATTTTGGGGCACAGAAGATTAATTTGATGTAGGTAGAGTTCAGTTGGTGCTGCAATTTAGCATTTATAACAGATATATCTTGAATTCCACTTTCAGCATGGAAAACCTGTAGAGTATCACAGTCCAAACAATGTGAGTGGTCAATCGGACAGTGTCCCAGACCACAAGGTAACTGTGCTGTATATAGACCCAGCAGACTGGTGAAGCATTCCTCCACATAGTTCAAATGCCCGCAATGAAGGAGAAACTAAACTCAGCTTCAAAACCTGCTTCTCAGAGGGAATATATAGCACGTGAGATATTGATGTATTGACGTAAGCATACAATTCCCCTTTCTTGAATGAAATATTCCTTGACCAATGACAAAAATTCAAATCTCTGGGTCTGTCCTCTGAAAAAGACAGAAACTCTGAAGTGTGGCTCAGTGCTCCACTATGTGGTCACGTGGTGAAACTTTGAAAGTGGAAGAGAGAAAAGCAAGGGAAATTATTTCCAGGTTTCAGAGGAGCCTGCTAACAGGGACAGCTGGAGCTTGATGAAAGCATCCACACACCACAGGGTTATGTCCTACAGTCCAGCCTCACAGTTCTCAGAACCAGGTTTTTTTTTCCATGCTCTGAGACCAGCAGCTGTCTTCCAGAGGACCATTACCCATGTCAGGTGGCTCACAATGTCTGGAACTCCAGCTGCAGGGAGACCAATGCCTCTGGCTTCCAGGAACATAAACGCTCTTATGCACTGTCCCCATATGTTCAAATGCACCCCCCCACACACAAAGTAAAATCCTTTTCAAAGGGAGGCCTGACTCTAGACCAGGTTTGCTCTATCTCAAGTCTTTCACCAAACCCTACTAACACAAATGTGCATCAAAACACAAAAGTTGGAGCAAACACTGCCGCTCAGCAGTTAATAGCACGTGCTGCTCTTTCAGGGGACCCATGTTTAGTTCCAAGAACTCATATAGTAAGAGTCATCCTGCTCCAGTCTCGGGGGATCTGACAACCTCTTCTGACCCCCACTGTCACTAGGCACACATGTGCTGCACACACATCCATGCAGGCAAACATTCAAACATAGAACATAAAGAAGTTGTGTATTAAAACACCTTGGGAGACATTAAACCCGTATTCGTTAATATTACAGCTGAGGCTGAATAGGATGTTCTTTATAAAATAGAGGTGATCATAGTATTCCTTCATGTTTGTTTATGTGCCTGGCACAGGCATTCTTTTACATCTTCCCATAAGTCCACGGGCCTGCCCTAATTTCAGGCCTAATGATTTAACACAAGACTCAGAAGTGTGACAAAGCAGCAGAAATGACACTTAGAAGCACGATAGCTCAATCCAGCTGCCAGTATTGCAGGTCGAACAGAAAATGTGGGAGCTAAAGGGACTTCCCAGGTCGTGGGCCTGAGGGCAGGTAAAGAGGATTCAGGAAGTGCCGCACAGAGGACTTCAAAAGCAGCGGAGCTGTAACTTACATGGATGTGCTGACATTGCCATGCTATCAGATCTCTCCATGGGAGCATCAAGTGCAACCTACTTCCGGAACATGATGGCTAGAGAGGGATGCACCTGGGCAAACGCAAAGGCACCAATTAGTCTGGCAGATCCAGAGCTCTGGGGTCAATCAGCTTGTCCCGGGTGACTGGAATTTTGTCCTTACACTCCAAATCAAAGAGGGCATTTCATTTGTTTTGCAAATACCCGCTCCACATAAACAATGCCTCAGTGGCACGAACCAAGTCTTGTGCCAGGAATTCTGCTTGGGTATCCTGGCGAGAGTACAGTGGAAGACGGTGCCCGAGGCACCTGCCCAAAAGCCAGGACGAACTCAGCGCCAAAATCATGCGCGCCCAGGGGCAGAAATGGCCCACGCACATGCACACGCACGGGAGCGCAGGCTCCCGCGTTCCCGATGCAGTGCCGACGCCGGGCGCCGGCGGGAGCTCTGGAGCCGGGAGCTCCAGGAGGGGCGGGTGCTCGAGAACTGAGCTCGAGCATTCGCTCCCCTGCGGCCGAAGCCCCGCCCTAATCCCGCCCATCACTTCTCCCGCGCGCGGGCTCCGCGCGCCCCTTATCGCGCGCGTGCGCGCGCGTGCGCAGGCCAGAGCCCTCCGCGGGCGGCCCCGTAGACCCAGGGAAAGCGTCGACCCGTAAGGTCCCAGATTAACCCTTTCCTGGCTCGCTCACTTAAGAGGCCCGATCCGGTTCCGTGCCTGCGCAAGCGGCGGCGCGCCTTCTCCCCACCGGAGCCCGCACCGCGCATGCACGGGGAGGGGGGTGGTGGGGGTGTTCTCGGCAGGCTGGATATTCTGTGCTCGTGCAGGAGGAGGGCTGCTACCACCAGGGACGTGCACGATTACCCCCCCACCCCACCCCCTCCCCAAACTAAAAAAAAAAAAAAAAAAAAAAAAAAAATCCAAAACACTACCACCCACCGTGCCCCCGCGTCCATCCCGTCCTGGCTTTGCGCGCTGCCGACCGCGGGAGCCCACGGTGAGCTTCTGTAGCTGTGCCAAGCTGCAGGTAAGCGCGGGCCGGGAGCGGAAAGGGCCGGGGCGGGCGCGGGGACGCGGGGGCAGCGGGCGGCGGGCGCGGCGGGGCGGCTGAGAGGAGGCGCGTTCCCGCCGAGCTCGGCAGCAGCCAGCTGCAGGATGTGGCGGCGCAGCGCGGTGCGAGCGAGATCGGGCGTGGGCCGCGGTTGGGCGTGGGGGCCGGGCGCCCCGGGGGCCGCGCAGGCCGGCGAGCGGGTGGGGAGAGGCCAGGCGGAGGCCCGCGCGCGCGCTCCGCGGCCGAGTTCATGGCCGCCCGGCTCTCCGCGCCGCAGTGCACCGCGGTGGGGGTGGGGACGGCCGAGCCGGGCCCGAGCGCGGCCCGCGGGGCGCCGCCCCTCTTAGCCGTGCCCCGCGGAGCAGACGGGACCCCCGCGCACGCTCCCCGCCTGCGTCCGCGGAGCTCCGGGGAGCCGGCCGCGCGCCGCCCCCGCCCCTGGCCGCGGGAGGGCGCGGGAGGACCAGACGCGCAGGCCGCGGAGTGCGCGGGGCGCGAGCTCGGGGCTCGCGGGCGGAGCAGGGCGCGGCGCGGCGCGGGGCTGCGGAACCGGCCGCATGCCCGCTCCCGAGCTCCTCGCGCCGCCGGGGCCGCTGCGGGCCTAGGAAGAGCCTCGCGCCCGCGCCGCGACCGGGAGAAGTGGCGACTGGTGGAAGGGAAAGTGGCCTGTCGCTGGCGGGCACCGCTCAGGGGAGCTTTTGTTCTGGAAAGAATGCTGAGGGCTCGCTGCACCCGGCGGCTCACGGGGTGCGAAATGCGAGTGTGGGCTCCCCACGCGCGGACTGCGCCCCAGGTCTTGCGCGGGGCCCCGGATTCCCCACTCCCAAGTTGTGCGGTGGCAACAGGGAAGTGGTGTGGCCGCCATTGTCGCAGCTGCTCCGGAATAAGGAGGCGGCTGCGGCTGCTTATGTAAGTTTGCTTTGGGAAAGCCTAGCTCTCTGCTCGGTGAGCCTTAAGAGCTCCCGCGATTTGGGAAGCTGCTAGGAAGGAGCTGGTTTATGGTATTGTAAGTGTTGGGCTATGTGATGTCCCACACCTACTTATACACATACTGGCAATGGCTATCTTCCGGTTTGACTCATTTGAACTTAGCAATGGGAACATCTCTACGGGGGGGGGGGGGGGGGACCCGAGCTGATTGGCCCGTGACCTCCTTTGAAAAAGAATACACACTCACCATAAATGAAAAGGCGCACGCCGATATGTTACCATGGCTACCGTAGGGCCACTCTTCTACCAAGTCCATGCCCCTTGATTCCACAGCTAGTGACCTCAGAAGTGCCACCAAGAAGGTTCCACAAGGAGTGCCTTCCCTTAGGCTGACTGCAGGCTCAGGATGCATCTAGAACCCTGGGGGGGGGGGGGGGCTGAGATCAAGACTGCAGGGAGCATCCTTAGAAACCATTGTACCAGACCTCACAGTGAACTTGAGAAAGCCTGCTAACCCAGGGCCCCGGGATTCTTGTAGCATGAACTTGTTAGGAGTTCTCAGGACGGCGATCCCTTGGTGGAGTCTCTGGCAAAGTCTCTGTGTAGAAGTGTATTGTAGCATGGCCACCTGCTTCTACTGCACTTGTGGGATTGGTGGTCAGTAGAGGGAATGTTTGTTCTGCAGCCTACTGGACTGCAGGATGTGGAGTTCTTTAGGTGAAGTTAAGAATGAAAGAAAATTCTTGGAACCTGCATGCAGGGATAGAGGGGAGAAAATGTAAGATTTCTCCAGAGCAGTCTTGAAGACAGGTTTGTAACTGTGTAGTAGACAAAATGGTGTGCCTATTGTTTCTCCGCTCTCTAGTTGTTGGATATGTGTGCTCCTGCAGCCTTCCCACATTTAGACAAACATGCGTTTATAGGTCCTAAAGGAAAATGTAGAAAACTGTGCACCCAACAGGAAGTGCTGTGGGTAAGAAACACATGCTGATGTTATAGAGAATATATACCACCTGCCACATACCTGCTCTAATCCGTATGTAGACCCACGCCTGGTGACTGCTAGCTTCACACTACCCAGAAAACCGTTCTTGTGCAAGAAGCAGAACTGGGCTTTGTGACTTTTTTTACTCTGGTATATGCTTGTTTAGAATTTAATACAGAGGGGGAAATCTTAATCTGTCTCTTTCTTCCTGTAGATCTGGCTTGCCCCTGATCAGACTTACTCTGATCTGAAGATTTTGGTGTTTAAGGCATTAAGAAAATAGCCTAAATTGTTCATGGTAAGTATACCTTAGAATAGCATTTGGCATTTGACTTAAAATAAGTGTCTCAGGTCTAGGGTATCAGTGAGGGGTAACACACTTAACTTGGTTTATTAAGCAAGTCCCTGGTCCCCAGTGTGTGCACACACATTCTAGTCACACATTTACAAGTCTGCTTCCATGAGGAAACGTCTGTTTTCCTCAGACTTAGACTTTATTGAATAAAAATACGGCAGTGTTGTTTTTTAAATATAGAAAACATAAAATGCACTATTTTTAGATCAGCTCTTGAACACACAATGGAAAGCCTTTCATGGTGGTTCTGAAATTACTTAGTTTTTAAAACACTCCTATCCTTATTGAGTACAGGTTGAACCTAAGTCCAGAATGTTTGAAATCTGAAACTTTTTGAAGGGCAGTAAGAAACCATAAGTGAAAATTCTATACTATGAAGCATCGTTTAAAGTACCATTTGGGAAAGAAACAAAACAAACAAAAAGAATATTATTTGAGGCAGGCAAAAGGCAAGATCTCTGAGTTCAAGGCCAGCCTGCTCTACAGATCCAGTTCTAGGACAACCACAGCTACACAGAGAAACCCTGTCTGGAAAAAACATTTTTTTTAAATAGTATATAAATTATCTTCGTGCTATGTGTGCAAGGTATATATAAAATATCAGCTAGTTTTATATTTAGTCTTGGACTACCATACCCAATTTATCTCATTATGTATATGCAAGTGTTGCAAAACCTGGAAAAGAAATCTAAAACTTGAAAGACTTCTAGTCCCAAGCATTTCAGAGAAAGGACACTCAACCTGTACATCTGTTGGTGTGACTTTTAACTGGCTGGCTGGAAGAGTGACATCCTGTGAGCATGAAGCCACTCTTCACTGTCTTCCCAGATGCCTTTTGGGGTCAGATTAAATCTCGGTACCCCTCTTGGAGTGGCTCAAAGTGCTGTGGAGAACTTTGAGGCAGACTGTTGTCGCCTGATGCCCTAGTTCTTCAGTGGTGGTTTGTGTCTTCTCTCGAGGAAACAGTTTCCAGCTCCAGTGTTATTTTGCTGCGTTCTCCACACATGCAGTTGGGTGCCATAGTTAGGGCTTGAAGAACCTATTTTTCCTTTCTGCGTTTGTGGTGTGTGTGTGTGTGTGTGTGTGTGTGTGTGTGTGTGTGTGTGTGTGCACACGTGGCTGTTCCTGTGGAGACCCGGAGGCTGACAGGACATCGATCTTCCTTGATGGACGCCTACATGGGCCGTTGAGACAGGACCTCTCAGTTCAACCTGGAGTTCACCATTTAGCTGGTAGAGCCAGCCACCTTGACACCTCCGAATCACAGGTGGCCACCATGGGCCTGAGTTTACATTGTTTGGACTGTTTATCTGTCTTGACACTCAGTTGTTAGACATATCCTGGATTTGACTCCTGGGTCTTACAGTAGGATGTTGGGCAGCTTTCTGACTTCTTCTAGAAATTGAGGACACCACATACTCCATAGGATTATTTGAGATTAAGTGAGATTAAAACACAGAGTACTACCTGGTGTGGGTTTTGTGAGAAGCTGCCCTTGTTTTTATAACTAGGGAACTGTTAGTAAACAAAAAGTAATTCAAAATTGCCATATGGAAACCCCTTGTCTAGGGTTGTTCTTTTTTTACCCATTTGGGGACCATCTTTAACACTGACTGTCTAACGTTATTAGGTTCCAGGTGTTCACGTTATGACTGGATTTTTGTGTGGGGTGTACTATGTTCACACTAAACCCCTTTAAATTTTCCTTTGCAGGAGTTTTTCATCAGTATGTCTGAAACCATAAAGTACAATGACGATGATCACAAAACGCTGTTTCTGAAAACGCTGAACGAACAGCGCCTGGAAGGAGAGTTCTGTGACATCGCCATCGTGGTTGAAGATGTAAAGTTCAGAGCTCACCGGTGTGTCCTCGCCGCCTGCAGCACTTACTTTAAAAAGCTTTTTAAGAAGCTGGAAGTGGATAGCTCTTCCGTCATAGAGATAGATTTCCTCCGCTCCGACATATTTGAAGAGGTGCTGAACTACATGTACACAGCAAAGATCTCTGTGAAAAAGGAGGACGTTAACCTGATGATGTCGTCTGGCCAGATTCTTGGTATCCGGTTTTTGGATAAACTGTGTTCTCAGAAGCGCGATGTGTCTAGTCCGGATGAAAGTAACGGCCAGTCAAAGAGTAAGTATTGCCTCAAGTTAAACCGCCCCATGGGAGACACCACTGATGCCCAGGACGATGACGTGGAAGAGATCGGGGACCAGGATGACAGCCCTTCTGATGACACAGTAGAAGGCACTCCTCCGAGTCAGGAGGACGGCAAGTCTCCCACGACCACGCTCAGGGTTCAGGAAGCGATTTTGAAAGAGCTGGGGAGCGAGGAAGTTCGGAAGGTGAACTGCTACGGCCAGGAAGTAGAATCCATGGAAACCCCCGAGTCCAAAGATCTGGGGTCTCAGACCCCTCAAGCCTTAACCTTTAATGATGGGATGAGCGAAGTAAAAGACGAACAGACCCCAGGTTGGACCACGGCAACCAGCGACATGAAGTTTGAGTATCTGCTTTACGGTCACCACCGGGAGCAGATCGCCTGCCAAGCGTGCGGAAAGACGTTTTCCGACGAGGGCAGGTTGAGGAAGCACGAGAAGCTGCACACGGCTGACAGGCCGTTTGTCTGTGAGATGTGTACAAAAGGCTTCACCACCCAGGCCCACCTGAAAGAACACCTGAAAATCCACACGGGGTATAAACCGTACAGCTGCGAGGTGTGCGGGAAGTCATTTATCCGGGCCCCAGACCTCAAGAAGCACGAGAGGGTTCACAGCAACGAAAGGCCATTTGCCTGTCACATGTGTGACAAAGCCTTCAAACACAAGTCTCACCTCAAGGACCACGAGAGAAGACACAGAGGGGAAAAGCCTTTTGTGTGTGGCTCCTGCACCAAGGCCTTTGCCAAGGCCTCGGATCTGAAGAGGCATGAGAACAATATGCACAGTGAAAGGAAGCAGGTCACCCCCAGTGCCATCCAGAGCGAGACGGAACAGTTGCAGGCCGCAGCCATGGCCGCCGAGGCGGAGCAGCAGCTGGAGACAATTGCCTGTAGCTAGAGGTGATGGGTCAGGAACACGTGGCCTGGGAGGTGGATGCTGAGGTTTCGTTGAACGCTTCTGTGGCAATCTACCTACGGCAGTGCACACTCTGGTTAGGTAACTTCTCAGACTTCTCAAGGCAGTTATGTTCCTACGTTCTGACCAAACTGTTTGGTTTTTATTTTTTATCTTTGTTTTTTGTGATGTCTAGGATTCATATTCCCACTAAGCTCCCCTGCCCTTCTTTAAGGTTTTCATTTGAAATCTCCTTTGTCTAGTTTAAAATAAATGGCTTCTGTTTCATTCTTAATCCCTCAACTCTTGCCAAGCTGGTGCGTGCACTGCAGAGAGTCACTGAATAAATTGATTTCTTAATCATCCCAGTATATGTGACTTACGGTCCAAACAGCAGTTTTCATAACTGGGTACAAGGACTTTATATCGATGCAGACAATGTTGGCATGTGCTGACCCAGGACACTGCGGAAGTACAAAACCAAATTTGGAAAAATGGAATGGTGTTAGTTTTATATTTGGTTTGTGATTTTTTTATTTCTCTATCTATATATATATATATATATATATATACATATATAAATCATTGTTTTTCACTGTTCCTATGGACAAATAATGGTTGCTTTGCTGAAGTGTTTCTCCATCCGTTGTAATGGCCCCTGTACCCACCCCAGATGCTGCAGGTCACATGTACCTCAGGGTGAGTGAGGCCACCAGGATGCTGGTGGTGTTCAGACTGAGTTCTTTCGTCCAGTGTGGCCATTCTGTGTGTGTGCCTGTCTGTGCAGTGGACCAGTATTGACCAGAGAAGAGTCTGAGATGGGGTTTTCACAGATTTAAAAACCCTAAGGTCTCCTAGGTCTTGAAATCGTGACTGATTTCAGAATTGGTTTTGTGTTTCGGATCAAAATTAGGACAAGAAACAGGAATGTTTCTTCTAGTGTTTTTGTGGTTTACAGATCATCAGGCGTGGGGTCTCTGCATCTCTGCAGTGCTCAGTTCCCCATGAAGAAGACGCTCACGCAAATGAATCTGAAGTCCTTTAAGTGTGTAAATAGTGTGGGTTTTATGTATTTCGAGAAAAAGGACAGCTGCATTTTTTTTTCTTTTTTCTTTTTCTTTTTTCTTTTTTTTTTTAACAGTGGATTAAAGTACCTTTTATTGGCAACAAATATCAGATCCCTTTAACCAATATTAAAGACCATCAGACCAAATGTTAAATATGTTTTATCACTGGTTGCAGTTTTCAATAGAAGCTAATTGCCTTGTCATAGCCATAAATCAGAATTATGAACTTTGCTTCAGATGGGGTGTACTGAATGCTCTTTTACTGTTTCCTTAGGAATACATTGAAATGCCAACAGAGTTTGAATTATGTTCTGTAAGGAAGTATAGACGATTGTTTTAGGATGTGTACAGTTGTAGAAGGTGCCAACTTTAAAACTTTATGTTTGGTTCTTAAGGTTTTCTTTTAAAAAATGCATTAAAGTAATTTCATTACATGGCTTGCTGTACTAATATCTGTTCCTACTATTGTGAGAAAATTTTTATTTTCAAAACTGGTGTACATGTTATGCCCAAGATTGTCGGATGGGGGGCGGCTACCTTTAAATTTTTTTTATTTATTGTTGAGATGTATTGGCTTAAATTAGTTTTTCCTGAGCAGTTTGTTCTGTCTTGAAGGCAGCCCTGTCAGTTCTCCTGTGCTGTTAGTAATCCCGGGCTGTGCTCACCAAAGCACATGTGGAATCAGCTGGTCTCCTGATGGCAGCTACTTCCACGAACCATACTTTGGGCCTTTGTTTTTGTATATAAAGATAATGATACACTTCTCTTGTTCACGGTCATTCTTTATGGCACCGTTGCACATGTCCAGATCTATATGCTACAGTAGTCATCAAGGCTGAGACTTAGTCCTCATAAAAAGCCTGTGGACAGGTAATCATGTTGGAACCTGAGAAAACAAAGCAGAATTTTCAATACTTTATATGTTGAGTGTTTGAACTATTCTGTATTTGTGTTACAACTTCTCCTGTGGATGCTGGGTTCCTATTGGACTGTGTGCTTTCTGTAGAGATTTTTAGTGATGGTAGACTCTTAAAGCTACTTTCCTTGGCCCTGAGCCTGTCATCTAGCTAGCTCTAGTCATCCCCAAGGTAGGAAAACCATCATGTTGGGTTTCTGAAGGGTCTGCAGAGGCATGGGGAGTTCCTGCTGAGATGCGCTGGCCCCGCATCTGCAGTGTGTGAGTTTAAAGGAAGTCTAGACATAGGCATTGCTGCCTTTCCGACAGTACGATTTCTTCTGTACAGTCTGCCCACATGTATGGTGTTGACCCCACTGTATTAGCAGCATTGGTTATGATGATAAATGCAAGAAACTGTAAGGAATTCTGTCACTGGAAAAGCAGCCAATGAATTAGGCATCGGGGCGCAGGCCTATCAACCCAGCTACTCAGGAGGCTGAGACAAGACCACCTTGAGCAAAGCGCTTGCTTGTGCACTGAAGGGTAAGACGCGTATTGAAGCACACGGTAAGCACCCTGAGCGTGAGTTGCTTCACCTTTAAGGTAAAGATGTGAATTTTTACCTCATTGCTTACCGTGAAGGTCACACAACACCGAGCCCAAGATCCTGCTTCCTGGGTTCACCGTAAATAGTTACTGTCCATTGGTTTGTTTTAGACATCCGTCTGTAACGTGGCTCACTCCAAACTCATACCTGCTTGCTTCTGCATCCTCAGGGTTGGAACTACAGGCATGTGCCAGGAAACCGCACCATGTCAACAATGTCAGGGGACACAGAAACATGATTTTTTTTGGGGGGGTACCTGTCAGTTCTATAGTTGCTGCCTCTGCACTGCAGCCTCCATGTCCTTTAAAGAGTACATGACTGAAAAGAAGTCCACAGAAGCTCGGTTGGACTGGCATTTATAAACTGCCTGTGCAAAGCTTTGTCTTTGCAAGCACACTCATCCTAGAATCTTTGGTTTCACAATCACACATCATTTGCCCATTTTTAAGTAGGCCATTGGTGTGTAGTCAGGTGTACACCCTCATTGGTGTGTAGTCAGGTGTACACCCTGATGTGGTTGGCCTCCAAACCTACTTGGACATGACAACACAGGCAGAGTTGCAATTCTGAGACATGCATGAAGTCATCCATTTAAACAGTAATTTTATATAGTGCTTTCCCAGACTGAATGCTTCTCAGACTATGTGCAGGATTATCTGTCCTGCTTTACATAAATTCCAAGACTATCTGCTGTTTCCTCACCGAAGGGATTAAGACTACCGAACCCGAATTTTGATTTAGTCTGGAATTACTGCTTGCTTTCTTTGGAAGATATTTTCAATAATCTTACAGGAAGGCACTTTGTGTGGAGTAGGATCAGTGTCCATTAACAATACTGGTTGGATGTTTGGTGTTTACTGTGCCAGGCATTAGGTGCTGAGAACCCAGCAGGAGACGGACTGACCAGGTTCCTACAGTCCAGGAACAAATGCCTCACCTTTATATCCTCACAAAATTCTACAGCTGTGAAGTTTGTGTATATCACACACATGTGCAAAATGCTTTTTAATTCAGGAGTGTATTAACACAGTTCATAGAACTTACTTCCCCTCTAAAGGGAACTAAAGGTTTCACTCTGTTCTCATGAAGTTCAGTGGTATGAAAATCAACCACCAAGGTGACCAGGACTGAGGAGCCGAGCCTGAGTCCCAGAGTTCGTACGGTAGAGCGTCTACAAGCCGTCCTTGGACTCCATGATACTACAGGCACTCCCATGAACACATGCACACAATAAGTGTAACAATTCAAAGAATGTCCCTTGTGCAATGAGTCAAATAGTAAACCGACTTTGCCTATCTTGTTTAGTTCTAGAACCTGTCCCCAAACATGGAAGCCCACTGACAAAGTGTCATGAGCAGATAGCCAATGGCTAGCTTTCTTCACAAGTCTCAAAATGCAGTGATCCAAAAAAGCCCCACAATATCAAAGTCCATGTAGTTTGGAGCCAAAACCAGCTGTGAGGTTGGTCACCTGTGCTTAGAGATCGTGGTGAACTCTCTCCCAACCTCCTTAGTACTCTTGTTGCTGCTTGAATGTTCCTTAATTGGTTTTGGTCGAAATCTATTTTGAGGCCCAAGAGATGGCTCAGTGTTTAGAGCACTGGCTGTTTTTCTGGAGGTCATGGGTTCCATCCTCAGCACCACACAGTAGCTCACAAGTGTTTATAACTCCAATTTGCAGTTGGATATGATGGCATGCCTTTAATCTCAGAATGAGATAGGCAGAGGCAGGGTAATCTCTGAGTTCAAGGCCAGCCTGCTCTACAGAGCAAGTTTGAGGCCAGCCAGGGCTATACAAAGAAACCCTGTCTTAAAACAACAATATACGTTCGATTCCCTGCCCAGTTTATATCATTCTTATTTCAAAATATAGAAAGGACTTGAACTTTGAAATCAAACATTGGTGTAAACCATCATTGACTTAGCAGAATGACAAAGATAGAAAGTGAGCGTTTGGTGAGCCTAATCACGGTTCACTGTTAGGACGTCACACATAACCGAACAAAGCATAGGAGGACTTCTCTACCCAGGAACCCCTTGGCTATGCTGTTCTTGCTATACTTTTCTCACCTACAGGAAGTGCTCTGGGTCAGTAGACACTAGAGTAAACAAGATGTAGATCTTCGAAAAGAGAAGTGAAAAGCAAGAAACAATTTGTTTTGGACACCCCATAATTAATCATGTTCCCCAAACATGTGAGCTCTGAGATAACAGGGGTTCTTTGGGTACTACATTAAAAATGTCCAGCACCCAACTGAAACTTTGGTGATAGGTAAGCTTCGACTAGGTTGTATGTTAATGAATGTACCTGGTATCCATGGCTGGCTTATTTGTCCTCACTGAGAGATAGCTACTATTCTCAGTAGGTTTTATTGGGGGGGGGGGGGTGTCATGGTTTGAATATGTTTGGCCCAGGAAATGGCACTATTTGGAGGTGTGGCCTTGTTGGAGTGGGTGTGTCACTGTGGGCGTGGGCTTTAAGACCCTCATCCTAGCTGCCTGGAAATCAGTCTTCTGCTAGCAGCCTTCAGATGAAGATGGAGAACTCTCAGCTTCTGCATCGTGCCTGCCTAGATGCTGCCATGTTCCTGCCTTGAATGGACTGACCCTCTAAACCTGTAAGCCAGTCCCAATTAAATGATGTCCTTATAAGAGTTGCCTTGGTCATGGTGTACAGGGGGATTCCCTCTAGATCATGAGACTATACACAAATCTTTGTTTTCAGATAGGGTTTTACATAGCCCAGGCTAGCTCAAACATTGTGTAGCCGAGAATGGCTTGGCAGTCCTGATGTAATTACGGACACGTGCTACCACGCCAGGCTACCATCCATGCCTGAAAAGGGGGAGGAGGAGAAAAGACTGGAACCTGGGCTTTTTTACTTGTGTCAATTATAAGCAACCTGAAATACATCTGTTTGGTTTATATAAAGCTTTGGCTCTTTCTAAAACTCTAGCACAAATGACTACAATTCAGACTGGTTTTTGAGTTTGCTGTGTATGATTATCTACTCTTTCAGTGTGTGGGTCAGCCTTGTTCCATGACAAGTGAACTTTCAGGAAGCCTTGGTCTGAGCTCTGGCTCTGCCACTGAGTGGTGTTGGGCAGGCGACTTTTGGAGAAGCAACTTTCCAGATTTAACTCACCCATGAAATGGATGAAATGGGATAATATGCAGGAATCACATAAGAACACATGGTGCCATGGCCCAGATATGGTTTGGACATTTCCTCAGATAGTGGCAGAGTCAAGGCCCAGACAATAGAACTACTATTGAATTTGATGTTACTGTGGCAGCTCTCTAGAGAATTTAAAAATGGGAGCATGTACTTGGGCTGGTAGTTTCTGCCGTGGCCACTTGTCTCTATTACTTTGGGCCTGTAGTCCCATAGTCAAAGCTGGGGACATGAACTATTGGCCTCACAGCACCCCTGAGTACGGAGGTATGGTGGTGACTCAGGCCCAGGGGTCCAGTACCCTCCTCCAGGAAAGGCTCTGATGATAAACCAACCCTTGCTCCTGAAGCTTCAACCATTCCCAAGAGCACTCTTGGTGAAAACCCATTAACCTGTAAACCTTTAGGGGACAAAGGGCATAGAAACAGCCCACTTCTCTAAAAAGCATCTGCTTTGAAACATGATTAGGTTCAGGCAAGGCCCCATGATAGGATTCATACAGCTTTATTTAAAAAGGAGGGGGCGCATCATAGACACATGCATACATATGCTCACATATGCATATACTCCCCATCCTTTGCCATATGAGACCTTGTGATAATTTTCTCAGCAAGAAAGACATCACCAGATGCTTTGGAACTCCAGAATCATGAGCCAAAATCAACTCATTTTCTTTAGAAGTTGGTCCATGGGGGTATTGATATTGGCAACAGAAACTAGATTGTACTCGTGGGGGAGATCGCAGTTTTGTCACTGTTTCCGTCGGTCAGTAAAACTATGAAGGATCCAGACCCTCACCACCGTCCATGGCTTACCGCACCAGCTGTGCAGAAGCCTCCACCATCTCAGATCGTTTCCTTTGTCCCGAAGAAACAGATTAAACTTCGGTCTTTAGGGTTAACTCAGTTATTGCTCCTGCAAGCTTATTCTTCTCCTATTATTTTGTTTATCCTCTGGGAACTTTTTAATGAAACTACTTGAAAATTTCCTGGCCTGCTTTACATAATTGTAGTTCAAGTCCTAATTTGCCAAATAAGATGGACAGGGCTCAGTTTTACCTTGCTGTCCTGCAGAGTGAACTGGAGAAATGATACACTAAATAGAGATTTACTAGAAACTGGAGATCATCTCCTTTGCCTAGATAGAGTATAGCTCTTGAATTTCAGCTACTTTAGTTGCTAACTGCGGTGTTCATCTCTGTCTCCCTAAGAACAAGCTTCTATAGCCTTTACTTAGTTTTATTCAGATGGACTGTTGTTTTCCTTCCTATGAGAGCCTCCCTTTGCCCATCCGGTCAGACATGACATTCCCGTTTCTCCTTGAGCTCAGGGTTGTGGGACATGCTTGTGTTAAAGATTCCACAAAGCTGGTCAGTTGATCAAAAATTCTGTGATGATGGCCATGTGAGACCTTGGACTGTCCTTAGCTCCTCAGTAGCCACTTGTTGGTCTAACCTTTGCACCTACCTTGTTGCCTGACTTGTTGATCTAACCTTGGCGCCTATCACAGGATCACCAGCTCTCTGAAACCTCCAAGGAGGTTTTTCTGCTGTTTGGTAACCCTCATACCTGGTAATATGCTATCAATACATTCCCAAAGTTTCTTGATTTGTAGCTCTTTTCTGGTCTATAACTGTAAAAACTCCAGAGAATTTGTTGTCATCCGAATCCTCACGTTCCTTAGGCTAGAGCAAAACCACAGACACCTGTGTGTTGTGATTTTGTCCAGTGAGAATCCAGGGTTGATGGTTATTCTGTCATTTTAGCTGAGGTGTTGAACTGCCTTTGGGGGCATCCCCAGAACTGTGTGACAGGTGCCTGGTCTCCTGCCATTAGGCTGCAGCTTTTGGATACCCACATTTTAATCGTTCACCCACATTTAAACTGCTCGCTTCTGCACTGTTCTAGAACTCCATTCTCAAGCTGTGCTTGCCTGTGAGGCTCCTAAGTCTTTCTCCCTTTGGATGGAACCTATCCTCCAATGGAGGGGGGGGGCCTAACTTCAGCTTTCCCACCTAATTAATGGTGGCTGGCTTCTAAACTGTAAGGAACAAAAAGTCTGTCAAGGTGTGAACAATTCTCTTTACACAACAGAGTTCTTGAGGAGTTTTAATGATATGAGGTTAAAACAGACAGGTTTGGAAGGGTTACTGATCAGCCAAGGCTCTGAAAGGACCTGAAACCCTATCTCCTGGTGCGCTTGAATTTCAAAGGGGAGGCTTAGCAGCAGGGTCCTAGAGCACTTCAAATGTTTGTTAATGCTGAGGACTCTTTGTGTCCGTCCAGAGAAGGAACAGTGGGGCACCTCAGAGTAATCATTCCAGGACCCCTGCTGTGTGGCAGGTTAGACAGCACTGGTTGTAGGGGTGTCAGAGGTTGTAGTATATCTATCAGTTAGAATTGTAATTACGGGTTAGTTTTCAGTATAAAATCGTGTCTCAATTAGATATTGGTATAATGTGATCTAGGTGTGGTGGACAGACTGTAATCCCAGCTTAGGACCTCAGTCCTGAGGCCAGGCTCTGGCTACTAGTGAAACACTCTCTAGAAAAAAAACAAACAAACAAAAAGTATAGCTTGTCTTCAAATTTCAAAACTCTCCTGAGAAGTCTGAAATCATTTGAGTTCCTGATATTTGCATCCTGTGCAGTTTTCTTGCTTTAAAACTTCAAGAAAGCCAGGCACAGTGATGCCTGCCTTCAGCCTCAGCACGGGAGTTCCAGATCATCCAGGACTATGAAATAAAACCCCATCAAAATCAATACATAAATAACAAGCTGGAGGAAAACCCGGTGCAGAGCTCTGAGCTTGTCTCATCTACCGGGAAAGCTGAGACAGGAGACTCTGAGCCCAAGAGACCAAAAGTTTGGGGCTCACTTGTGAACTTGAGACCTTGTCTTAATTAACTAGTAGAATAAACTACAAGGTGGATGTGTGCACAGGAGTGTGAAGGAAGAGTGTGTGTGTGTGCGCTCCGCAATGTGAAGACCGAAGGACGCCACTTCTGCTGTTAGCCCTTAGCTGCTGTCCATCTTGAGTGTCTTACAGTATTTTAATACAACAAGCGCTGCCAAAGGAAGCATGAAAGAGAAAGGCTGTCATTCGGACTATGCCGGGGCCGGAAGGAAACTGAGTAAAACACGCCCACGTCTCTAACACACACATTCAAGTTTATGTCCCTGTCTTCCCTTTTCCTGTGCTCAAGCAGATGAACACCACCATGAAACAAAGGAGCAGAATGCTGAGTTCTGTGCACGAAGGAGAAAAGAGGGCGCACAGCAGACAGGAGTTGGACCCTGCTCTCAAGAATTAAGTCTAGTAGGGGAGACAAGATACATGTCTCCCCACTTGTCTGGAATTCCTACTTGACAAAGCTCCTGGGAGCTACCCTAGTGCTCCCGGGAGTCCAGAATCTGGCCTAAGCCACATCCTGTTTGTTTTCAGTGCTGAAGAGAGGCGGCACCTACTGGCCCATCTCTCTTCCACTGAGCTGCACTTTCAGCCTTTTAGCATCTTGACACTAAAGTCTGTGACCTGTGCCCTTAAGTTCTCCTGTCCCAGACACCGTCAGCTGCAGTTGCAGCTGGGCCTCGCCCCTCAACTTGGCAAAAATGCCTACAGAGACAGAGATGCAGCGAGTCCCTGATTGCTGTTTTCCAAAGTACAGTGGGAAGGATGGAAACAGCTGTCAGCTCTCCAAAACTGAGATCTTTTCTTCCAGGAACAGGGAGCTGGCCGCCTTCACAAAGGACCAGAAGGACCCGGGTGTCCTTTACCACAGGATGCAGAAGCTGATCCTCAACGGTGACAGGCAGCTAGATTTTCAAGAGTTTCTCAACCTTTACAGGCTTTTGTTTGTTTGTTTTTTAACATTTATTTATTTACTTCATGTATGGTTGTGAGCCACCACGTGGTTGCGAGCAATCACTGCTCTTAACCACTGAGCCATCTCTCCAGCCCCCGAGTTTCTCAACCTTATCGGTAGCTTAGCTATAGCATGCCAGGAGTCCTTCCTCTGGACTTCCCAGAAGCATGTCTAACCTCCATTCCCTTCCAGCCACCAAGTCATCACCTCCTCCACCCCTCCCCCATCCTCACCTGCACTGAGCCCACCACACTTACCACACATGCAACCCATGCCTGATAGTGAAAATAAAACAATGTCATTTTTTAATGTAAAAAAGAAAAAAAGAAGAATACTTAAGGTTGTCTCTTGCGTTATTCAGGGTCCTCTAGAGAAACAGAAATGACAGAATGAATCTGTATCTATATAATATCCATGGGGTTTCTGTCTGGTGAATCCAGCAATGGCTGTCCCCTGACCAAGAATCCAGTTAGTTCAATTTGTAAGGCCGGATGTCTCAGCTGGTCTTCAGCATACACCAGATCCCAAAGGAGGCTCCAAGGCTAGTGAAAGAAACGGACTTGCCCGTCCGAGTGAGGGTGAGCAGGCAGAGAGCCAAGGGTCCTTCTTCCATCTCTTCTCTACAGACAGCCACCAGAAGGTGTAGGCAAGGTTTAAGATAGATTGTCCTCACTCACAAGATCTGGATTTAGCATGGCTCTTCCCACTCCAATAACTGAGTCAAGAGAAACCCCTCACAGGCGAACGTAGGATCCTGGGCTGTAGTTAACTGTGGGTGTGGTCCAGCTGACAGTCTGAGGTACAATCATAGCTGCCGAATTCTACGAACTACACCTGTCATAATCGTTTAGTATTTAAATTAGTCTCAGTCATTACACTGCTAGCATTCATCTTTATTATACAACCTTTTTACTGTTTTAATTTCTGGGCCCACATAAGTCCCATAGGAAGAGAATGAGTGCACACGTACGAATATGATCTACATTTACTCCTAAGTATGACACCTATGCATTCCTTTTGAGGGTGGGGTTAAATAACAATTTTAAAAGGGCATTAACAGTTCATTTGTGGAAAATGAAGATGGTGATTTTCAAATTCATGCTATCATGTTCATGTAGTAGATTTTCTTAGAACCTGTGGGAAAAAGCAGCCCACCCTCCTCGGGACTGGGGATCTGACAAGTGTTCTGCCGTCTGACCAGACCAAGCTTTGTTTCAGAACAGTGACAAGACCTCAGCCAAGAGTTTGACTAGGAAACTAATCTGCATGATCAACAAAAGTAAACATCGGGGCTGATGTGGGTCTTAGAAGCATGGCAGGGAGACAGTGAACCAGACCTCCTCTGGCCCCAGTTCAGGGCAGAGTGAGATGGACCAGTTTCTGCATGGAGTACTCTAGAACATTCTGTTTTGGGAGTTTGAGGAAATAGAAGTTGAGGAAATGGGAAACCAGAGCTGGAACGGTATCTAAAGCAGTTAAAGCTGATTTTTATCTAAGCTTCCTGCCTAGTAGATAAGGGACAGAACTCAGCTCAACCACTGCTTGGGGAGGTGGGAATTTACATAGGACCAGGAAACAGGCCAGGGACAGAACATACTAGAACAAGCATCTGGCCCAATGTACAGTGTCCAAGGCAGGAGAATCACTCCAGGAGTTTGTATAGTAAGGGGAGGGAAAGCCTCCTGTGGGAACACCAGAGAGGCAGCTGCCTTCCAGCAAAGGCTACCCTCACCATTCTGATAATGTATATTACAACTAAATCTGCAGAATTTCCAGACTGCTTCATGTCTGAAAAATAAATTGTAAAATGTCTTTGGCCAAGGCAGAGATTGACAATTTCTCTGGTCCCCCAGTTCTGGCCAATACTGAAAATTAGATTTTAAAAACCAATCCCTGTTCTCCATTTTTGTTGTTATTTTCTGTGAGGCAGCAAGCAGGGAATTTTGTCTAAACTCAGAACGTAGATTCTTTCTCTAGCCAGGACAGGCAGAAGGACATTCCCTGGGGCTTGGTGATGCTGAAGATTAGATAGTGTGCTTAGGGATGCTTGAGAGACTGGTTTAGTAAGGTTCTTTACAAGGAAGTGCACAGGACCTAGGAAAAGGGCCAAAGGTCAGGAGACTAACCTCAGTGTAGTCAGATTGTTGTAGGAGAAACTCCAAGTAAAAGAATTGACGTTATAAAAGGTTTTCTAATAAATTTGCTTATGTGACATTAAATCACACACACAAAGTAGAATTTAGCTAAGGGAACACCACCGCCAAAATTCCCCAAAGATAAGTCGCCTGTTACAGACAAGCCATGTTTGTTCACCAGGACTGGCCAATCATTAGGTCTATCCCCAAAGAGCATGCCTCTGACATGCTTAAGCGGGCAGCATAAGGTCACAACAAATGTTAAGTCCCGGGTTACTATAGAACCCCCATTTCCCTTCTTGAGAAAGGAGTTATTCCGCCAGAGGAGCAAGACAACTCTGGCCAATAACTACTCAAAAAGAACAACACATGTATACTTAAGAAATATTGCAATTTTTTTTTTTTTTTTTTTTTTGCTGTGTAAACCTCGAATTTGTCCAAGCAGCCAGACTTGCAGTCTCCAGTCTCTGTTTAAATTGTTTAAAGTGTAACTTGGGGCCAGGATCTAAAAGAGATCTAGAGATACAGAAGCCTATGGTGTATTATATGTCAACTTGACACAAGCTAGAGTCATCAGACAGGAAGGAGCCTGAGTTGAAGAAATGACTCTGTGAACTCCAGCTATAGGGCATTTTCTCAATTAGCGATCAATGGGGGAGGGCCAGCCTATTGCAGGTGGTGCCATCCCTGGGCTGGTGGTCCTGGGTTCTACTAGTAGGCAGTTTGAGCAAGCCAGGTGAGCAAGCCAGTAAGCAGCACCTCTCTATGACCTCTGTATCAGCGCTGCCTCCAGCTTCCTGTCCTGACTTCCTTTTTGGTCATGGCAGCAATAAAGACCCTAGGACAGTGCATATAAGTTCATTTATTTTTCTACTCAGGGCCAGCTGTTCCTTGGGCATGAGCCTCAGGCAGACAGGTGCTATTAAAGAGCTCTATGTGAGCACGTGTGATTTCTCACTGGGGAAGCGTGTTATTTCTAAAATAAAGTAAGGTCAAACGTCTCTGTGGAATTTCGGAGTGTGATGACTCATTCTGAGGTTGGCCAGACCAGGTTATTGATTTGCAAGAAGTGACTGTGCTCTTCGGCTCCTAGAGAAACATTTCATAGTGTGCAGAATGAGTGTCAACTGAGCGAAATATCCCAGAGCAGCAAAATGGAAACCAAACCTAAGACAGGAAGAAACACCTTTACTCTATGCATCACATTCTGACACTGGCTTTGGAAGGGATTTGCACACCAGCCACCTGAAATCTTGCTTTGTAGAAAGGGCAGCCATCACAGCCTTCACATGCCTTGTGGAGTCCCGAAAACTAGTCTGGCCTTTCTTGCCTTCGTTCTAGTGGTTTCTGCATCTTCGCTGCCACCACAACTTTATTTCTTTGAGTATGGTTTTGTAGAACTGACTAATTATATACAAAACTGATCTAATATCAATCTATCGTACAAAATTCTGAAATAGCCAGAGACCCTGAGGCAGGACTTTGCCCTTTCAGTATGAGAACAACTTCATCACAGATGCAGCTCTGTCATGGTCAGCGAGGAGGGGGGTGCACATATGAATAAGACCAAAACTATTCTAAAGAATTATTTTAGTTTGGAAGGTAAAACAGACACTGTATTGTAAAATAAAGTCCTTTCATTTTCAGTTAATAGAGTCGGATTTTAACACTTGATTTTTTTCAGGAGTATAGAAAGTTATCTTACAGGCTGCAGAGATGGTTCAGTGTGATCTTCCAGAGGACATGAGTTCAACTCCTATCAACCATAGCAGGTGGCTCACAACAGCTTTCAGCTCCTGTACTAGGAGCCGGTGCCCTCTAGGTGGTCTCCAGGTACACCTACGTACACACATGTGGTACATACTCACACAAACATGCACAAATTAAAAAATGAAAACAAAGTCTAAAAGTGTATTTTACTAGTATATACTAGTGCATCCACTGTGCAGAGCACATGCAATATTCATGTGCATAGTGGTGGGCTGAAAGGAATATTTCATTCAAGTAATATAATCAATCCACTCTGAGCATTCATGACTCACACACAGAACAGAGTGCCATCAGGTGATATCCAAGCCAGTTTTATACAATATAATTTCATGAGTTAATTTTGTTTACCTGTTTTTTATTGTATACTCTGTATTTACATTTGAAATCTTATCCCTTTCCCCTGCTCTGCTCCCATCCCCCCTCCCCCTCCATTTGCCTTCAGGAAGGTGCACTCCCTCCTGATCACCCTCTCCACCCCATTGCCTTGCCATTCCCCAAATTGGGAAAACGTTCCCTCTCTGGACCAAAGGCCTCTTCTCACATTGATGCCAGACACTGCTATCTTCAGCTACATATGCTACTGGATCAATAGGTCTCTCAATGTGTGCTCAAAGGTTGGTGTTCATGGTAGTTTTGGAAGGTTTGGTTGGTTGATAATGTTGTTCTTCCCATGAGGTTGCAACCCCTTTCAGCTCCTAAGGTCCTTTCTTTAGCACCTTTATTAGGGTCCCTGAGTTCAGTCCGATGGTTAGCTGCAAGCATGCTCAGATGGATCTATATGACTCTAACATAGCCCCTGAGGAAGCATCTTCATCTGCTTCCTGCCAGTAAGTACTTTTTGGCATCAGTAATAGTGCTTAGATTTGGTGGCTGCATATGTGGTGGATCCCTGGGTGATCTGAATATTTTTTCTTCAACCCCTGCTACTCTATTTGACCTTGTATTTCCTTCCCTGCATGTTTTGTTCTCCCTTCTAATAAGGACTGAGGCATCCCCATTTTGACCTTCCTTCTTTTTGAGATTTATAATGTCTGTGAATTGTTTCTTGGGTGTTCAGAGCTTTCTGGGGCCTGTATCCACTTAACAGAGAGTGCATACCATGTGTGTTCTTTTGTGACTGGGTTACCTCACTCAGGATGATAGTCTCTAGTTCCATCCATTTGCCTAGGAATTT
Organism: Micromys minutus; assembly: GCF_963924665.1. Classification (NCBI taxonomy): domain Eukaryota; kingdom Metazoa; phylum Chordata; class Mammalia; order Rodentia; family Muridae; genus Micromys; species Micromys minutus. The sequence continues at coordinate 2,401,818 of NC_137958.1, forward strand.
CATGAAGTCATTATTTCTAATAGCTGAGTAGTACTCCATTGTGTAAATATACCGGAGATAGGCAGGCAGATCAATGGAACAGAATTGAAGACCCAGAAATGAACCCATACACCTATGGAGCTAAAAACATTCAATAGAAAAATGACAGCATCTTCAACAAGTGGTGTTGGTTCAACTGGCACTCAGCATGCAGAAGAATGCAAATAGATCTTTTCTTATCTCCTTATACAAAGTTCAAGTGCAAGTGGATCAAAGACCTCTACATAAATCCAGGTACACTGAAACTATTAGAAAAGAAAGTGGGAAAGAGCTTAGAACACAAAGGCATGGAAGAAATTTTCCTGAATAGAACACCAATGGCTTATGCTTTAACATCAAGAATTGACAAATGGGACTGCATGAAATTGCAAAGCTTCTGTAAGCCTAAGGACACTGTCAAGAAGACAAAACAGCAGCCAACAGATTGGGAAAAGATCTTTACCAATCCTACATCTGATAGAGGGCTAGTATCCAATATATACAAAGAACTCAAGAAGTCAGACTCTAGAGAATCAAATAATCCTATCAAAAATGGGATAAAGGGGGCTGTAGAGATGGCTCAGTGGGTAAGAGCAATGACTCTTCCAGAGGTTCTGAGTTCAAAACCCAGCAACCACATGGTGGCTCACAAACATCTGTAATGAGATCTGATGCCCTCTTCTGGTGGGTATGAAGACAGTGACAATGTACTTATATATAATAAATAAAAATCTTTTAAAAAATGAGGTACAGAGCTAAACAAAAAATTCTCAACTGAGGAATATCGAATGGCTGAGAAACACCCAAAGAAATGCTCAACATCCCTAGTCATCAGGGAAACACAAATCAAAACAACCCTGAGATTCCACTTCATACCAGTTAGAATGGCTAAAATCAAAAACTCAGATGACAGCAGATGCTGGCGAGGATGTGGAGAAAGAGGAACACTCCTCCACTGTTTGTGGGATTGTAAGATGGTACAACCACTCTGGAAATCAGTCTGGCCATTCCACAGAAAATTAGACATAGTACTACCTGAAAACCCAGCTATTCCACTCCTGGTCTTATACCCGTTTTGCTTTTTGAGACAGGGCTTCACTATGTAACTCTGGCTGTCTTGAAACTCTCTCTGTGGACCAGACTGACCTTGAGCTTACAGAGTGGGCAGGGTGAAAAGTGAGTGCCACTCGGCCCAGCTTTATAAAAGTTACTATTTGTGGTTTAAATATGTAGTTTTGTTGGGTTAAGTCAAGATTTCACTATGGAGCCAAGTCTGTCTCTAAACTCATCATCCTTTAGTCTTGATTTCCTCTGTGTTGGGATTAGAGGTGTTACATACCTTTTCTAAGTTTGTCTTTCAGAAGTAGATTTTTATTACAATAAGACAGCACTGTCATGCACAATGTATAATACTAACTTTTTTTCTAAATTCATGTTTGTATTCTTCTTTGTGGTACTAGAGATTGACCTTTGGCCCCAGGCAAGTTACCTTGTGTAGGCTTCAATTTTTTGAAACCTACTTTTAATAAGCGTTCTCACTCAACTACCCATCTAGACCACCATCCAAAGGAAGGGTAGAAAGGATGGTAAATAGGACAGGGGGATATAGACCTGTTTAGAAGCTGTTCTTTAGGTGATTCAAATCTCTGATTGTCAGGATACCAACAGTCTGGTTCAGTAGTGTCAAGATAACAAACACAAATCTGCAGCAATGCCATGATCCAGAAGAAACTCTCAGGCCTCCACCAAATCAAAACCAGTCAGCAAGACCTACCAGAACCAGCCAGGATGCTGCGCTTCTCTCAATGAAGGGAAAATCAGCAAAGGCATGAGACCAACTAAGTGTTGCAAGGCTAGCAATGCAAGTGTGCCATCACTGTCCGTTGAGTCCTTTTAATACTCTCTCCAAACATCACGTGTTCTTCCACAGGTCTTGCCTCAACAAAATACCATGTGAGTCTGCATCACATGACATAGCCAGAAATTCCCACTTCAGCTTTGCCATAGAATAACCCTAGGTCCAGGCATAGTAGTTGATTTCATCGCTTCTACTCTCATTATCTAAGTCCTTTACCAAATTCTGTCCTTTCATCTTCTTTCCTTTGGTTCATCAATTTTTTAAGTTGACTTCTCTGTCTCACCCTGTGTGAATCACTTATTTCCCTGTTTTAAGACAGTCTCACTGTGTAGCCCAAGTTGCCTTTGGATCCCAGATCCTAATTCCTCAGTTTTCCAAATGCTGGAATGAAATCATAGAAGGTGCCCAGCCTGTATTTCTTTTAAAGGCTTAATGCAAATTATCTTTTCCCAAAATAAATGATTGCATCCTTCTTTTAAAAACTTTGATGTCTAATTAATTAATTAATTAGTTAATTAATTAATGGATGTGAGTATGTGTGTGCTTGAGCGATGTATGCCACAGTGTTTGTCTAGAGCTGAGAGGACAATTTGCAGGAGTGGGTACTATCCTATTATGTATGTTTCATGGATTAATTAATTAATGTAAACATATTCATAACCCCAGTAAAAGAGAAGCCGTTAAGTCTCCCAACCAAACAAGCTCAGAGACAGATGTATTTAGCATAGAATTCTACCAGACTTTCATAGAAGAATTAACACCAATACTCTTCAAATTATTCTACAAAATAGAATCTGAAAGAACATTAACTAATTCTTTTTATGAGGGCACTACACACACACACACACAAACAATAAAAAATATAGAACAATATTGTAAGCACAGATACAAAAGAATCAATAAAAATACTTATAAACTGAATCCAAGAAAACATCAAAAAGATCATCTACCATAATTAAGTTGGCCTCATCCTAGAGAAGCAGGGATGGTTCAACATACATAAATTGATAAAGGTATGCCACTATATAAACAGTTTGAAAGACAAAACCACATGACCATTTTGTTAGATGCAGAAAAGGGGTTTTGTCATCATACAACATCTCTTCATCATAAAAGTCTTGGAGAGATGAGGGATACAGAAGACAAACCTCAGTACAATAAAGGAAATTTAAAGTAAGCACTTAGCCAACATAAACCTAACTAGAGAGAAAGTTAAATCAATTCTACTAAAATAAAGCATAAGACAAGGTTGTCTGCTTTCTCTATGCCTGTTCAATATCATACCTAAAGTCTTAGCCAGAGCAGTAAGACAACTAAGGAGAGCCAGGAGATAGCCAAGTGTGGTGGTGCATTATATATGTAAAATATATATACTATTCTCCTTTCTTTAACCTCCCTCTCATGCCCCTTTCTCCAGCGCCCTCAGGTGTGCCTTCTCAAATCCACAACCCCCTTTTCTTTATTATTGTTACGTATATGTATGCATAAATATTGTGCAAATAAATTCATTAAAATTATCATTTAACTAATAATCAATTCGTCAATTAATAATTAATCCAATAGTTAATTATTCATGCATTAATTAATGTATGTGCATGTGGATTGCACAATAGTGTTTCTTGGAGGTAGAGGACAACTTTCAGGTACTCCCTTACAACTTCCAGGTACTCCCTCACAACTTTCAGGTACTCCCTTACTGTATAGGTCCCAGGGATCAGACTCAGGTCTTAGGACTTGGCAACAAGCACTTGTACTTGTACTCTGAGATGTCTTGCCAAAACATGATTACATCCTTCTTTCCCCCACAAACTGAAAATCTCTCAGTCCCTCTATCTTAAAGACCCATAACCTAGTCAGCCATAAAGAGTCTGTCACCAGAGATTCTGAATCTGAAGGCCTGAAGCGGAGTCCAAGACTATTCTTAGTAACACAAACTATTATTTTGCACACTTAGAGATGTAAAGCCTTGAGTTCCATCCCATGCTTCAGTCTGAACTGCTGGAGATTGCGTTTGAGACTTTTACATAGCTTTTCCTGGTGATGGTGGTGGAGAGGACTAACAGCAGGTCTGTCAATGTGAGGAAGGCACATCTTGCTGTATTTGAGCTCTTGGTCATCTGCTCTGACAGCATGTTACCTCCAGTTAGTGGGCAAGACATTAAGACATCTAAAACCAAAGATGTGTGAGTCTTAGTTTTGCTAAGACAGTTAAGTCTCAATAACCTGCAACCAAACCAGACCAAACCAAACCATAAAACAAAAATCTACTCTTTTTTTAAAAAAAAAAAGACTGCTTGCTTTCCTTTTTTTTTTTTTTTTTTTGAAAGATTTATTTATGTATGAGTACACTGTCACTGTTTTCAGACACACCAGAAAAGGGCATTAAATCCCATTACAGATGGTTGCGAGGCACCATGTGGTTGCTGGGAATTGAACTCAGGACCTCTGGGAGAGCAGTCAGTGCTCTTAACCTCTGAGCCATCTCTCCAGCCCCCCCCAAAAAAAATCTATTATTATTTGGCTCTACCTGTCATTCTCTAACTGATAAAAAGCTGCCAGTTGTTATGAATTAACTGCTAAACCAAAGGCAGTCAAGTGAAAGTAGCTATCCGAGTGATTTTTTTTTTTCCTGATGAGCCTCCGAACTTTACTTGGTTGTCTATTAGGGACACAAGTCTTTTACAACTTTCTAACATTGGGTGCAAACTCCAACCACCAGAAGATAGGTTTAAGAACAAAGACTTTATTGAACACTGAGTACCAGGGAAGGATAAAGGCTCTCTGGCTGATGAGTTCACAGGGGCAGCCGGGGAGTGAGCCTTGCTCAGCAGGGGCCAGAGCACGACAGATCCACAAGAGCATGAGAGGCAGCTACAGTTCTAGGCATAGGACCAGAGAGTCTATGATTGATGACGAGGCTTTCTGCACTCTTGAGAACTAGGCCTAGAAGACTAGCTACAATGGCCACTGAGATAATTACAGCTCTTGTGACACCGTTGCCCAAACAAGTCCACTTGAAGCAAAGTCAGTGAGACCCAATTTAGTAGGTGCTCTGGGTGTTCCTGGAACAGACCTTTCCCCTCCCATACCTATTAAAACTCTCCCAACTCCCCCTAATATAGTCTCTGTTGAGTGGCTTATCAGGGATGTACTGTAGTTCACCTGGAATCTGGAGGTGGTAAAAACTTGGAAACTTGAGAAACATATTTGGAGATTGGGGGGGGGGGGATCATTGATGTTTAAAGACTTCTACCCCAATTCAGACTGGCTTAGAAGTTAGAGCTTGCTGAAGCTGCAATCCAAAAGGTTCTGAGCCAAAAAAAAAAAAAAAATCAACTTAGTAGAGATGTAGCTCCTTGAAAATCTCTCTTATTTCTTGAGGAAATGTAAGAAATAGAAAGCCAGACTGAAGGTGATCATAAACAAGAACTGTGCTGAAGATCACATAGTAAGACCCAACAAGCTGATACCATAAAAACAGATTCACAGAAGAGAAACTCCATCCACAAATAAGACTACCCAAGGAAGAAGCACAGTGCTTTCTTTGCCCTGGAGAAGGAAGACTCTCCACAGGGCTAACAAGCTATTTACCCACCAGCTTCCATGACAACCTGTTACAAGTTTGATTGGAGTCACTGACTGTGCCCGTCCCACATAACAGGTTTGTGTTTTTTCCTCTCTCCCTCTCTTTTTGCTGGTGAAGTTCACAATGATCATCCAAAGAAAAGCTACATAAAAATCAGGTTGCTGGTTTTTAAAGTTTTTTTGATTTTTGGTGTTTATTTGAAATTAGTAGGACCCAAGTTCAATTAATGTTAAAGTTAATTTTGTTACAGTTCAGGCATTGTACTACAAAGATGACTCAGCAGAGAAGAGTAACTTATCAGCCTTGCATAGTGCTCAGATTCAGTTCTCTGCACCCACATGGTAACTAACATCCACCAGTGCCTCTAGTTCTAGGCCATCAGATATCTTATGACTTCTGCAGGTACCGCATGCACACAATGTAAATAAATGTACACATGCAGGCAAAACATTCATATACATATAAATGAAATAAACCTTTTTTAAAAAGATGTATTCATTCATTATATATAAGTACACTGTAGCTGTCCTCAGACAGACCAGAAGAGGGCATCAGATCCCATTACAGATGGTTGTGAGCCTCCATGTGGTTTCAGGGATTTGAACTCAGGACCTCTGGAAGAGTAGTCAGTGCTCTTAACCACTGAGCTATCTCTCCAGCCCTGAAATAGATCTTAAAATCATCGAAAGCTTGATTTATGTCTAGCTAGTCAATGGCTGCCACTAAGCATGAAGCAGCTTTTAACTAGAAGCAGCTTTTATGTGTAACCCTGTGCTTCAGAGGAAACAAACTGTCACATCTGTGTCCTTCACCAGGGAAGGCAACAGTCCCAAAGGCAGGCATTTGGGAAGAGCTAGTCAAAACGTACAAAACTACACCAGATACCATCATTGTATTTGGATGTAGAAGCATTTTCGTGGTACCAAGATCAAGGGTTTCAGCATATTATAATTGTTTGGATTATAAAGAGTGAGTTTAAACAGTCTTTCAAAAATGAACTTTATGAGCAGAGAATGAAGGACCCTAGGGGTTTTCGCCAGACTTACTCCCACCGCCTCAGGTCAAGGATAGGCCAAGTTCCATTCTCCACCCAGTCCTCTGAAGGAGCAGGAACATTCTTGAAAAACCGAAGAATGTGCTGACTCATAGTCACCTGGTCCTCGGATCCCATGGCCCTGTCACATGCTTGCTAGCCAATAGATTCAAATGCTTAGCCAATGAATTTAAGTCACAATGTTGCTGATGTAACCTGTACCCCTAAAGAGTATAAAAACAGCTTGTAACAGCCTTTCAGGGTCACCTCTCCTGTGGATGTAGGCCTCCCCAGTGCACTGGACAAATAAACCTCTTGCTTTTGCATCGATCCCTGATCTCTTGTCTCATTCATGGGAGCCTCAGATAAGCCTCAATTTAGGTCTTACAAGAAAAACTGCCAGAGAACAGGAAAAGAAGCACAAAACCTGAATGGAAGTCAGGGGCCTGCAAAAGCCAATGCTGGTGATGTTGAGGAACAAAAGGAGTAGATTCTGTAGTGACCTGATCTTCTGCTTTCGTTAAATTTCTGAGGGCTAATAAACTGCAAAATCATGAGAAAAAATGAATGTGTTGCCAATGTACACACAACTTCATGTAGGAGGGCTCAGATTCACACTCTCAAACTTCTCTAAAGCTGACTGGCTATAGCCTATCCTTAAACTACATTTTTCAAAAATTTTCCCTTATCACAGTTCTCAGGTGTGTAAACTGTCAATGAGAGAGAGCAATTTTAAACTGACAGGAAAATTTCTGGGTAGGCATCAAGGCACCTCACTAAGACTACATTGGCCATCCAAAGATAAACTCATGAACATTCAAGATGGCCACAGATCTCACCTAAAGGTTTCCAAGTAAACCTTTACTTAAGCTGCAGACTCCTCTTTCTTACTTTCTATGACCCAAGGGGGGGGGAAAAGTTTGAGTTTTAAAGCAAATTTTAATGATTCAGTAATGCCTTTAATGAAGGCATTTGCAAAGTGACTTGCCCAAAGACAGCGTGCCAATTCTCCATCTAGTTTAAGGGAACAAAGCAAAGCAAGTGGACACAGCTCAGACAAAGCACTGCACTCATTAGCTTTTCTTTACCCTCATGAAACTTTATACTCATAATTTTTAGCAAGAAACACCAAAATCGCCCAAGCTGTGTTTCCTGTTTAGCTTTCTAAACTGTGTAATATGTTATTACAAAATAAATAAACCAGAAAATTCCTGTGGAGAGGTGAGAAGTAAAATGATTCTTTACACAGAGGTATTACTTAACCAGACTCCAGATTGTGAGGTACAGTCGTGGGCATACAGCATAGTCAGAGATATAAAGAAAAAATTGAAAGTGAAGGCTTTCTGTCTGAACTTCTAGATCCAAAAGGCACAATCTATGAGCAGAATAGGAAACAATGTGTGAAACGAAGTAATTCCGGGAGGAAACCAGAGGAAAACCTGAGATAGCGTAAGGTGGGTGACACCATGTGGCCCTTTCTTAGGCTGGTTTTGAAAGGGTGGTTGGGACGACTCTGGGAAATCCTTTCAACTTCTGAAAGTTCCTGCGCCAAGCGACAGAGGCTCTGAGTAGTGCAAAGACACTGGAGCGCTGAAAACAGGCGGCCACAGGGTTGGAGCGTTAGGCACCCGGTTCTGTGGCCTGGTGTTCTATCCATTTCCGCCCAAGACTGTAAAGAACCCCAGAAGCCGAGCCGTGGTGGAGCTGTCCCTCCCAGAGCTGCAGGACCTCTCTGTCCTCCCACCACAGCGTCTTTCGTCACTGCCTCACCGGATGCAACGCCGGAGGCGAGAGGAAAACCACGGTCGCCTCCGGAAGTGCGTCACTAGAGCGGGCCGGGCGCGCCAGCGGGACCCGGAACCAGGCCTGGCCCAGCCAGGAGCGCGGGGATGCCGGGTCTCTGGGACTTAGTGACAGAAATGCCAGCGCCGAGGGGACTGGCGGCGGAGAACTGCAGCAAGAGCAGGAAACCCTCGGAGCCGCGGACGTAAGCGCTGCTCGAAGCCGCGCGGCACTGAGGAGTTAGGATCGTGTCGCCGTGTGGTCACTTCCGGCTTGCGGGGACGCTTAAAGGGACAGCGGGTATTCCCAAAGCCCCAGGGCATCTACAGGCCGCGGCTTCACCGCTGGTGCCCGGGCTTCTGTGATTGCTAACGTCTATGTAGTACGTGTTTTGCCCTGACTTGTCATCTGTTTTGTCCAAGTCCGCATGGCTACAAGGGAGACTCCCCTAAGCTCTCTGTGCTTACGGAATGGACGACCCTGGCGGAGCGCATCTGACCGACCGCTCCCCGGAACCCACAGCATCTGAGTGTAGAATAGTACCGAGGCTGCGGAGTCAGTGGGGAGACTGCTTCTGCCGGGTCTTCAGAGATGAATTTACACTTCGATGAGTAGCGCTGACACCCCACGTCTGCAGTGGCGGTTGCATTCGACCTAATGGCACACGTTTCTTTCACCAATATGAGCTCGGACAGCATTCATCTGGAGGGGGATCGTATCTACCTCCCTTTCCCAGTATTCGAAGTGTAAATTCATCTCAGGTTGTTGAGTTTTCAGTACTTTGATTGCATCCAAATGGAAGCATTCAAGTGTGATGTTGTCTAGGAGTAAATTTACTTAAAAAAAAAAGTTGACCCTGTGGATTATCACATGACTTAAATATCCAAGATAAAAGAGTAAACAGAAAGTTGCAGGAGAACTAAGAAACGCGAGTAACCGTGATAGGTATTATAATTTGCTTTAAATAGCATTTAATTTTTTCTTCTGTGTGTATATGGGTGCTTTGCTTGGATGTGTGTCTCTTCACTTTGTTCTGGAGCAACAAGAGCTCTTAACGGCTGAGCCATTCCTTCAACCCCCAAAGAGCAGATATTTGACTTTTGAAAGAGAACATTTTTTAGTGGTTTTTGTCATTTACATGGATGTGGGAAATTAAATTGATTTCTTGACTATTTTACTAGGCAACCTAACTTGTATGAATAAGACGTATATTCTGTTGAATCTACAGATCATAAATTGGGATAAGGTAGGTCCAAAAGCACCCTTGATGTACTTTAATGATAGTCATTTAAAAGATAGGAACGGTGGGGAAAAGTGAAGGCCAGATCAAAGAAAGGGCTCTTGGAACCTAGGAAGGGTGGAGCAAAGCTTAAACAGACGCCTTTCAGTCTAGGGCTCAGTTTGGAGGACGTGGAGTGTTTGTCTGTAGTTTTATAGGTTAAGATTATTTCATTGCCCTGGCAAAGGATAGTTTTTTAAAAAGAAAAATGAAAAGTGAGTCACTGTTTAGTTTATGGAACTTACGTGGAGAGACGGATCAAATGTCACTTGCATTTAAAAGTCAAGGGTTTTCCTTTGTCTTCAGTATGAAATAAAAGGTCATGGAACCCATGTAAGTCTGGACACATGTGCTCCTCATACTGAGGGCAGCAGTGTTCAAGTGCAGTGTTTTGCAATATCATTTATTGTAAAATAATTGTTTTAAGACCATGTGGCCAGATATAGGATAGATGCTCAATAAATGCTTATGTTTTAAAGTTGTAAAGCATAATTAAAAAGCAAACACTCAGGGATCTATGGCTGACATTAAACTGTAGATTGTTGAATGTGAATGTATGAATGCAGAGTGCCTGTGGAGGCCAGAGACCCCTAGAGCTGGAGTTAAAACTGGTTGTGAGCCACCCACTGTGGAACCCACCTGTGTCCCCTCCAGCCCTCTATCTACTTCTAAAAAGTGTAGTTTATCTTTACATCGTGTGGAGCTGATGTTTCATGGTTGCCGGTGTTTTAGGGTTTCCAGCTCCCTTCACTAGTTTGCGATTGTTTCTAGTGTTCCAAGCTGTGTCCTGTTTCATAGGTTCTTTTCATTGC